>NW_017728937.1:5235846-5270840 GCF_001723895.1 Crocodylus porosus | reverse complement strand
GTGTGACGACCAAGTTTCCCATCGCGTCCTGCAAGGGCCCCACATTACCCGGGACCTTCTTTTTACCCCCTACGTATTTAAAAAAGGACTTCTTATTGTCCTTAATCTGGGAAGCTAGTCCCAGTCCAAGTTGTTTTTGTTTTTTTAAGTGAAAACCTGACATTTTATTGAAATGTGGTCTCTCTTTTTAACAACAACAATCTAAAAGCCATTTTTTCCATCAAATAATGTTTCAATGGAAAATTTTAAGTAATTGTTTCTTGTCAGATGAAAAAACTTTGTAAAAAAAGTCTGTTCAATTGCCTTGAAGGGTGAGGTAGAGGAGCTCAGGGATGAAGGATGTGCATTTGCAAAAGTTAGAAGGAAAATAATTAGAAAAAGAAACAAAAAACATCTCTTCAGCTTCACCATTGCCAACCTTTATTGCCTAAATATCTGTGGTGATGTCATGTGATGATTGTGATGTAGCAAGTGTTCCCTCGGGGACACTGCCAGCTGGTGTTAGCTAGAGCAGGCCATAGGTGCTGTAGCCTGTGCTAGGGTAGAGTGCAGAGCCAATCTGGAAAGAGAATTAAGGGAGTTGCCAAGTCGAACCTCAATGAGATTGTAACTTCTGGATGAAGCAATAGCACAAGCAGGCTGTTCTGGGAAAAATAACTATAGAAATGCTTTTTGGAGGGCAGACAGCTTGGACAGTTGCCCCACCACACCCACCAGGTCTCAGTATGTCCAATGAGCTCTAAGCCATCTCCAAGCAGACAAAGAAAAGCACCTATGGTTTTTAAGACCCTCCTGAATTAATGGGAACTGAAGAAGGCAGCCAGCCAGAGACCAGAAGAGTCAGTGGTAGGACACAGACCTCTCTCTCCCTGTTGAATAATAGCAACAGCAGCCTGAAGTCTGCTATTGGACACACGTGGGCCACTACCAGGTAACTCGATTGAACGGGATGTCTGTGTGGGTAGATGGAGTGTGGATTGTGGACAGGGAGCTTGTTGGTGGTATAGGTGAGAAAGAAGGGGGAGCAACTGGGACTTGTTTGCAGCTGGAAAGACAGAAATAGGGTGCTAGCCTTAAGCTCATTTGCTGCTAACCTTCATTGTTGACTCTGTGCTTTTAATCCATGTTATTTTAATGATCTTCCACTGCAGACACACACCACAGATGTTACAGGGTCAGAGGGGATTTAGGAAGATGGGGAAAAATATAGAGGAATCATTTTGGTTGGCTAGTCATAATATGCCCATTGGTATATCACATGTTGTTCAGCTGAAATAATTAACAAGCTTGCAACTCCTTACAGGAGATAACCGCTGACTAATGCTGAATAATCACCCTTTTGTTGGCCAGCATGCTAAGTCATCAATATTACATAGCTATTTACTGCACAGCCTCAAGAGGAGAGAGACCATCTCAAGTCAATTTGGAGATCATCGTGGCTTTGGACACCAGCCCCTAGCTGGTACAACTGGATATTAGCTGCACTGATGTCACTGACTTGATGCCTGCTTATACTCGCTGGGGACCTGCCTCTTTATTTTTATTTATGCTGCTGTTTATCAGACTCTCATAAATATGGTCATCTCTTTCCTGGCTAGCTCATTCCGGTGCTGTTTGTTGCATGCCGATTCTTCTTCCTGCATTATGTTTCATGGAGGAGCTAAAATGGACATCCTTGTGTATTCATGCTCATAAGCATGTTGGGTACCACATGGGAATGAGTGGGCAATCCCTGCCCCAAGGCAAGGACAAACACGAAGAAACATCATAAAAACAGGAGGTAAAGTATGGCAAAAGTAAAAGACAGGCAAGTTGATTTATGCAGGCAGAAACGTGGGCTCCCACCAGAGGTCTGCATCAGTGTATGAGCATGACACAGTCAGTAAATGAGCAGTGAAGGCCCACAAGCCTGATGGCTGCCATTCAGTGCTTTGTTCTGCATGTGTGGGCCAGCAGCTTCACTTTATCTGGTGCTTTGGCTCTAGCTAGGGAGAAGCAAGCCATTTGGTAGGGAAAAACTAAAGATCCAAACCCAGACGGACCCAAGCTCATGCATGGCCAACTCAACTCGCCCTCTTTTGTTTCATATTGTCACACGTCCATTGGGCCTTTTGAAGAACACCCAGCCATGGCAAAAATACCCAGCCTCAGGTATCAGACCCTGTCTCTCAAAGATTTCTAGCCACTGCACAACTGAGCCATCTTCACTCTGTGTATCTGAGATGGTCTGTTGTTGCCACGCTTCTGCCTGTGGAACTTGGGAGAAGGCTGTAACCAGGTGGGCTGTAATCTAGTTTTGGCTTGCAGGATTTTCCACCTAGTCCGTGACCACATGATTTCACACGTGCCAGGGATCCTGGAGCAGCCCTTGCCTGTGAGAACATGCTGCCAATGGATTCTCACATGGCAGATGCTGCCTGCTTCTGTTAAAAATACTCCTTGCTAGCAAGCATCAGCAGAGCACCTCCGAATAGACAGCATCATCCTCCCAAGCCCCGCAAGCAGGAATGGCTACACCCTTTGTGCTGGTCCTCAGTGTCCTGTTACAGCACAGAAACCTTTCTTCAGTTACAAGCTATGTTCAGTATCAAGTGATCTTGCCTACCAAGAGGCCGTCACTCCTTGATTAAATGTTTCATCAGCCACTTAGTCTGCAGCGGGTAAAATGATTGATAATGACACAGCCACTTCTTGCCATGAGCAGTGTTACAGGCTATGAAATTGTGCTCCCAGCTCCTGAACCTTAATTAGTCTTCACCCTTCCACAGAAAAAAGCATATCAGAAAAAAAAAGGAACTGCTAGCAAGGTATAACTGTGTTAAAGATGTTAGCTGTGATGCCTAGGATACTGCTGCAGAGTGTTCAGATACTACAATGAAGAGTGAGGCAGAAGCGCTCTTCTAGTATAGAATATTGTATAATTTCTCTTTCACAATCTGATCCAAAGCTCAGTGAAGTCAACAGAAAGAATCCCCTTACCTTCAGTACTCCTGGGATCTGCCCCTTGTTGCCCTGCTAGATGGATTTAGTGGCAGTAGGTGCAGCAGTATTTACTGAGCTGTGCAAACCGTTTAGAATAATAGAAGGCCATCAGCTTAAAGTAACAGAAAAGGTGGCAATAAGTCTGTGGCATAGGCTCCTCTAAAAGTACTTCCTTTTCTGCCTTTCTTTTATGTTGTGGAGGATGCAATGGATTTCCCCCAGTGTCCTTTCATCTAAGCTCAGAACAGAAGCTAGTAAGCAGAGAAGCAGCTTTATTTATTCATAGAATGCATTAACATTTATTCAGCTGGCAGCCCGGTGTTTGAATAAGGCAGCAACATGATAGCTACCTGTCGTTTCTACTGTCTGCATTGCCAGGGCTCTCTTTGTAAAGGCAGTTGGAGATTCTTCCAGAATATGGGGCTGAACAAGTGTGATATGTTTTAATTCTTTAGGATGATGAGTACTCTGTGCACATGGCAGTCGCAAGCTAAGCCAAGCTGCAAGTCCTCCTGCAAGAGGGATGAGGGATCTTCATAGGATCATAGGATCATAGACAAGTAGGGCAGGAAGGGACCTCACAAGCACATCTGCTCAAGGCAGGATAATCCCTGTCTAAATCATCCCACGCAACTGTCTGTCTAACCTGCCCTTGAAAAAGTTCAGGGATGGAGATTCCACAGCTTCGCTAGGTAGCCTGTTCCAGTGCTTAACCGCCCTCATATTGTAGTTTGAAAATTCCTCCTAATTTCCAACCTAAATTTCCTCTGCTGCAGTTTGAGGCCATTGCTCCTAGAGTTGTCCCGTACAGCCACAGAGAAAAGCCCATCTCCATTCTCTCTGTAACTGCCCTTCAGGTATTTGAAGGCTGTTATCCAATCCTCCGTCACTCTTCTCTTCTCTAGTACAAAATAATCCTAATTCTTTCAGCCTTTCTTCGTAAGTCTTGCTTCCCAGGGCTCTAATAAGTTTTGTTGCTCTGCACTGAACTCTTCCCAATCTGTCCGCATCCTTCTTGAAGTGTGGGGCCCAAAACTGCGCACAATACTGCAAGTGAGGCCTCACCTGTGCTGAATAGAATGGAAGAATCACTTCCCCTGGTTTGCAAGATGACATTCCTGTCAATGCAATCCAGTATACTGTTGGCTTTTCTTTGCAATAAGAGCACACTGATAGTTCACGTTTAGATTACGGTCTATTGTAACTCCTAGGTCCTTCTCTGCACTACTGCAGTCTGGTCAGTCATTTTCTAGTCTGTGTTTGTGCATGCAATTATTTCATCCCAAGGGCAGGACTTTGCGCTTGTCCTTTTTGAATCTCATCTCATTGATTGAGGACCATTTTTCCAGGTCATTCTGGATCCTAGCCCTACACTCCAGAGTGTCTGCAACTCTACCCAACCTGGTGTCATCCACAAACTTGCAAAGTGCTTGCTCAGTACCATCATACAAATCATTAATGAAGATATTTAACAACATAGGACCTACGACAGACCCCTTGATATGTTCTCTCACTAGACATTAGCCACTGATGACTACTCACTGGCAGCGGACTGTGCAGTTATTACTGCACAGTCATTCAGTACTTGCATAATGTGCAAAGACAAGACTAAATAACTGCACAATAACCGTCATTACTGTGCAGTACCGTCCCTGCACATTTTTTTTCAGACACTATTGTGCAGTAGGTCATTACCACTGAGCAGTAGCAGTATGCCATAGTTAGTGCCCAGCCAACACTACTGTGCAGTAGTGTCTCATCTAGATGTACCCATTGAGTGCAATGAATCAGACAGTTTAAGTATCCACCTTACAGTACTTCTAGTCTGTATTTTTTTAGCTTGTTAATGAAAATGCCATGGGAGACGGTTTCAAAAGCCTTGCTAAAGTCAGGCTATATCATGTCCATTGCTCCCCTCACATCCACACAGCCTATCTTTATCAAAGAAGGAAATCAGAGTGGTCAAGCATGGTCAGAGTGGTCAAGCATGGCTCCTGGTGAATTCATGCTGGCTGTTTCTGATCGAATTGTTTTCCTCTAGGTACTTCACTTTAAATTTCCTTGAGAACCTGCTCAGTTATCTTTACAGATATTGAGGTCAGGTTGACTAGTCTCTAATTCCCTAGATCCTTCTTTTTCCCTTTGTAAAAGATAGGCACTGTTTGCCCTTTTCCAATCATCCAGGACCTCACCCAACCTCCATGAGTTCTCAAATGGCTCTGAAATTACTGCAGCCAATTCCTTCAGTATTCATGTGCTACTGTAGGAGATGATGATAGGAATGACGAACTGGAAGGGACCACCTGAGGCTGGAGGAAATAGTATCTATATACTGTTTGCATACAGAGCATATATATGGACATGTGTAAGAAATTCCCCTCAGTACCAATGGAACTGAATTGTGTAAATCCTATCCTATTGATAATTGCTTGAAAAAAAAAAAGAAGGTTAAAGCAACGTTAATGTTTTACCTGTTTTCTAAAGTATATTGGTGAAAACTGTGTGCACAGGCAGGTGGTATCATTAGCCCCATTTTACAGACTGGAAAACTGAGACATTAGGAAGGGACATGATTTGCCCAGTGTCACCCAGCAGGCTTGTTGGCTGTCCAAGGAACTCACATCTCCAAAATCCTAGGCTAGTGCTCTGCCCAGTCAGATGCACTGTCTCCAACATTTTTTACGATTTTTGCGAAGTATTGAGTCACATGTGCAGTGAAGTGCGTATTGAGTCACATGTGCAGTGAAGTGCACATGAAGTGAGAGCGTGGTGGCCATCAGCTGTAGATCAGAACATTCTGCACGTAGGGGCTTACTTTGTTACTTCATGTCTGGACAAACAGTGGCATGGGGCTGAGAGAGAGGACCTCTCAGTTCCATTTCTAGCACTGCCCCAGACCTGTTTTGTGACCACAACATGTGTCACTTAACCCCTCTGTGCCTCTCTTTTCCTGGCTGTGAAATGGGGATGGTCTTAAAGGGTGGCTATTTGCCATTTAAGGCATGAGCAGCATACCCCATTCTTGCTAGTTTGTGGACACCAAAGGGAAGCAAGTGCTGTTTCTTCATGCTTGTTTTGACTGAAGCATTAAGAGCATATGTTCCGTTCATAACCAGAAGTAATGTTTCCATTGATTGTATCAGTATCTGGTGATACTGCTCCTCTGCTGCTGGGCAGAGGTCATCTGGACTTAAGTGCACTTGGAAGCCCATCTGCCACAGCTTCCAGGAGCACTTTCTCCATCAGCCAAGATGCTGCATCTCACCCTGACTTGTTAGGTCTGGCCACTGAGAGTCAGGTCTGCAGAATCTGTATGCAACCTGCTACGCTGGATTGTCAGCTGCTGTCACTTCCTTGGTTTGAAGGCTATGCCACTGAATTAAACCAGCTGAACAACTGGGCCACTATGGTTAGGACTGAGTACACTAACTTTGAAAGGGCCTTGTTTTGTTCTGAGCACTGCAAAGGATAGTGGGGTACTGTCCGAAGTCCTGATGCTTTGTATTACAATCCTGTAACATGTCTCATGTTAAGCAGGGTCAGGTTAGTACTTGGATGGGAGATGACCAAACCAAACCAGATCCTGGCCCTGATGGTTCTTTCCAGGCCTGCACTGTGCTGAGAGAGTACTCAATGGCCAGAGATGTTATCTTTGGAAGAAACATAAAACCAAGGCCTGGATCACTTTAAAGTAATCATTTGCATTTATATGTGTTATTCAGTCTATGTACTGGCAACATGGGAGAGAGCTTCAGCTGGAGTAAATTTAGAGTTGTTCCATTGACTTCTGAGGGACTTTGATGGCTTATGATTTCTTCCCATTAGTGGGCTCTGCAGTTTTTGGGAGGGCTGTGACTGAGAAGGTACTGGGAGGCCAGGACTTTGAGACTGTGTGATCCTTTCATGCACAGAGGCCTTTGAAAAAACAGTACTGGATTATCTCATGGAAATCTCAGGTCTTGCCGAAGCTGGGGTATGCCACGTGGGTACCTTAAGGAACCTGTGTGCAATACTGGGCTGAATCTACAGGTGCTGTGAATCAGCACCTCCCACCCTCCTTTGGCAGCTTGCTGATTTACTCAGCTGAAGATCTGGCTCCTCACTAAGTGTGCCTTTGTCCAGGTTCACTGGGGCTGGGAGGAAGAAGTCTCATTGCTGGTGAATTTGTAGAAGGAAAGAGCTTTCTGTGCATGGTCACATAAAAAGCAAAATATTTTCCACCTCAGTACTAAGGGTGACTGCTTCTTTTAGAGAATGGATTTGTTTTAAAGGTATAAGGATGGGTTTCAATCACTAACCAGACCATTAGCTAGTTTCTGTTTCTAGCTATTGGCACTAAAGGTATTTTGGAGCCATGGGGAGACATACAGGCCTGGGAAACAAAAGGCTGAAAGAACTAGGGTTTCATAGTCTTGAGAAGAGAAGACTGAGGGAGGATTTGATAACAGTCTTCAAATACCTGAAGGGCAGTTACAGAGAAAATGGAGATGGGTTTTTTTTTGGTGGCTGTAGGGGATAGGACTAGGAGCAATGGCCTCAAGCTGCAGCAGAGGAAATTTAGTTTGGAAATTAGGAGGGATTTTCTGGCTGTGGGGGTGGTCAAGCATTGGAACAGGCTACCTAGAGAAGGTGTGGAATCTGTATCTCTGGACATTTTCAAGAGCAGGTTAAACAGACACTTGCATGGGATGATATAGTCAGGGATGATCCTGCTTTAAGCAGGGGGTTGGATTGCATGTGCTTGTGCGGTCTCTTCCAGCTCACTAGTTTCCTATGAACACCCGAATGGTGACTGTTCAGTAATGATACACTGCAGTAGGCTATATCAGTGACTGGATGCATTCATCTAGTTGGTGGACGTCTGTCATAATAGGACAAAAGTTTAATAGGTGAATGGTTTAAAATGGTGTTATTTTCAACTTTTAGGTTGATCTTGATTTTAAGATGAGACTGAAACAAGATGTGTTATTGATTTACTTTGGGTATTTAAGACTAAAGCCTTTCCAAAGCCTGCCTCCATCCAAAGCTCCACATTCTTTCAACATGTGCTGCAACTCCAACATGTTCTGTGTTTTCTTGTTCATTTTAAAGGGTATGAGTCCCTTTAAACTATATAAAAGGTCTTTAATGCAAATGTCCAAAGAGTTCCATGCATCTGCCTGTCCCCGTTTCCGCTCTAGCTCATATCATTTAATCTCTGGGCAAGCAACCTATAGAGTTTAAACTTCCCCCACTCTGGTCTTTCCCCCTTGAATTTAGCCCACTTAAATTAGCCTATTGAGTGGTGCAGAGTGCAGCAAACTTCTCTTCTCTCTCTATTTCAGTATAGTGCTGCCTTGTGCTTGCCTAAATTATTAATGATTACTTTGTTCAACACTTTATCCTGTAAGGTAAGTTCTAGGCCTTCCAGCAGCGAAGGTCACCCACAGTGGCACTATCCCAGGCTCAGGTCATTCCTCTGAATAAGACAGTGACAAAGCTCCAGGCAAGCAGTCTGCAACTGAGGTCATTCAACAGTGACAAATATCTCAGACACCTGGTCAGTAAGCACAGTCACCTTACAGTAACAATATTTCAGGCAACCAAGAGCCAAAGAGATTTCCAATAGGTACAAACAGTTCATCAAGTTGCTGTTGCAGTGCCTTAATATGGAAACCCAAGGCAAATGAATTGCCAACATTATGGAAAGTGAGTGCAATGATTGCTGGGCTAGAAAGCAGGATGTGAAATGAAATATCATCCCTGTTCTGTTCTGTTCCAGTCAGGTTCTTCTATTGGGTGCTTCTTGCTTGCAGCTGATCTCGCTAACAAAATCAGTAAGAGTTCTGCTGGAAGGCTGGCAGGACCAGAAACGCCAAATAATGGTGAGAGCACCCCAGCCAAGAAGCCTTCTTTTTTGTAGCTGAACAGAACGGAGGAAATCCTTGCCACTCAATCCTGTTTGTTCAATTTATCACTGCATAAGGCAAGCCAGACCTACAGTTGTCATAAATCAGCAGAGAACTATTAATAGTAATGATAATTACCATATTTGACTGCATATCCATACCTCTGAATAAGACACACACCTTGTTTTTGAAAGGCAAAATGGAGAAAAAAGATCTTTCCTTAAAAACATTGGTAAGGACAGTCTTTTTCCAGGGGGAACGCAGGGAGCTACAGTAGAGGGGAGAAAGAAGATTGTGGCTGCTCTGTTAACTACTAGCTGCAGGACACCACAGGGGTGCTGGTTGAGCCAAATGCCGGACCCTCTGCTCTTCTTGAGCTGAGCTTTAGAACCTTAGAAATACAAAGCAATAGAGCCTGGGTGCATAGGCAGATTAACGCCCGGGCCCAGGGGCTCCTGCCTTGGTATGGACGAAACTGGCAGCTGGGCCAGGTATGTGTGATGCTCTGCTGGACTGGGCCGTGGCAGGGCAAGGGGCCATCCTGGTGCTCAGTCCACGCTGCATGCGCCCAGCAGGCAGCAGCTCTGCACCCTTAGCACTGGCTCCAGTGTGGACCTGCAGGCAGCGAGCGCCACGACTCCTGCCCCAGGGCTGGGGGGCAGAGCATCCTGCTTTGGCTGCTGTTGCCACTGCACTGGCTGGGGACAGAGCCGATGGCTGTGGGGCAAAGTGTGGGTCAGGGGGCCCCAGTTGTGGGGGGAGGGGGCCCCGGGCCCCAATGAATCTTAATCCGCCTCTGCCTGGGTGCCAGGGCAGAGGCTTCTGTTGAGTCAGTAACAGCTTATTTAGCACAAGCCTCTACCCAGGAAAAGAGAAAGTGTCAACAGTCATCAGTGAGGGAGCCCCAGGTACTCACTGTGCTGCCCTGTATGCAGCAGCACAGTTATTTTCTCTCTTCCTCTCCCACCTCCCCCTGGCTTGTGCAGCAAAAGTTGCTTTTACCTCATTTCTGTGCTTAAATTGCACACTCCTGTTTCCAGTAGCTTATTTTGGAAGAAAGTTGTGTTTTATATGCAAGATAATATAGCACTATTAATACTCAGCTTTTCCACAGTGCTATTAAACTTCTGCAGATCCTTGCACCACTGGGGTGCTACTGTGGTTTATGGCATATCTGAACCCTGAATGTTCTTTTGAAGCTCTTTTTGCCAGCTAAAAAACTGCACCTACTTTATAGACTTGGTCCTTCAAAAGAATCAAAGGGCACTCAGTGACTTTTCATAGTACACCGAGTAGTTAAAGAATATAATCATTAACCTGCTAGTAACAGAATGGCTTTAGTTGGGCAATTTAGAGAACTTGGTTATCTGGCTACATCAACTAGAAAACCTTGGAGACATGTGTCTGTTCTGCACTCACTTGTGTACACTAGCAAAATTAGTGTTTCAGTCATACGACCCAGCAGACCAGCTGCACTGGGGGAGCAGTGTTGTCAGAAGACAGAGGCATTTCTGCTATCATGACACAGGCACCTGTGAGCTTAGTATATAAGAAAACAGTTATCATCTTCTGCTGTATAGCACATATAGCAGGTAGGAGCATATAAAAACCACCTTATTGGAACAGACCAAAGACTTGTCCATTCTGGCATATTGTTTCCTGCTGTGGCCTGGACTGGTAGTTTTGCTGGAAAGTCAGGAGCCCCCTAATACATTGGCAGTGAATTATGAAGTGTCAGTTATACCCACTCATCTCACACAGATGACCCTCGCTGTACCACTAGGAGATATCAACAGGGAGCCAGGACACAAAGATACTTTCATCTTCCCAATTACTAATTCTAATCTTACTCATCAGTTTAGTGCCTCAGGGCCAGTGACTTACCATATAAATCTTTTGCACTCAGTTTGGAAGCTCCATCTGCTTTGCCCATGCTGCCACTACAACACGAAAGAAAAGACAGACCCAATGAACACCAAATCTAAAGCATCTCTCTTTTGGATTCATGATGTGATTTTGTTACACTTGAATAGATAGTAACTCTGATCTGGAGTACCTCTCTGAATGGCACATAGCACTGGCTTTCTGGTCTTAGCTTGAATGAGTGTGGAGGAGTGGTAGCAATCACTGCCATGCCAGGGGAGCCAGATGGATTCCCTTCCACTTCTCCACACAGTAGTGGCTTGCACTGTAATGGGTTTGGGGGTCTTGTAGGAACCTTGCTATTTGCCCTCTAGCTTTAATTTTTGAGGGGAGGGGATCCAACTAGCTTTCCCTTGATGTTTTATTTTCTCCAAAGTGTAGGCTCTTGCCTTTGCATTTAGTTGGGCCAAACCTGGAAAGGACACAGGTCTCTGACCTCAAGACTACTGATCCTCACCCACTTTTTCTGCCTTGGTTCTCCCAGACTCCTCTGGCCCTTTCTTGGCAGTAGGACCTGATGGAACTGAGCTTAGCCTGAACATCAGGTTGCATCTCCATACAGGTATCAAAGGAGTGCACTTCTTTCTCACAGGCCTGCCTTGCTTCTGCAGTACAATCAACCAAATCCAGATTTTAATCCTCCAGATGGCAGCTCTGTACTACCAGCTAGAGCACTTCATCATTTGTACTGTCCATTTCAGAGAATCTGTTAGAACCCACGTTCTCATACAAAGCTGTTATCCACATGTAGGGCTCTATTTAATCTGAATGTAGTACTGGGATATTCAAGTAGCAGACAGCCCATCTGGGCCAGCCTCATTATAAATACTGTCATGTCAATGGTATCCCTTACTAATATGGAGAATGCATGACTTCAAGGAGAGGGTTCTAAGGGTGGTGGAGTGTGAGTTTATATTAGGGGCGGGCAATTATTTTGGGTGGAGGACTGCTTAGTGAGTTTTGGCAAGCCATTGTGGGCCACATGACAGGCAGCCAGGGACAGATAAATATTAATTTTCTAAATTTTTAGGGGCCCCATGGGCCAGATACAATGGCCTGGTAGGCCGCATCTGGCACACAAGCTGCATTTTGCCATCTGCTGGTTTATATACATGAGGAACATGGCCACAGGTGAGCTTGCAGGGGCTGAGGCTGACCCAATTTTAAGCCTGTATGAAGGCCACATTTAAAGAAGTTTAATGAAACAGGTAGGAATAGGATGTCCCAATCTATTGCAATATGTGGAGAGAAGTCATTGAAGCTTATGATGACAGTAAGGTTCTTACTTTGCAGAGCCAGGGTTGCTGCTGATAGATCCCTTGAGGCTCATATTGCTCTCAGGACACGCAGCTGTAACAGAAACAAATGAGACATAATGAGTGATTAGAAAATTCAGCCTTCTGTTATGTGACCTGATGAACTGCTTGTGCAACTGCGTGCCTTGCTGCGGGGTGAACTTTGTAAAAAGATCCCAGCCTCTCTTCCTGTGCCCACGATTGATGGTGTATGCAGGTGGTCACCTTAAGTTGCACCCAGCTACTTTCCTGCACTCTCCCTACCCTTATCATGGCACCAAGCCTTCTCGGATATAAGCTGAGGGGTTTGATCTAGTATTAAATAAGAGCATAACTGGCCTCATCCTAGTGAGCCCTTAGAGGCAATTTGAAAATGTGCATAGCTATGCTTTATTCCCCGCATTTCCCTTATCTTTCTTTCTTCTCCTTCCCTTCTCTTTTTTATATTCTAATTTCTCTTTCCTTATACTCTGCTTTCTGCACATCCTTTCACAGCATCTGATGAAGTGAACTTGAGCTCACAAACTTGTGCTGTCTCTATATTTTATTTAGTTAGTCTTTAAAGGTGCATATCTACTCTGCCTTCTGATATGCTTTATTTAGTCATACTCTCACCAATGATGAATGCCCTGGGTTATTTTTCATGTACATGTTTGAAAGTTACCTTGTCTTGGAAAATTATTGAGTGTTAGTACAAAGTGCCATATCAGGTATAAAGCTGCCTTTACCAGTATACTCTTCGCATAGCAAATGATAGCACAAGACAGATTTGCAAACACTATTAGCAATCCAATAGATTACCATAAGGGACTCTGAATGTCCAGCCAGCAGTAGAGAAGCAGACAGCCCAGTTCAGAGATTTACCACATGTGGGGATAAATGCTTTACAAAAATTATAAGTAAAAGGAGAGAGTTTGAGAATTATCCAGAATTTCCTTCAGAAAATAAAGCAGCCAGTTAAGGAAGAGCAGAGAGAGGAAATACCATATAACCATCTGGGAAATTTTGTATTTTCAGAGATCCACAATGTTCCTCATAACCCTTCCATGTGAATGCAGAAAATAAGACAAAACAAAACGAAACAAAAAGATTATAATTTCCAGGCATTTATTCACACTGGAAAATATTAAAAGTCATCTCTGTAGGATCTGGCCACTCAAGTGCCTTATTGTTTCTCTTGCGTGGGCTCAATCTTGGCCCCACTGAAATCGATATAAGATTATCAAAATTTGAAGGAATGTGCCTGATATCTTGACACACATCAGTTAAGTTAAACCAGTTCCAGTGTCCCTGGCCATGTTTATGAATTGTTTTGCAGCTCATAGGACATAGGATAATTGGCAGAGGAAAAATACTCTACTCTACTAAGCCCTATTCTATTCTGTTCTTTTTAAGGCTGTTGATCCATTTTAGGCTCCTGGTAGCTGATTGAACTCAGGAACAGTAATGCTCTGTTCCTATATCCCTTTAAACCATATGTAGTCTTATTGAAGTCTCTTCTACTGGATTTAAGTGAGAGCAAAATTCAGCCTGGTGAGTTTGCAGCGTAGCTCCAGAGGTCCCCAAATAGAAATCCACTTTGAGGAAAGTGAAGGGTAATGGAGATGGGCCATTGGTAAATGAGAGCGACCTTGGAAATGTTAGCATTTGTTTTCACCTTCGTAAGTTCTGTCAGACAGAGAAGAGCTGTGAGATCAAGCTCCACTTTTCCTGCCTCTGTTCAACCAAGCACTCTGCCCATCCGTCTCCCATAGTAGCTGCCTTCGCTTGCTGCTCCATTAGCAAATTCAAAATTGTGGGGGAATGGCTGAGTGTTGCACAATTATTCACAAAGAAGAACCTGCATGGAGTTTTATAGAATCTGGGCCAGCATTAAAATGAAGTGTTTTTTTTTAAACCTGTGCTCAGTAATGGTGGCACACCCAGGGGGAATGTAGAGGTGTAGCCGCTGTAGCTATCTGCTGCCAATTAGTATTTGCTGCTTGATGTGTGATGGCAGAATACACATCAGCCGCAAGGTAAAGTCCCAAGTTCCTCTCTTGTTTGTTAAAGTCCTACTCATGCACAAACACTTCATAGAATCCCACCTGACCAAGTGTGAGCTCTACATACATACCTATCGTTAGCAATCCAAGGGGAGGGAAAGGGGAAGGAACAGTGCAGGTAAATTCTTCTTGAAGAAAAAAAATGTCATGAAGTATTTTAAGGGTGAGTCATTAGACCTCTACTGCCTGTTCAGCAAGAGAGTGTAAATGACAGCAGATTGAGCAGCACATACTACTGGCTTGCTCCACAATTCCTCAGTCAATATAAGGCCTTCCCTTATGGCCCAGGTCTCCCCTCTACACACACAGAATGGGAGATGGGCATTGCCCTACAGAGCCACCAACCTAAGGGTGTTTGTATACGTGATGCCATTAGTCTGTACAGGTGACAAAAATGTCACTTTGTGGGGCTTAATGGCATCACAGTGTACACGTGCAAGACTTTGGGGGTTTTTTAATGACTTTGCATTGTTGCAAACTAAACTACATCCAGATGTTGTTTAGTCTGCAGTGTTGTAAATTGCAATGATGCAACTGTCAGCTCGCCCCCCAGCCACCGGGAAAAGCAGGAAAAAAGCTTTGGTCCACTTGCCGCTTCTGCCTTCAGCAGGCACCTGCTGAAGGCAGAAGCAGCAAGGGGCCCAATCTTTTTTTATTTGGTGGAGCCTGCTGACCTCTCTCTCAGCTGGGGGGTGAGCTGCTGGTGGGCCAAGTGGTCCTAAGCTGCAGGGGGCCTTGGTCCTTCTCTCCATGGTGGTAGTGCCCCCCGGGGCCACCCGGGCAGGCTGCTAGAGGGCTGGGTGCTGCCTCAGCTTGGGATCAGGAAAGAGCTGGATCAGGCCAGGTGCTGCCTCTGATGATGAGAGATAGGTGGGCAGAGGAAGCACAGTAAACACAAAGGGACAGCAAAATGACTGATTAGGGTAATAAACAGCTGTCCCAGAATACTAGGTGCTTAGGCACTGTCCTGTATTTTGTAGGTGTAACCCATAAAAAGACAGCATTTATTTGCTCTGTTTCCTCTGCATGTGGTGTAGCCAGTACAGATTGATGAGTCTGCAGCTGTCTTGCTGATAACACACTGGGTTCTTTCACTCAAGCAGAGGAAGCATATGCATTATACAAACATTATCCCAGAGCTGAGTTATATAACAGATAGATTAGGCCCTTTCTACCCAACAGGCAATTTCACTAGTTGTTGGCTGATGCCTTGTATGTATTGTTATTATGAGTATTTATACTGGGTGGTCCCAGTTTTGATTAGGCTTCTCCCACCTCCACACACACACACACACACACACACACACACGCGCGCGCTAGGGACAGACATTCAAAAAGCCTGCATTGATTCAATCTTTGCAGGTTAGTCTAACCTGGCTAGGCTGAACCAGTTTGTAACTGTGCAAACATCCCCTCTGGACTGAAGAAATGCAGGCAGATGCCTGCAGTGGCTCAGGCTAGAAGCCAGGTGGTACTAAAGCACCCCTCCCTTCCCATCCACAGCGCTGAGCTGAGGAAGGGCATGGCCAGGCCCTGAAAGGATGCTCTGATTAAGGAGTGGGTCCCCTCTTCCCCCCTCACTGCTCCTAACCAGCCCAGCAGGGAGTTGATAACAGCATTTAGCAGCCCATAAAGAAAACAAAAGCCTCTCTCATTTGTTCAAGCTCTTCTTAAACAACTTTTTCCAAGAAAGAAACATTAACAGCTGAAATGTTGATTAGCTCCAAAAAGCCGTGTCCTGTCTGCTTTTGTCCTGTCTGCCTTACACAGACACCTCTCAGCTTTAGCTAGCGTATCACGTGCTGGCTACTGTCCCTGCTGTGGGAAAGGGGAGTAGGGAATCCTTGTTTGAGCAGGGAGTTGGGGGGAGGGAGGACAGGGGGAAGCCAGGCAGATCCTGCTGTGTCTGCCCTCTCTGCCTGAGCTCCAGCCAGGGAGCAGAGGGGCGGGGCCAGCCCTGCTCTCTGGAGCAGACAGCCCAGTCCAGGGCTACAAAGTATCTGGGATGCTCAGGGACTCTGGTTTAAGTTAAACCAGGAATAGGTCTGGGACAGACATTGCATAAACAAGTTTGACCCAAATCAGCTAGATCTGATACTACATTCAACCAGGTTGATCTCAAACCAGTTTCAGGCTTTCTCAAACCGGTTTATGTGCGCTGAACATCTGTTCTGTTACAGGTTTAAACCAGTGTCTGATCGGTTAAACCGGTTTATGTGTAATGTCTGTCCGTAGCTATACTGATACCGTGAAAGGCAGAAAGAAAGAAGATGGTTCATGCCCCAAGTAGCTTACAGCCTTGAAACAAGACACAAAACAGGAAGCAAGGCAAGTGTTTCAGTGGAAGTAAGCACAGATTTCCAGTCACTTGCCCCCATAGTTCTACCCGATTTATTTCTCTGCATAAATAAAATAATAATTTTGTTATTATGTAACTCTTGTCTGATTTCCCCACCCCCTTTCTTTGTCATAAATTAAAGTGTGATAATGCTGCTAATACCTCTCCCTGTTACCTTAAAGGCCTTTTCTGTATTCAAACTTGCATTATGGCATGATGTGAAACTGGTTTAATAAAACCAATGCAAAGCCTTGTGCAGGCATTCTTGATTCACTTTGAACCTGCCCTTTGTGAGTTAAACCCAATGTCTTACTGAAAACAGATACATGGGGTAGGTGGGTTTTGAATGATTAAACTAAAATGAGATAACTCATGTTTAAATCACATGAATTACGAATCTGCATAGGGCTGTTCTGACTTTGAATATAGACCGGGCCAGGGACAAGTGTGAGAGATTGGAGCCTGTTGGCTTCCTCTGGTTCTTTTCTCTGCATGGGTGTGTCTAGAAAGCGGCTGATACTGCAGCTGCCTCCAGCTTTCACATTGTGTTCCCCTTGCTTTCATTTTGTTTGTGGCTCATACTTTCCTGACCAGAGAGTTTCTGATATCTCTCTTTTATCTTCCTGATGGGTGCGGTTGCTTTCTTCATATTTTATGGGGTGTTATGAGTATTCGCTTGAGAAGGAACAAGAGGCAGATTTAGTAACACTGTTTTGGTACACTCTTTGTCTAGCTCCATTGTTTCCTCCCTGGAGCTCTCCTTTCTCGTCTCCATTATTAAGACGTTAGCTTTGGTTTGAAATCAGTATTGTGAGGTATAGTGCCAGCATCCTAGGGTTGTCCATGTGTTGGTTACAATGGAGTGTTTTTCAGCCTGTCAGGTCACAAAAGGGAATTGTAGGAAGGAGATCTAGAGCTGAAAACTATAATGCAATCTAAAAAAGGGGTGTCAAACTGGGCTAGATCTAGATGTTGTGGCAGTGGCGGAGTGAGCATTGTCAGGGAACTGCAGGGCTTCATGCAACCATCACTCACTTCCCCCTTCTCCTCTCCCTCTCTCCCACCCTCCCCTACCCACCCACTGCCAGCTCACCCCCAAATTTCTACAAGAGCCCCTTGGGCTAGATGACATGGCTCCACAAGCTGGGTCCAGCCCACAGGCTGTATGTTTGAAAGCCCTTGTTTAAAGCACAGGAAATCTCACTCCCCTACTCTCCACATACCCACCCAGGGCAAGTATTCTCTGTCAGCCTCTTGAAGCAGAAGCATACACACAGACTGATTATGTAGCCTGGTCATTGTTACCCTTTATTATTATTTTTCTAGCAAATATGCTGTCATTAAAAATGTTGACTTTGAATATGGATTCGCCAAGTTGAAAAACTTAAGAAACATTGGTGCAGCGTACAATAATAATCCCAGTGATTATTAATTATTAATATTGACCTATCTCCCTTTTAGTGCCCTTCTATCCGTTGAGTGCTTTTAGGAAACTCAGAGTCTGCTGTTGTTCTCTCTTCCCCTTCCATCTCCTCTTTCCTGCTGCTGAATTTAGCAGCAGAGAAAGGAGACTGGATGATCAGCAGCAGCGTGGAGCCTCCAGAGCTGAGTGAAAGTAAGAGCTATGCATTGCTGGCCACAGAGAAGGGAGAAGAGAAGGGAGGGAAGGAGCAAAGAGCAACAGGCTCCACAGGTGCTTGACTGCAAGGGCTCTGAGCAGAGCCTGCATAGACCAGCAGTGAGCTCATAGAGCTCATGGCACATGTGGAAACTCCCAGCAGCAGCTGTGCTAAAGTGCTTGTGAGCTTGGAGAGGTCACCGGGTGTACAGGGCACAGCCAAAGCAGGATGCAACCATGTTGCTGCCCCACTCTTGCATCTGTCCGTGGGCCTGTGCATATGTTCATTGTCATAATGAATGACAGGGGGCAGAGGGCTGGGCTCAAAGATCTTTCGAGGTCCCTTCCAGCCCCAATGTCTATAAGACTTCCCCACTGAAATGTCTCACTGGCAGGATAGTGCCTAGCTTTCTGGGCAGCACCCCATGTAGTAGTATGCTTTCCTAAGTGGAGTGGTATATCGTATTTGTCCCTGAAGAGTTGTGTCAGTGAGAAGTGTCTCAGGGGTTAATTAAGACAGATCTACCTATCGTAAGCACTCTGAGTATTGCTGGCCCAGCTGCATTGAATTATGCTAAGATATGGCTCTGTTCTATGGCATCATCAGTCAAACAGTGGGACTGAAGTTTCAGTGCAAGTGCCAGGAACATGTGGTCACTAGAACGATGGCCACTGGATGAGTCTTTGCTGGTGCTTCCTGCTGTGCCAAGGAGTTTCCCCATTCCCCTGCAAAGGAGGTGAAGGAGCCAGAAGGAACAGATAGGAGAGATGCCTGGGGAAAGCAGAGATGGTGCCTCCCTGGACTGCTGCAAGGCTTTATTATTGAGTACATGTAAATTATTTCAGGATCCTGAGAGAAGAGAAACTGTGCCAGTGCCAAGTGTTACTAGTGCTAAGGGCTTGGATGAGGACGAGAAGTTTGTGATGGAAACATTGCCCTGGGGGGCCTGTGCAGGGGTAGGCCTGCTCTTACTCTGCCCATAGCTGAACATACAGCCAATGCCAACAGAAGGAGTCAAACCAGAATGTTAGAGGAACCTGAATGAAAGAAACATTAGCTGTTGATCACATGATATTATTTCCCAAACTTCCCAGGATAACAAAGCACTTATAATATTAGATAGTGTTTTTCTGGTCAGAGTTACTGAGTTGCCAGGTGTGAACAGCCTTCCTTTATCCACAAGAACTAAGAGCAGCAGGGCAAACCTCTCTCCACCGTTTTGCCAACCCACTTCTTCCACCGCATGGGGTATCCACCTGTAGTGATGAAACAGCATTATCCTTGTGTCTCATGTGGCTGAGTGAGGCACTGCAATGTGCCCAAGGTGACCGCCGGGGAGTCTGTGCTAGCATTGGTGGTTGAACCGGGATATCTTAAGTCCCAATCCTATCCTTTCAAGGTAAATCCATCCTCCTGTTCTCTTTGCTGGCGCAAAATGTAATACGTTGATACCCATCTGTTACATATTGCTTCAGGATCACCAAATTATTTTACCCAGAAAGCCAAATAGCTGTTTGATGACATTACATTTCAGGCACTATCAGCTCAAATTAGATGTGTATCTGTGAACCAGAAATGTCTCCATCACCAAAAAATTCGTCTGTTTCAACAAAAAACAACTAAGTGAAGGGAAACAGTTTTCAAGAAAATACTGTCTCATTTCCCTTGGAAGACAGCTCATCAGCTGTTGCAAGGGAAAACCAGAACCCTGAGATAAGGTGTTGGAAGTTAGGCAAAAAACCAAATGAGATTCAGCTATGATTGTTGTACAATCTCTTTATGACTTCAGGATCATGATTTTTAAGGTTTTTTTAACACCATTTCTCAACTTGTACCTCCAAAAATTGTTCTCATTCACATGAGCAAATCAAGAGGGGTTGTGGTCCTTTTGGAGGGATGTTTTTAAATTGGTAGCACCTGCTTTCAAACAGTGGTTAAAAAATAGTGGTTAAAATATACTGGCCAACACTTCTTAATATGCCTAGTGTTTTGGTTGCTTCAGTTTTGGGGCTATGACTTGGGCTATCTTAAAAAAGAACCTGACTTTCAGAAAGTGCCAGGCACCCAGCCTGTCAAAATCACCTTTTAAGGTGTCATTAGTTAGATAAACAAAGATGAAGGCACCCAAAATCACTAATCATTTTTGGAAGAAAGATCTTGGCCAGTTATCTGTATGTGAAAGAACAAATGCCAGTAAGTCTGAGTGTCTATGCCACCTGTGATGTGTGTGTCATTTGGGCCCTCTCTTGTGACATATTAAATAGTGGGTAGGTCCTGTTAGGAACCATGAACAAACACTCCCTTTTCTTCAAATTTTTCACATTGCAGAGATTCTGCAGAATACAAACGTGACACTAAAAAGAATCCAACCCAATGGGTAGGTGACATGGGTCACTGGCAGCCATTAGCTTTGGACTTAATCAAAACTTAGCTAGATGAGTGTCATCGTCAGAATGTGACACAGCTCTGAGAAAGCCTTATGGTTGGAAGAGAGAGGCAATCTATGGCCTCATAATCTACATCTAGGAAACTGTAAGCAATTCTTATATACTGAAGGACTTGAGAATCCCATCTAGGCACCATCCAACTGTCTCCTAGAACTGCTTCCTTACAGCTCTTAAGTGGGAGAAGAATAGCAGAGGGCTGAGGATAGTAGCATGGAAGCTTTGGGCTGCTCCAGGTTTGCCTCTCCTCATCTTCCAAAGACTATTCTGTTTTCATAGGGCATGGCCAGGCTCAACATCAGGAGCTTCCTTATTCCTTCCTTTGCCAGGTCCATCCTGCTTGACATCATGTGTGCTGTTATGGTGTACACATCATGAAATCAGTGTCATAGGATCATAGGGGTCTAGCCACATGGAGGCAGGACATAGGACTCATGGTATTTACCATACCCCAGCGAACATCATGTAACAACAGGGATACTGACAGCAGGTTGGCTCAGAACTTAACCTTGATCTCCTCTTTACAGTAAAAAAAGGATGGGTCTGCCAACACCAAAAATGCATGTCTGCCATAGGTTGTCTCCATCATTTTATGCTGCTATTACTCATAGCTGAGGAATTCACTGAAGAAACAAGTGCCCTGCTAACTAAGCTGCTCAGAAACAATAATAAACTCAGAATTTGTACTCATAAAAGAAGTTTCCTGATAGAACGCTTAGGTGGGGTGGACTTCCCAGCATTGAAAGAAAACCACCCACATGTTCCTCCTGAGACTAGGCTTGGTATCAGCTGATCTCCTTTGGAGGGGGCCTGCAAAGCTGCTGCCAGACTGGATTAGAGCTCCTATGGGTACAGCCTGTGTGTCTGCTCTCCTTAATCCTGATCAACAGAGAAGGGTAAAGATGAAAATCCAGGCTTGAAAGATGTTGCTAGTGCATTCAAAACATTAAGTAATACCATGAAGTGGGAGAGCTGGGTACATGCCAGTATTTGCATTACCTTTATCACATTCACAAGTGCCTAGATACAGCTCATGAAACTGAACATCTCTTGAACAGAGGCCATTTCCTTTTATTGGTCAACTTGGAAACAAAACTTAGTTTAGACATAGATTGAAAGTCTGTTCCTAAAGAACAGTGAAAGCCCCCAGTACCTAGCAAAGTTCTCAGCATCTCAGAGAGCCAGATTCAGAATGAGTGAACACCTGAAGCTAATAGGATTTGTTAAAATATGTTTCCTGCCAGAACAGAATCCTGTTCATAGGGGCACAACAGAACTGGCTGTTCACAAATCCAGCCACAACTATCTGGCATCAGAAAGGTCTTGGGAAATTGGAGGCCAATTCCAGTGCCATTCTGAAAGCAGAATATACAGTGGGTAGAGTTCTCGGTCTCTGAGCTGATTCATATTATTTGAATTTACCCTGTTCTTCAAGGGTAAAGCCCTGCAGAAAACCAGGTTAAAGAAAAACACAGAGCAGGTTGAAGCTTGTGGTGTGTCTGCTCATGATGTATCTTGCCAAGGGTACTAATACTGTATATTATCTGTGCCTAAATTGTGGTTAAAAGGGTTTGCCCACAAATGGAGCACTTTCTTTCCTATCTTTTGAAATGCCCTGCTGTTCCTGCTCCTCACTTGTTCTTTCCAAGGCAGATTCCTCAGGCTCCCTGGGAATGGCTTGGTTTCTACGTTTTGGAGTCTTTCAGCTTTTTCCTCTTGAAGGCCAGGAGAAGTAGGCTATTTGTGGGATATTTATCTCCCTTCTCAACCTACAGTTAATGCAACCCACCTTTTTGACCTGTAGATACATAAAGTTTAGTTTACAACAAAAAGGAACCAACCACAGAGTCATACTTAATTTTGGCAGCTGTTGTGGGCTCAGGAAAAGGCAGTGGGCCAGCAGAAAGTTAGGTCTGGTCCAAAGCCCATCAAAATCATTGGGAGTCTGTCCAGTGATTTCACTGGACTTCGGATTCAGTGCACTTAGCACTTGACAGGGAAGATGCTCGCTCAGGGGGTAAAATGTCTGAGTTCAGGGATTCTGACAATGCTATGTCAAGAAATGTCCAACTCCCCCACCTCTTTACTTGGAAATCTGAATATAGCACAATTAATTCACTGTTCCCAGCCTGGTATTACACACTACAGGCCCAGTCACTATAGTCAATAGAAGCATTATCACAGCTTTTTTGCTGGGCGCAAGACTGGACTAGAAGTGTCTCAAGGTGAAAGAGATCCTTGTTATTTTTCTCTGGCACACCTACTGTTTACATTATGAATCAGATGAGGAGCCGGTAGAAGGAGGGAAAGACCATGCATGTGGGGCTCAGCCAGTCAAAACAGGGAGCGACTCTGTAGACGAGGCTCATATTTTGATGAGTACAGCACTGCCTGGATGGAAGCAAAGGAACGCTCCTGAGCTGTTGAATGTTTTGCTGTTGCCAAACTCAGGGCACTGAATGAGAGGCTCTGTGTTCATACAAAGTGTGGAGGCCATATGCTTAAATGGCAGCATATCCATTTCTCATGGCCAAGAGCTCAAGTAGGAAGAGCTCTTCTTCACACCCACCTCCTGAAGGAGCAGCACTGCTCATATTCACATTTGAGGTTTTCCCAGGTAGGAGGCACTCCTGTAACAACCCAGAGACAACAAGCAATGGCTTGTTTGGGGCGGTGTATGTGGTGGTTGGAGTGTGGACTTCCAGCTGTCGCTGACTCACGTTGTACTTAAATCCTCAGATTCTGTTCCACTTATTAGGCATCTAAGTGTACTTGGGTGCCTAAGTGCAACTCCACTCTGTTCAAGTCCTGAAAATCCCTTAATGGTTCTATTTTTGTAACTGTGTCACTTTCCTCAATATTGAATTGAAAAAGCAGTGAGGAGGAGGACCCACTCACTATTTGCATTAACAGCTTTTCAGGGACTTGAGCAGGGTGGAATAGGCTTATAGTTAGGCATCTGAATTAGGCGTAATAGGTTAACAGAATCTAGTCTCTGTATTACTGCTCAAGAACAGGATTTCATAGATTTCATAGACATTAGGGCTGGAGGGGACCTCGTGAGATCATCAGGTCCAGCCCCCTGCCCAAGGGCAGGAAGTCAGCTGGGGTAAGATCACCCCAGCAAGATAAGCATCTAAGCAGTTCTTAAAGGTATCCAGAGTAGGTGCTCGCACCACTTCTGGGGGGTGTCTATTCCAGACTCTGGAGACTTGGATGGTAAAGAAGTTTTTCCTTATGTCCAGTCTAAAATGGTCTTTTCCACCAGTTTGTGACCATTTGACCTTGTCTTCCGTTGGGGTGCCCTGGTGAACAGACATTTTCTCAGTTCCTGATGCACACCTCTTAGTCACCCCTGAGCCTTCACTTTTCCAGGCTGAAGAGTCCCATGCCTCTCAGCCTTTCTTCATAAAGCCTGTTCTCTTGACCATTAATTATGGATGTGGCTCTCCTATGGACTCTCTCAAGCTTCTCCACATCCTTTCTAAAGTGTGGAGCCCAGAGTTGGATGCAGTACTCCAGCTGTGGCCTCACTGGTTATAATATACTAAGCCACCTCCTTGCAGGGGCCTTAATAACTGGATGTTCCTGTACTCAGAAATCCTCACCTGAAGTGTGGTACTGTAGATATGAAACGCCGTGTTATTATTTAATGCCCCAACCCAAACCATCGTACAATGACATTTTGAGAATTTAAGAACAGAAGTAAAAAAAATGCAGAAGTTGAGGTGCCCCAACAGCTTGACACACAATCTTGTGACACATCAAGTGTAACAGTTGCCATTAAAAAGCCTGTGTTTATTGGACACCTGACAGATCACAATCTTTTCCTCCATCTGTTACTTCAGCTACGTTTGTGCAGTAGGAGAGCAGGTGACCTTTTGAATGGTGATTAATTTGAGCTAATTACTAATCTGTATAAATATTTCATTAAACTACTATCTAATATATAGTTGTGCTATGGCCCAGCTAATGTTAATATGGTAATCATTGCTAGCTCGCCTTCGGTAGAGATCCTGTGTAGCCTTCTGTGGATAAGGTATAACTGACTGCCAGCCCCTTATTTGTTGATGCTCTGTAAAGCTGCCTGACTAGGCTTCTGTTGGCAGGCAAATGTATTATTGCATGTCATGTTCTGGCAGAGGCCCTGTCCATGCTGGAACCTCTGCCCTTAATTGTGATTGTCACTAGCATGGTTATGAAGCCTGTCTGATCAGGGCCAGCATGTTTCAAAAAAGAAGACCTAATGCAGTGGTTGGCTCCATGCCATCCTGCTGGAAATGCAGAGTGTTCTCCCATAAAAGTCTTACTTGGTCCCCAACCCCATGCCAACTGGCTGACTTCAGGAATAAACCGTAGGCGTTGAGGTCAGTGACTGCTGTGGGGGACAGAAGCCTATTATGATTTGTTTGCCCTAAACTCCTTCCACTGTGTTTACTATGATGGAAAGTATTTTTGTCATTTCCCAAAAGACTGACTTGCCTGGCTGAAAAAAATCCAGTAAATGAAATTGTGGGAGGGACATACTGTTTTAAGACTGTGTTAATAGGAGAAAGTTGTCCATTGACAAAGAGATTTTAGAGCTGCCTGTTCACCTAACTCCTCACAGGGGTGTGAGATCTTTGGGCCAGATTCAGCCCTGAGTTATTCTGAGTTACACCCTGTGATATTCTACTGAAGTCAGTGGGACTGCTGTGGGGTGCTAGTCCACATTGGTGAATGAGGACCCTCTCTCTCCCCCACTTTTCATGTTTACCTCTGCTGTTAAGCTGTTGGCTTCTCAATTCTGTTGAGTAGAAAAGCCCATCATGATTCCCTAGAGCTCTTGCAAGAAATAAAGAACCAAGCATTTGCAAATGTCCCATGGAGTAGTTGCTTCACCTGCCCCCACCCCCTCCCCCCTTTCCCGAGCAGTTGAAAGATGCCGCCAAACAGGATAAAGTTTTGCCTCAGTAAATGCCATTTACTGTCTTGGGAACTGTGAGAGGGTTTTGTGGGGTGAGGGAAGACCTAGACCTTTCAGGTCCTGAAACGATGTCCAATATTATAGGGCTTTTTCAGTCTATAAACTTACCATTGCCTATTTTCATTTCCATCTGCTCCCTCCCTGATATTTTTTAATTATTATTTCTTACTCACATCCTGTCTGTATATTTTTGGACACTTGTTTTGAGCTAACTTGGCACATGGTATGTCAGCAGGGAGTGTCAGTATGTAAAAGAAAACCCACCAAACAAACTGATGCTGTTCCAGCCAGCCCAGTAGACTGGTGGCAACCACTGCTCCATGGATGGATTTGGGCCCCAGCCTGGGAGGGATGGGAGTGTTATGGAAACAGCATATTCAGCCCTTGGGCAAGGCATGGATAGACTCTGAAAACTGCTTTATAGATGTCCTGTGTGCATTAATTGTTCTAGAAGCCAAAACGGTAGTCCTATATTTGACAGTAGGAATTGGGGAAGGTGTCACACAGAGGACTGGCAAGAGATGAAGAACATGCCATGCCCATCAAGCTAGATCAGCTTGGCTGTGAATGGTCTGGTATTTGTGTAATGTTATGTCCTTGTAGCTGGGCCCAATACCCCCTTGCTTTTAATATTTCAAGCCAGGCAGTCTTCCTTGCACTGCTGCCCAATACGTGCAGATGACAAACAACTGCTTTGAGAGCTGCAACCAGAGAAAACAATTGGATTTTATTGCCTGGTGAGTGGTATTAGGTTTCATTACCCATTGTGGTCAGGGTCCTCATAAGAGGATGGATGGCTCTAAAAGGGGGAAGGGGGAATGTATGGAAAATCATGCTATTCTGAACTGATGTTGCTGGCAAAGTACAGAAGGTGTGGGAGTCTGGTGGATGCAGCCTGGTATTTTCTAGCTTATTTCAATAAATATACAAGTGTATGGACAAACAAACAACTTCCCGTGGTGTAAAAGGGAGTGGCGTGTCACTGAGCATTGGCTGCTCCATGGAAACAGCCCATGTTCCTACTCTTACCCTGTGGTAAGTGGAATTTAGACTGTGACAACTTAATCCTCAGCAAAAGGAGAGTAAGTTACCAGTTCCACCTGCCCTGCATGCCTCTGTTTCCTGAAGATGTTGTGCAGGATGTGACCAGGAAGGGCTTCATCACAAGTGGGCACTCCTGTCTGCTTTAAGCTTATCAGATAACCATAATGCAGTCAGGAGCGTGTGCTTGTGCCATAGCCCTGTCTGGTCTGGCTGTGTACGAGGCACATGGGACACTGTTCTGGTGGTGGCAGCGGTAGCATCCTGATTGAGAATCACTGTGGTAAACCCAGGCAGCACACTAGTGATTCTTAACTGGGGAGTGGTGCCAAAATCAGAAAAGCTGGAAAGGGTGCTCCAACTCTAAAGAAATGTTTTAGAAAATGGTAGTGACCTCAGGTATTCTGAATTGCAGTCCAGCATCTTAACCACATCCTCTTTCACAGGATGGTGCCTAAAACATCTGTTACAGAGCTCCAATAATCCGGTTTCAGTATTTGTGGCTAGAGCCAGGCACAGTCCCAAGTGTCCAAACAGAGAAAATTATCTCAGAGTTTTGTTTTCATATCAAATAGGAATGAAAACAAAACAAGGATTTAAAAATTTACCGTGAAGCGCTTTTTTTTTGAAAGAAATAATTTTTAAAAAGAAATTGAAAAAAGTTAGTTTGGGGTCAGCTGAGCTCTTTTTAAGGTATAGTGTAAAACAAAATCTTAAGGAAAAAGTTGTTTTGAAATTATTATTTTTAATTACATTTGTTGAAATTAATGTGTTCCAGCAGGAAGTTTTGATTCTGATAAAATGGCATTTTTCTGATGGAAAAATGATCTGTTGGAAAGTATTTGACTGGCTCGTCTTCTCTAACTTAGAGGCCAGGAATAACTAGCTGAGCTGTGCTGACAGGCTGTGGCTTAAAAATTATGATGATGAAAGGCTTCACTTTTCTGGATACCTGGGAAGCACAGTGCTGGCTTTTGGGCAGGTGAATTTTATTGTAATATTTCACTTAAACCATTTTATTTCTTCAGTCACCACCCTGCATCTTGAGCTAGGAATAAAGAAGCCCTGCTTCTGAAGTGACAGTATGTAGATGCTCTGGCACCTATCAGCCAGGGATGACTTATGGATCATCTCTGTATATGATGCTCATATTGGTCTCTGTCTGATGATAGGAGTTGGGATTACCAGCAGTGTGGAAGTGTGAGTCCATATTCTGATATCTCTGCCAGGGCTGCCTTCAGCTATTGAAGCCTACTGTATTACCATTCTGTGTCTCTGGTTCCACAGACCAGGTGTGTATAGACTGTAGACAAGGCGGGAAGTGGGAAATCATTCCCGATCAAAAAGGTGCTGAGTATGAAGGACCACACTGGGACTAGGGCACCAGCTGCAAACTGACTCATTTTCAGTCCCTGCCCTTCCCCAGGCCGCCTGCATCCCATGAGTAGTCATTTAATCTTTCTGGGTGCATCTATACATGCCATTATGGCGACAAGATAAACCATGGCACAGTTTGGGCCAGAGTCAGCTGCTCCTGGGTGCAGCATCTGCTTGTGCGCCAGGGACTGCAGCAGTTTGAGCTGGGTCAGAGAGCAGCTCCAGGCTGGCAGCAGGCTTGCAGGGGGCGGGGGGTCAGCTCCAGGCTCTGAGTGATGGTGTTGGAGGGAAGAGGGGCTGTCTGGGGCATGAGAGTGCCAAAACCACAGATCTGTGTGGCTGACCTCCCAAGCCTGCTGCCAACCAAGGGCTGCTTTGCCCTGGCTCAGACTGCTGTAGTCTTGGTCACTGTCCACATGTGCATTTCTGCACAGATGACTCTGCTGCAGGATAGTACTGTCCCCAGCAGTACTACCTTTTGGCAGAATTGATTAATTTACTGAGCCCTAATACTGGCACACATGTAGATGGTGGCACTTCACTGTGGAGCTAATAAGACAACTGCAGTAAAACGCACGTGTAGATGCACCCTCTGTGTCTCAGGTCCCATGTGTAAAAGTGACTCATTCCTACCTCCTAGAGGTGCTGCATGGTTAATTGCATTAACATTTGTGAGGTGCTTAAGCACTCCAGTAATGGGGACCTTGTCAGGACATAAGATGGGCCCAGAGCATAGGGTTTGAATAAGGATCCCAGAATTCTTCAAAGGAAGGAATCACTCGAGGCAGGGCTGACCCACAGCTCAAGGTCCCCACTGATCCATTGGCTGTCTCTGTTTAGTGTGTGTTCTGCATGTCATTTCTGACCATGCTGTAGCCATTTAATCATTTTATTACAGAGGGATGGCAGAGATGTGGTTTATAATAATTCCAAATGTCACCATATAATAGAATCTTTTTCCTTGGAGACCTGTATTTTCAGCTTATATTTAGATTTTACCTCTGCAGTCTGGCTCATTTAAGAGATGGACTCAAGCTCTGAATTCTCTCTTGTAGTCCACCGTGCCATTGTAATAGCCATCACCTTGGTCAGCAATGGGGGCTTCCATGGTACAGTGTGAGCTAAAGGACTTCTTCCCCCAGCAAGGAGCCATGGCAAGGATGCCCTGTATGGATCAGGCATAAGGAGAGATAGAGCCATAGATCATAGGGTTGGGAAAGACCTCAAGGGTCATCGAGTCCACTGTGTAATGCATGCTAAACAGCGAGATAAACCACAATGATCCCTAAGGGACCTCCCAAAAAAACCAAAATCACAGATCTGTTCACTTTGCCCTTTAGTTCATTTAGAATAGAAGGATGTTGAGAGGTTTTGAATAGAGCGCATGGATGCTCCTGCCAGTACTTAGAAAAATCCTAGCTGGAAGGTCTTGCTCCCCAGGCAGGGCCATACCAATTGTCAGATTTGGGGTCAGGAAGGGTATTTTTCCTTTAAATCAATTTGGTGTGTGCTGTGGTGGTTTCTGATGTCCTCTGTAGCATGGGGCTTGGTTTTCTTCCAAGGATCCTCTTCATATATTAACCAAAAAATCCCTTAACACTGCAGCAGCAGGGCATTCAGAGCAATTCTTCTTCTTTGTTTTTACTTGTGTTATGCTGTAGGCTGTAGGCTGCCCTTGGTGTTTTTGGCTTTTGTGCCTTAGAGGTGTGTGTTAGTCTCAATTTTGAACATTTCTTGGGTAAGTTGTTGGCTGTGAATACAGGGGACTGGATCCGATGGCCCAGGAAATCCCTTCCAGTCCTGTGCCACGTGTTAGCTGGACTAGGAGAAGCTCAGTGGGATGTCAGGGCTCACGCTGGAGATTAGAAGGGAGTGGGTGGCACAGTTTGAATCTGTACTAAGTTGCCCCCTCTGAACTGCACCCCAGTTCAGGTTGTGGCGGGGGGGGAGAGGCGGGGAGGGGAGGGGTGTCTGGGCAGAGTTTCAGACCTGATCCACACACAGGTTTACAGCTGTGTATGAAGGCACCAAGGAGAAGCATTAGTATCCAAGTATCTTTTGATGCCTTGTACAACCTCTGATGGGGACAGACAGGAAATAAGGGGACCTGGAGTGACACTTATCTAAAGGTATTTTTAGTCACACAGGCCATCAGAGTGATATAAATCCTGGCACTGTCAAAGGATAGAATGCAGTCATGGTAGCATTTCCCACCTCAGATGGATGAACTCCTTGAATACAAAGAGGACATAACAATGGCTTTATAAGGGTGCAGTGACTTAGATCAGTTAATACAGTCTCTTCTGGGACTCTGTAACTTTCAGCACTGAATGGATGCTTTATGGTGTGCAGTGATGGGGATTGTTTCTTTAAATGAATAAGTAACAGGAAGTCAGACAGGCACAGTATCTGGAAGGTGGAAAAGCCTGCCCTGTATAAGGGCTTTGCAAGCAGCTGAAGGACAGTATAGTTTTGCCATCTCAAAGGAGGTAGATCGCATCAGCTTTGCAGGTACAGACAGGATATAAGTGGACTTTCAAGGATTAGGGCACCATTGTTGGGATTGTTACAAGAGAGCCTGAGGAGCAAAAAATGAAGAAACAGAAGCCTAATTCTGAACAGGAACGAAGAGTTTGGTTTATTGAGAACAGTCAGGCATTGGGGTTCCCCAAAGAGAAGTATCAGAGCCCTTGGTTGTAGAGGTATTTAAAACTAGAGTGGGAAAAGCCCCTTGAGTAGGAGTCAACCATTTGTATTCTCTGCAGTATTACACCTGCTGTTGAAGCTTAATAATAACTTATCCTGAAAGCCATAGAGTGAAATGGAACAGAAAAGCCCAGTCTTCTGGTGCCCTCCAAGAACAGGGTTTTCATGTATTGCATAGCTCAGGCAATTCTGCATGGCTGTGAAGAAACTTTGATGCAAGCCTTCCACTGGGATTGTACTTTCAGATCCCTGGTTTCCTGGCTGGAGGGAACCCTGATAATATTGTGTTGTTTGTGAAGGGTGGAAGATTTCGGCAATGCTGACAAGCCAGCTTCCCTGTGTATTTAGATCCACACATGTAAGAAGTTAGCAGATCCTACCAAGATTGCCCTAAAGAACAGAGGTCTGGAAATCATTGCAATTCTGAAGAGGACAGAGTGGTTACAGGGGAAAGAGTTCCTGTGCTGGCGTCATTCAGGCAGCTAGGAATTTGAGCTGTGGGAGGGTAAAGTCGAGGACAAGGATTGATTTATGTGGAGTAGTTAGGCTGCAGTGGAATAGCAGCAGGAGCTTTCAGCTACTGCACAAGTCAAAAGGGTGTCATTATATACCTTATACGTTTATATATAGATGTCTCTCTTGCTCATTGACTTCTCCACCCGCAAACTTGTGCAGCACCATAGCTGACTGTTAGGAGAGGAGAGGGGTCATTACCCAGAGAGTTCCTACCATCTGCCTAGGAAAATTCTGGCTCTTAGGAGATACAGCTCATTACCAGCTCTCCTAGCATCACTGCTACAGACCTCTCAGAGCTGGGAGCTAACAGAGGTCAGTATTATATGTTTCTGATGGCTTCCATTTTTGGATTGAATTTCACGTGGGTTTTACATCCCTGCTTAGAGGTAACTGTACAGCAGACACTGACCAATGCTTCTCAGTTCTGAATTGCTCTTGTACTAGGGGAGGCCTTATGCCAGCTCTGCTGTTGCAGCTCAGGCCTGAGCAGTAGCTGTACCAGTTTGGGTCCCATTAGCTCTGGGAATGTACCTCCATTCTGAATCACAACAATCCTGGTTCTTTCATACCAGGGTCCCTACATGGTTTAGGTCAGTCCTGGCCTTTTGCAAATCTCACCACTATCAAGTATGTAACTGTGGCATTGCCCTGTACTGGGTGGAATCAGAACTGTAAATCTGTCTGCCCATAGCCCTAGATAACTAACCAATACCCTCCTCCAGCTCAAGTGGCAGGTACTTGTGCTTCTGGGCATTATCCATCACTACTGCCATGATTTCCAGGGTTGAACAGAAAGCTGTAGTATGACAACTATGATTTCCAATATGGCTATATCTTTGTCTGAAGAAGCTGGATCATGCAGCCTGTATGCTAGGGAAAGGTACCACAAACTTGCGACCAATTTTAGAGGAAAGGGAGAATGGTCACTTCATGCCCTGACTTTCCAGCTGCTTCTCAAACTCCCTTTACAGATCCTTTCATTGAGTGGTAGTTAGGGTTGTAGTTCTTTTCAGCTGCAGGCCCCCTGTGTCTGGCCAAAGGGAGCTGTTAATGAAAGTATAGACAGCTCTCTGTCTGCACATGCTTGTAGCCTTTATTTCCAACTCAGATGATGGGCTATTTCATTTCCTTCCTTATCGTTTCTTTGAACACACACCATCACATGGAGGAGGCATCCCACACACAACAGGATTGTTGTGTCAACTAACTTTGCTCATGCCAAAGGCCTCATATGCTTACTGAATGGACACAGGTACCTTTGGAGCCCTTTCAAAAGAGCGGGAGCTGCTACGTTCTAATTATCGTGTGTAGACAAGCTGGGAACGATACAAATGTAGTGAAAACGCTCCAAATTGAACCTCTGTTTGTATTGTTCCCAGCCTGTCCACGATTAGAACATAACAGCAGTTGCCCATTTGAACCAGCTTCAAATGTACATGCGTTCATAACCCCACTAGCAAGAGCCAGCCCCAATGGCAAGTGGAGTGCATTTGAGTCTCTCTACACTGCAGAACCTGCTTCTGCACAGTGTTATTGCGTGGATCTCATCTGACAGTGCTGCTGCTTTCAGTTCTGTGCAGTTCCTAAATCTTTTTTTTTTTTTTTTTTTTAAGCAGCAGTAACTGGCAGTGGCAATGTACCTTTGGCTGTTCTCTCTGGCGCCAGCCAAGATAGATGCTAGGATCTGGGATCACTGCTGCAAGCCTTTGTGCCCTATTTTCACTTCTCCCATCATCTCTAGGGCAAAACCTTCATTCTCTTGCATTCCTCACATACCACCAGCTTTCTTAAATTGAAATGGAGTCACATGGGCACCCAGGAATCTGAGCTATGGCTTGATTATCACAAACCTGGGTCTTAATACTGGACTGGACCCTGGCATTGGTATTGAAATAACATTCCAGGCCCAAATCTGCTGCTAGCATAAATCAGTGCATTTCCTTTGGAGCACTGCCAATTTATACCAGCTGGGGAATCTGGCCCACAGCCTTCCTTGGAGTCACTGCTGGTTTGTATCATTGCAAAAGAGAGGACATTGGACCCGCAGATCCCGTCCCACAAAACATGCTAGGGTGTGCTGACCTGAGGCTTTGGGTCAGCCAATTACAGAAAGTAGGGATGCTTTCAGCTAGAAATGGATTTAGATTTAGGGTCTGATTCCAAACCATCCTTGAAGTCAATGGGACTGACTCTCACATTTAGAGGTAAGAGCACACATAAATGGGGCATCTCTTAATTCCCCAAATCCCCTCCCCACCCACTGAAATCTACAGATCTTAGTCTAATCTCACATTGGTGTGAATGTGGAGTTCCTCAGATGCAGTTAGCATAGCTGTGATCAGAACGCAGCCTTTCAGAGTCACAGTGGGTATACATTGGCATAGTCTGGCCTACAATCAAGGCCATCCAGGGCCAAATTCCTAGGTAGAGATGGTGTAAAATGACTTAATTAACTCCTTTATGGTTAATGGTACTATGCCAGTTTATATCAACATAGATCTGGACTGGACTGACCCTATTCTGGCCAAATAGCATCTTTCTTGTGAGAGTCACAGTATTTATAAAACAGTCCCATGTCCTTTTAGTAGACCCAGAACCCATGGTGGTGTGTCAATAACATCAGCTCTTGAAAATGGTATAAATAGTCTTATCATGTGGTAGAGCTACTCATCATCGCAGAAGTAGCAAGACACAAGTTCACTTTTGGAAAGAAAAACAAGAATGTGTTGGAGCAAGATGAGCATAATTAATCTGCTTTTCTGCCCTCCCACTTCAACTCCTCAGACAAGCAGAACTTTAATTGAGAGCAGCAGTCTCCATGGGGGGATGTTAACAAGCCGAGCCCTATGATTTATTGAGGGCTGTTACAGGTGAAATGTCGTTTCACCTCAGTGAATTCCGTGCTGAGTGGAGTCAGTATCAGACTTAGAGAATAAAGGTCCTTTCTCTTTATCTACAGAAAAAAATAGAGCAAAGGTAATACCAGTGTTAGCTTCTGTATACTGTCCCACTAAAGAGCCAGGTCAGGACAGGGAAGTTCTTCAAGACCAATTGAAAAGTAGATTCATCTCCATGGCTCTTCAAATCATTGAGATTGCCACTCATGGATAAGCAGAGGTGCCAAGCATGGTTTTTATGTATGGTCATGAGTCTATTAACAGCTCAATGTAAACAAGGTTGTTCAAAGCAGGCCCCTGAACAGCCATCAGATGGAAACAACATTTTATGAAAGCTCAAAACAAAATCTCAGGTCATCAACTGCCAAAACATCTGGATCAAAGTTCATTTTCTCCACTCAGCTCTGTTAAAGAGAACTGATGTCATCCATAAGGAAATGAGTTGTGAGATCAGAACCTTGGCTGTGATCAGCACCGATGGCCAGATTCATGAGGATTATGAGGAGTTCTTATTTGCATCAGGTGAATATAAGAAACAGTACAGTGAGGCTGGGAAGCGACTCCAGAGAAATCTCATTGCCCATAGTGATCAAGCAGGAAGCAAGTAGTTGGATAGTTAAGAAAATCCATGTGAGAATCAGTAGAGTCAGGCCGATGAGGCAGGATTTGGTCCAAGTTACGTTTCAGCTAATGATTGGGTTCAAATACAGTGGATAAAATCTTCCTGGACTTCCGGAAGGCTTTTGACACTGTCTCTTACCCCGTTCTCATTAAGAAACTGGGGGGCTGTGGTGTAGACACTCACACAGTCAAATGGGTCGCCATCTGGCTGGTGGGCCGCACCCAGAGGGTGGTAGTGGATGGGTCCTTCTCAGCCTGGAGGGACGTGGGCAGTGGGGTTCCGCAGGGCTCGGTCCTTGGGCCTGCACTGTTCAACATCTTCATCAGCGATTTGGA
>NW_017728937.1:5155872-5235102 GCF_001723895.1 Crocodylus porosus | reverse complement strand
CGGACTAGATGATCTGCTCAGGTCCCTTCCGACCCTAGAAACTATGAAACTATGAAACAGTTGAGAGAAAACTAAGTATTTTTGGATTACTTAATGCAAAAATCTAATGCCCTTCATGTGAGAATTCTGCCCTCTAGGGCAGAAGATCCAGGACAGTGGGAGTTCTCGTGAGATACGAACTACATCTGAATTGGGTCATGACAGTAGCTCTGGCTTTGGATGTACTCTGGAGCCAATGTCATGGGGCAGATTTGGATCCTGGAATTAGAATCCAAATCTCCCATTCTCCTATAAGCGTCAAAGTAGTTCCAGTTTTTGCCAGTATCTAAAAATTGATAAACACAGAGTGCTTTATCCCCTTGCAACACTTCCTTTTTGTGTCCTTGTGGCAAGGTATTTATCAGAACTTGCAAATTTGTTTGAATCTGACAGGGTTATGCCATGAGCACTTCTGCTATGACCTCAAGCTTGTGACCTCTGGGCTGTCAACTGTGTGCCTTAGTGCCTGTGGCACCCCAGGCCTATCTAAGTGTCAGTCATTTCTGGATGAGTTGTTTGATAAATGGACTCCTATATTGATAGGCTTCAAAGGAATTTCCACTGGGCTGCCCTCACCAGAAGGTGGGCTGTCTGGAGGGGAGGGAGCAGGAGCCTGTAAACTGCCAGAGTTATGGTGATGTTGGCCTGAACTGTGCCCTTTTCTCAGTGTCTTTCTTCCCATGTACCAGCAGACATTAACACCAGATGGATGATCTTTGGTTTATTGCCATGCAAATGAAATTCACTTTACCTTTGTGGAATAGAAATCTGGATTTGATAAGGCAATAAAAAAACGGAGGGAATGAAAACAGGAAGAAATGATGTAGAACTGTTAAAACTATGAGGCTTAAACCAGGACTGGTATCCAAAATAAAGGCAGGACTTCCTGTCCCCTTCACGGTACGTACTGAAGAACAAATCTTGATACAGCATATTGTTTTCTTGGCATTCAGGGCCTGGACCCAAAGCCAAGTGTCAAATCCTGTTGGGTGCTGTTCTTCTTGGCATTTGTGTGAATAGTGCTCTTTTATGGTAAGGACCCTTCTAGTTTAAAACCCAGATCCTCAGCAGTGCTATGGCTCCACCAGCACACTTCAGCCACTTTGATTGGCTACAGGAGTATTTTGGATTCACTGTCCAAAAGAAAAGCTTTGGGGAAAGGGTTCCTTTACAGGCCAGTCCTTGCAGTAGAAGACTGAGGAGATGAGTATCCTGAAACAGTAATGGCTCTTCCCCTAACAGTGTCAGACTCACTCTGGTGAATGGAGCATCCCCAAATGACTAGTCTTCCTTTGCCTAGAGAAATATGTCCATGACCATTGTGTGCATAAGAATTATGGTATGGGATAACCACCTTGCACCTGTAGTCTAGAACTGGGTGGTCCAACTGGTGGCCCATGGGCTCTTGCAGCCATCTCTCCCATTGCTGCATGGTGTGGGAGGACCCAGGGGGGGCTGTCTGCTGCCAGCGCAGCCCATGTGGTGGGGGCCCATATGCTACCAGTGGTGCCCAGGGAATGGAAAGCCATGCAGTGCTGGCACTGTCCACATAGTGGACAGGAAGGAGTGGTGGGGAGGGATCCTGGGTGGGGGGGCTGTCCACACAGTGGTATATGGCTCCTGGCCATGCCAAAGTTGGACAGCCCTAATTTAAACATGGTTTATAATAATGGGTATTTCTGAAAAGATATCTTTATCCATGCCCAGTAAGGGGACTTCACTAGAGCCCTGCACAGTGCCACAGTGGTGTTGTGAGCACTGTGTGAATGGTAATGTGGATAGATCATACGTGCACTCACTGGTAAACCATTATGCAAGCACAGCTCACTATGTGAGGCTTCCAGATTGTTGTGGCATTCATAACTGATTACTTTTTAAATTGTGATTTGCTCCTCATTTATCCAGGCTACCAGAAAAACTAGGTCATTTCATCCTGATAACGGGAGTTTCACCAAATGAGATTCACAGTTGGCATTGCCGCCAAGGGACTGTATTGTCTAAATGGAAAGCTTTCACTTCTCTTCTGAGGGAAAAGCTCTCAGTTTGCACACAAATGCACCCAGCACAGGAGGCCTTTCTTGTGTCCATATCAGTGCGATCGGAGTCAGGCACATTATTGGCTCCCCAAGGTGTTCCAGCTGGGTGCTGGCAGAGAGGAAAGATCCTTCCTTATAGTGATTTGATACAGAGGGACGAGATGTCTTAGGGGATTGGTAATAGGAGCTCCTCACCCTAAGGTTGCCAGTTCAAATGTAGTGCAGGCAGGTAGAGTGAAGTGCTGTTGCCACCTTACAGCTATGTGATAGGGAATGTGACATATCTCAGTCCAGATCCCAGAGGACACTAGACTGCATGCTTGGCAGGAGGGGCAAAGACAAGGTGCCAAGAGACTGAACTCCCTTAGTCCACTGGCAGTGGTACCTCCTGGGTTAGAGAGGAGACTCCTGGTCTGGTGGACAGAGCTGTGGGGTGGGTGGTGAGTCTAGGGCTCCACTATTAGTTTGGCCTGTGACTTTCTGTCTAAGCCTGGGTAGGTCACTGCATGCCACTGTAGTTCTTTCCCCCTCCCCACGTGTCTGTTGAGGAGCTGTGTCTCACTAGTTGTTTGTACAATGCATGGCAGCATAGTTTTGGCTGGGCCCTGTAGGTCCTACTGTATTACAAATAAGAAGACAGGTGAGGTTGTTCAGTAGCATCAACTGCTTCCTCCGGACAGAAGATTTCAGGTGATCAGTACACAGCAACTTGACTGGTTTCGGTAGGGGTAGGATAAAATGCTGAGGTAGCCCCTGTCACCACGTGGGGCTGTGCTCTGTGTAGGGAACATTTAGCCACCACTGAGCAAACAGTTGCTCATGGCAGTTACCTCTCCTGCCTCTTCCCCCACCATGTCTATGCCTCTGCTAGTCCCACAACCCTGTGGCTGTTTATAAAGGCATTTCAGCTGGCTTCTTTGAAGAGAGAGGTGAGATGGGGATCAGAAGAAGTAAAACCTCCCCAAGATCAAGCAAGAGGCACTGAAGGCCCTCTCAGGGAGTTGGGTGGGTGTTTTACACTCCATTTCTTCACCTCTGGCCAAAGTACTGCAGGATACCGGGAAGCAGTACAACAATATGGCTAACAACTATTTCTCATACTGCAATAAAAACCTCCCAGGGCCTCTACCCTGAGGGCTGTTCTTCCTGGAATGACATCACAGTGGCAGTGCATAATGTATCTTGTGCTGCAACTTTGCCCCTGCAGCAAGCTTGGATTGGGCAAGGCATCCATATGGACCTCCAGCACTTTGGCCAGAGGTAAAGAGGAAGCAGAGAGACACCAATGCAGAGAAAGAGAGACAGAGCCAAGACTGGAGGGCACATCCAAGGGGTCTGACCCTCAGAGAACTGCTTAGGCAATAAAGCTCCAAGATTCCCCCCTCCCCCCATGTAGTTTTTGTTCAGCTTCAGAATAGTTAACTGATCACATGTGGTGCTTGGAGTTAATGCCTATGGAGGTTTCCCCAGCCCACCACCACGCACATGAAACAATATGCATTTGTATATATGTTCCACTTTTACACAATAACAATCCTGGAATAATTAAAAAAGCACTTGAGACATTTAGAGATTTAGGGCTTCTTAATAAAGAAAAAGGACCATGAAAGGGAAGGGGGAAAGTCACAAGCCCACATCAAGGAACCTCTCCTTTACAATGAATGGAGGACATAAGACCTGTGCAATCAAGGGGGCAGATGCTCAGTTGGTGTAAACTAGCCTACCTGAGTTATACTTCTGGAAGGTTTGGCCTAATATATATCATATGTGCAATCCTTTACTACAAAATATAGTGACCGGGGACTTAACATGCCAAATAAATCATAATGCACCTGCCCTAACAACAACACAGGCATGAGTAGGCAAACCAAGTAGAAGAGGGTTAGCCTTGTATCCTAGCCGCAACAGGAGAATGGGAGGCCTCCGTGAATATAACGCTGAATACGTTGAGAAATATACATTTCAGAATCAACACAGATAAAATGGAAGGCAAACTTTTAGCTACCACCGTGGCTTTGAAGTTTGTATAATGCCTAGCACAATAGCTGAATGGCCATAGCTCAAGTATCCACTTTTCTAGGGCAACTTTTTCTACTTGAAGTTGCAGAACAGACTGTAGAAGGTAGCTGGTTTTTGCTCTTCTATGAATGGTTGCTGAAGGCAAGTTTTACAAATTGTAACTCTAAGGTAAGCACCTGCAATAGGGTTTCTGGATCATTTGTCAACAGAAGTGAGTTTCTCCTTATTTAATTATTTCCTGGCTCCCTACCTTTTCATGCATTTAGTGGAAGAAGCAGATGCAGCTATGCTAGTGTGATCACATGGTGGCTTGCGTCAGTTTTTCCATAAACCCCGCCTCGCCCCATGTCATTTCTGCTCATACATCTTGGAACGCAGACAAACCACTGCCACCCTGCCATTCTTGATGTGAGTCCCTGGTGTCCCTGATGATTGCAGACCAAGTGCCTGTGCCTGTGCCTGTGCGGGGCCAGAGTGAAGTTAGTGGAGCACTGCACGGGCAGGTGTTGGCCCACCTGGCAGCATGGGGCCCTTACATTGCAGCTCAGAACTTTGACCAGTTGTTTGTAATGAAATGGAAAAGACAAACTGAAGAGTGGGAATGGGCTGGCTCATTAATGCTAAAACCACTGCCTGAAAGCTGCTCTTATCTTACAGTTATTCAGTGGCCTGTGCAAAATGATTTACTGGGCTCTGTCTTCATCCTAGCAGACAAGTGCCCAGATACCACAGTGTCTGTCCTCCACTTGGGCACTAATGGACAGCCTCATGATGACTGAATGGGCAATAGATACTGAATTACCTCTTCAGCCCTAGGTGTATCCCCTCAAGTGCATGGTTAGGTTACACGTATTGTGACTGTCTGTTCTCCAACAATCAGTTTAAATTCATTTAAATGGCCCTAGGACTCATCTTCTCTTTTCCCAGTTAGCCTAAGATGATGCTATGTCTCCTTGGCTTAGAGTGGCAGATCACAAATTCTCATGGGCCTGATCCTGCTGTGAGGAATCTTACTGATCTCAAATGTTCCCTGGATCTCTCCCTAGAACTGGCACAAGCCTTTCTCAGGTGGAATAGATCGACAGCCGGTGTCAATCAGTAGAGCTTCAGGATCTCTGGAGATTTATCCCTGCTGAGGGTCTGACCCAAGTCTGACTGCAAAGCTAGGATGGCAACAGAATTGATGGTAGTGTTCAGAAGGCCACTTCTGTAATTGGGGAAAGAGAAGTGACATTTCCTATTGTACTTATTTGCATTTGCATAGAAAACTCCCTGGATTTCAGTCTCCTGCTTTAGGACATGGCGCCAGATGGGTACCTGGGTCTCTCTCATTTGTTTATTTATTTTTTTATGGGGGGAGCCTTTCTTTTCATTTTCTGTGTCCAAGCAAATAACTTGATCATGGAACCAAATGGCATGACGAATAGAGCTATGTAAGCTGTACCGATTCATTCTTGCAGCTTGAATTAACTGCATTTGTTTTGCAGCAAGAAGCCTACTAGTGGAAAGCAGCATAGCTTCACTGACTACCATTCAGTTAGGATGATTAACTGAGGATCTGGCCCTCCTGCAGCAGATTTTTGGACAGGAAAACTGTTCCCAATATAGGACAAACCCTGCAGTGACAGTTTGGAGATGGGATTTTTGAATGAGCAAGAGTGGAAGAATCCGGCTCCCATCATCACTCAGTCCTTGTGGCATTTCTGAACGCAGTCTGGCAGAGGAAACATGCCAGTGAATTGCCTTCATTTTAAGAGACCTGCCACTATATTTTGCTACCCTCTTGTCTTGCAACAATTCCCAGGACTTGAAAATAACACAGGCCAAATCTAGGCTTCCCAAATGTCCCCCTGAGGCATGTGCACCACTGTTTTCCTTTCAAATAACCAAAAGGGGGAAAAGACAATCTCTCCCTTGCCAAAGGTGTATGAAGGTTTTCAGGCAGGCAGCCTGCACAGTCAAGGGTGAGCTTTTGCAACTGTACTTCCAGTCAGTTTTTAAAGTTTTGTCGAGGTCCTGGGCTGTGGAACAATTCAGCCCAACGGCAAGGCAGAAAGGACCAAAAGGTGGAGCAGAGAAAATTCCTCGCAGGAGGAAAAGCCCCAAAATGTTCAAACAACCAGAACAACACAGAAATACAGCAGTCGTCAGGCTTCATTAAAGAGCCTCATCTCTGGCACACGGTGGCATTATGCCACGAAAGTGCCACCTACTGGATCTTTAGGGCACGGGGCAGGGAAATACAAAGAGATGAAACAGTCCCAGAGAAATAACATTGGAAACCAGCTTCTTTCCCCTCTTTTCTTACCATAAAGCCCTGTATTTTTACCTTCCCCAGCATGATGTTGAACATTTCCCTTCCCTCCCTACACACACCCACTTCTTCCCCAGCTGCAGGGACCTGTTCTTTGAAGCAAACGCTTGTCACAGGAGGATTTAAAAAAACAAAATTAAAAAAGAAATATTGGGAGTTAAAAAGAGAGACTCACCGCTGCTGAGAACCCGCTGTTGTGTCTTTCAGTTTTCTGGTCTCCTTCACGTCTTCGCGCAGTTATTAGTGCCCTCCTAGTTCACTCCTGCTGCCATTCTCCACCAAGACCAAGACCAAGATGAAGACCCCTTCTGCTTTCCGCAGCAAAGTGCTTTGGCTGGGTTCACAGCTCTACTACCCCAATCTGTCAGGTGAAGAGTTTGACAGGAACCCACCCTATCCCTCCAATCTAAAACAAAAAAATAAAATAATCTCTCTGCCCCTTCCTTCCAGTGCAGCTTCCCGAGCTCCTGTGAGGGCAGGTGACAGAGGTTTCTTGGCAGAGGAGAGAGGGAGGGCTGGCCAGCAGCAAAGAGGTGGAGCTGGAACCAGAGCAACAGGTTACTGTATAACTAGACTTGTGCTCATGATGTGAGGCTGCATCCCTGGAGCTGCCTTCAGTGCCAGCTGCCTCTGCTGACACCTGGTGCAAAAGCAGGGAAACCAGAGCAATGAAGTGGCTTGAGGAAAATGCAGGGCTGGCCCTGGGACGTGGGGTGTTCCTGTTTTCTTTCCTCTGAGAACATTTTGTCTCCAGCGAGGTGGTAGTGAGGATAAGGAGCACCTTCAAGGCCAGGTTTTCCATGGCAGCTTAGGGAGAAGTGACTGACTCGAGCTGCTCAGTGGGGAACAAGGCATCTTTTGTGAAGCATGAGCCACCTCTAGAAGCTTTACGTTGGCTCTGAGGCTCGCTCCGTCTCCCCGGGTGCTTCTCTTTGCTTGGGTAATTTGTAGTCTCTCTCTCTCTTGGCATCTTCCACGTGGAAATTTGCTGCGAGTTTGAGGATATGAGGAAACAGCCCTATCCTGGGCCAAATCCAAAGCCCTGAGTCACCACTATGCTACTCTTTAGAAATCAATGGATCTGCACCAGGCTAAAGCCTCCTACTCCCTGCTCCAGCTTTACTGATCCAGATGTGCAAGCACTAGCAAAAGCACTTCTTCCTTGGGAGAGATAGCAAGGGCCTGATCCTTCAGGGCTTGCTTCCCTTCCACTCCCTTTCCCCCCACAATTCCTTATCTCAGTTGCTCCAGTGTTAATACAAAGCAGCTTCAGTAGAGTTACTACAGATTTACAATGGTATAACAGAGCAAGCTAACCCACCTTTCCTCCCTCCCATTGAGTTTAGTAGGAATTTTAGGCAAGGAAAGCAGGCTCAGACCAGGAGACATTTTGAAGGAGTGGGATAAGATTTTCCAAGCCCTAGCTCTGCAGACACAGCAAATCCCCTCAAATGAGTGAAGGGCTGGGTGATCCACACAGAGCAGTTTGGGAGATCAATTTAGAAAAGACTCCAGGATTCTTAGGGGTTATTAAATATGTCTTTGGGAAGGAAAGTTACTTGGAAACAAGAAGGGAAATTTAAAAAATAGGTAAGGGTTTACTGAATAGGAATTTGGGGGCAACACACATTACCACTATGCAGTTACTATGCAGTCCCATGCTGTGGAGACAGGCCTTCAGCCTGGATACTGATACATACAGCCTGTTTCCAGCACTCTACAAAGGCCAATTGAGTCCGTTCCACAAGCAGGGAAACTGAGGCAGAAAGATTTGGTCAGAGATTGTGGAATGAGTCAGTAGTGGGGTAGAAGTCCCAGCTTTCGACTTGCAGACAGACCTCTGTGGGAGGAATCCCTTCAGAAACTAAAGAGCACTTTCCAATTCTCCAGTGTTGCTTTCCCTTGCTTCTTTTAAAGCTGGAGGAAGTTGTTAAATGACTGTACAAAGCACTCCTTCCTCAGCCTCCTGAGTGGGGTACATGATACTTGGACAGAAACTGTATAGTACTGTAGTGGATTGTTCTTATCAGAATATTAAGAGGATGTTTTGACTTAAGGTTTCTGGAGGAGTGGCGCTGCTAACCCAGGAGCTGAGTTTGTTAATCTGACCTCTTACTCTTGGGAACTCCGAGGGGATACTCTGCCCTGATATGTGCAAACTATTATTAGTGCTACTTGCAAAGAAATGGCTCTTTTCCAGACCTACCAAAGGTCTAACTTGAGTTGTGGGAAAGCATCATGTCTTAAAGACAGTGTCGCCATGCTGGAGCACCAGGCACTTGATGCTGGGGCTTTCTCTGTAAAGGATAATACTGGATCCATGGACCTCATGCTACCACTTTGCTTGCAGATGGGGGAAAAGATTAGACCCGTTGGTTGTGGGGCAACTGAGATAACTTGTCGAGTCCAATTTTGTTGTGCAATGTTTTTCTTCGCTGGGAGTGGGAGTGATTTTGGTTTTCTAACTTGCACATGTTCAGTGATGCCTGGGGAGGGAACACCCCTGGTGAGCTATCAGCGAGGGAATGTTGTACAACAGGATGTTCATGGTGAGGCTGGACTCCTGTAAATCCAGTTTGCTGAATGACAGTTACAAATGTGAGAAGAATGGTTGTGACAAAAAAAGATTGTCTTTTGCTCTATCAAAATTTTAAGTACATATTTTGTGCATACCAGTACACACACGCACACACAGTGATTCCCTTGTCCTTCTCTTTGCTATTTAAATTATGTACTATTGAGTACTTTACAGACCCTGTATGTAGGACAGTATCACTAAACTGCAGCCCCCTGATAGCAAGAGGTGGATACACAGTCTCTACCACAGGAAACAAGAGGGAGGGAATATTTACCCTCCTAAACAGGGAGAGACTCTACTTTGTCATGAAAAAAAACACGATGGGGTCTCTAATGCTTCTTGGAGAGAAAACCAGGCTTCCTGGTTAAGGTTTTACACAAGAGGTCCTCCCCCAGTGAAGTGTATTAAGCACCATTACATATTTCAGAGGGATTTATGGCTGGGTTGAGCTTCCTAGAACATAAAATTATAGTTGGTAGGATTTCAGGAAAAAATGCACCTGTTGCTTGAGCTGCCTGCCTCTACCTGCTTTTGCTACTTGTGAGGTTGTCGCCATGGTCTACTGTGAAATGCTGTATCCTGTGGAAAATCTGGGGTGAAAGGCACAAACCTTCAGGATCACGGGAGATAGAGAAAGAGAGAGCAATAATTTGCTAATTATTTATTTAAGGTTCTCATCCTCAAGGACAATGGAGAGGAAAGAGGTAGAAAACCAGCAGGGTCATGAGCTTTGGAAAATAGGTTAAGGGCCTGATTAACCCAATAGGAGTCTTTCCATTGGGCTTCCATGGTTTTGGACTGGGCCACACAACCAGGATGCTATGTATCAACTAAGCTGGAGGGGGAAGGGGCCTGAAGACCCACTTCTTCTGCCCCACAGCTGGGAACAGTCACTGAGCTTGGAGGAGAGGTTGGGTTGTGGTGGCAGTGCAGGGCTGCATTTATACCAGTGGCTCCAGCTCAGTGTGCAGGGGCACCGGCCATGGAAGGTTAGGAATTCTTAAGTGATTTGTAAAGAAAAAAAAAAAAGTATAATAATGACTATTTAGTTCTGTGGTGCATCCACACCTGGAATCTGGTGCAGTTTTGGTCCCCACCACCTACAAAAGAATGTGGAAGAACTAGAAAAAGTACAGACGAAGGCAACAAGGATGATCGGGGGAGTGGAGGGGTTTCCATATGAGGACAGACTAAATTGGCTAGAACTTCTCAGATTAGAGAAGGCACTTGAAGGGCACATGATAGACGTTGATAAAACATTAAACAGTGCAGAGGATGTAAATAGGGGGCTTATTTTCTGTTTCACAATACTAGAATGAGGGGACATAAATTAAATTGATAGTAGGTGTAAAACTAAAAAAAGGAAGTCCTTTTTCAGACAGCGTGTAATTAACTTGTGGAACCCATTGCCACAATATGTTGTAGAGGCTGGTAGTTTAATCCCGTTCAAAAGTGGAATGGAGGGAAAATCCATCAGTAGGTATTGAACCTCGTAGAGCGGGTGGCAGCCTCTGAATCAAAATATCTTAAATATCTGAAGGCTGGAAACTGCAGTAGGAGATGAGTAAGAGGCGAAAAGTTCTAGATATGCCTGGTTCACCCTTCCCATCAGCATCTACTCTCTGTCACTGTGTGAGATGGGATACTGGGTTAGATGGACTTTTGGTATGACCCAATAAATGTCAGTTCTTATGTAGGAGCCTGTCAGACAGTAATGTTGAAGAGGCATAAGGGGCAGAGCAGTTCTTATCCTCTTAATACTTGAGGATATTTGCTGACACTGCTTCCTGGAACCAGATAAGAGGCACTGCTTTTTTAATACATGAAGTGTTAGGAGTGATATAGCTGTGATTGACCAGAAATTATGTGAGAGGCAAGGATATCTTAGGATGATATCTTTTATTAGACCAACTACATAGTGGGGACAAAGTTAGACAGGCTTTCAAATGCCATGATGTGACAACAAATGCCTTGCATTTGAAAGCCGGTCTCACTTTGTCCCCATTACACAGTTGGTTCAATAGAAGATACCACCCTAAGAAATCCTTGCCTCTCTTTCATACAAGACACAGTGGAGCTATGGAACTCATTTTCACAATGTGTCATTGGGGCTACTTAACAAACTGCTAGGAAGTAGGCACTCACAGACAAGGACAGCCAGAGCTAGGAAAATAACTACTTAATAAGCAAACAAGAATCTGAGAGCCCCTTGCTTTATAAGATAACTTCTAAACATTGGGGTTTAGGAGAAAACTTTTGCTGGGTGTAGAGGATGCCACAGGTTTCTAGCAGCTGGTGCTGGTCACTGTCAGACAAGCCACAGGATTAGATGAAATATTGCTCTGGTCTGGTGTGGTCATCCTTTGTTCCTCCAAATAAGGCTTGCTACATTCCCACACACACAAATGAATGGATGTTCCCCTCCCACTTCTCCTTCTCCTTAAACACCAGTCTCTGTTGTGGAAAAAAAACAGCTGACCAGCTCTTTATTTGTAATTTTTTTTTTTGTCTCTTGTGAACAAGCAAAGGCCATAAAACAATAAAGGCCTATCTGTCAAAAAATCTAAAAGTGCTCAGTCCCAAGAGGCTGATTTGCTCCTTGGTATCAGCCTTTTAAATCATACTGGCGGCAGACACCCCAAGACAGCTGGAGAACAAAAGCTTCTTACTTGCAGCATAAACACCACCCAAAGCATGATCTAAGCTGCTTAAAATATGTGTTCCTCTCAATTTTTAATGCTGTTTTCATCCAACTTGCTTATCCTGTCTCGGAAGGGTTGGGCCTTCTAATTAAACACTCCAGCAATCCTGTGTCTGGCAAATGTTGCCAATGACTTTACTACATGCCATGCCCATGCTCCAAACAGTGAGAACAGATTTTTGCAGTGTGTAACTGCTTAAAAAAATATTTGGAGGCTACAGACTTGATTCTCAATAGCTTACCAATGCAAGAGCTGTCACCAAATGCAATGGTAGCATTTTGTACCTGTTTTTTACTGGTGTAAATGGCAACCCAAAATGTTGGAGAGGGCAGTGTTGTGGGGGTCTGGAGGGTAACGTTTTGTTCCCTGTGCCAAGTTTGGTGCTGAGGGGTCAAGTGTGGCAGCAGAGAGCTTTTCAGAAGGCCCATCACATTAGGAAAATTTTCAGTATCACTATTGTAGCTTTTTGGTAAACCAGGAAAATTAAACCTGTTTGAGGATAAACAGAAAAACTTAAGGGCTTTCCTTGGCTTAAATAAAGTATAAAGCAAGGCTTGTGAGAGCCCTCTTAGAACAAGAGCTGCATGGTATGGCCAGGGTCCAGAAAGCAGATAGTCCTCCTGGTTGTCCTCTTACCTCTAACCTTTCCTCAAGACTTTTTTTTCCCCTTCACTCTCACTGTCAGACTGACTCTGCCCCCTCCCTCCTTAAGGCACATGCCTAATATATTACCCTAGAAGTAGGGTAATATAGAGGACATTCTGGTTTTCTGCTACTCTGTCCTCTATTGATATGAAATCTGACCCCTTTATGTCCTCTATTTTTCTCTTCAAGAGAAAAACAGAAGACATAGAGGCATCCCATTTCGTATCAATAGAGGATAGAGGACAACCAGACTGTCCTCTGTGATGGCCATCCTACCTAGAAGGGTGATTAAGTGAATCCCTTCACCTAGCCCAGCCCTGCTTCTGTACCGTCTTGCCACACAGAGGTCAACTGTGTGTGCCTTCCTCTAGCCTGAGGAAAAGGGCCTTTCCCCTTCCTGCCCACAGCAGAATAGGGTGCATCACCTCTTCTCCTCTGAAAGCAGTGGAAAGACTCCCGTTGAGTGCAGTGGGTTTGGATTGAGCCCAAGTTGAAATCAGAGTAATTTGGAATTACAAGATGCACATTTTGAACTCCCAATGTCAGGAAATCCAAGCAAGTTATGCCATTGTGTTTCTGTCTCCAATAACAGCTGTTTTTATATGTTTGCTATAATGGGGAAAAAATGGGGCTTGCACCCTTCTTGCATCTTTACGACATGAAAAGTTCTAGAGGTTTTTATTTGAGGGATACTAAGTGAGGTTTTATTTTCCCTTGCTCTTTTACTGCATTGCGGGTCTTACCTGAGCTAATGATCTTTGAACAGTATAGGAATGGAAAACAGATTATATGGGGAGAAAGGGATTTTTAATTAGACTTTTAAAAACTCTTGCTTTAGCTTTTTTAATGAACATAGATTGAACTTCAGTGACTTATTAACATTATGAATAAGGAGAGAGAGTTAGCTGCGGCAGTCTGAATAGAGAAAGCCTGACTTAGGGTTTCAAATAGTAGACTTGGAATAGTCCAGGATATATGTGAGAAGCAAGGATTGTTGTTGTTGTTGCTGTTGGTTTTTTTTGGTTGTATCTGTTACTGGATCAACTGTATAGTTGGGAGAGGTGTTAAGACAAGCTTTCAGGCACAAAGTAATCTTCAGGTCTCTAATAATGGTCATGTTGCATATTACTTTTAGGACACGTTAAATGCATTAAAAAAACGAGCACCTGTGTATTCAAGTAGTAAAAATGTGCTGGGTTGTGATCATATAATAGCAAAGTTAAGACTGTTCGTGGGAGGAGTATCTCCGGATGGTATTAAGTAATACATGTTCAGCTATCATCAGACCACTCCATGGAAATAACCTGAGCACAATTTGTTGACCGTTAGTCCCAGCCCCACACAGGAATCTTGAACTGGATCTAGTGCAGTGCCAGTCTAGAACCAACAATCAGTGAGCTGTGCATAAGAGATCGTGTTAGAGATCACAGTAAACATTACCATGCAACTGCTCAGAACATGTTCCAACTTTTAATATGACACGGTAATGTTGTGCTTACTGTGATCTAAATAAAATATGGTGAAGTGTCCCATCGGGCAAGACCCTAACCTTGCCTAGCATTTCACTGTCTTAATCTCTTAAGAGCTCTCAGTGAACATCCCTTACCTTAAGCTGTTCTCTAACAAACCAAGACAACCAAACTCTACATTACTTTCTAAAAAACAGTAATGAATTTTTGATATTTCTAAGGGGAAAATCCCAAGTAGAAACAAGATTTTAAAAAATCCTTTCAGGCTCTCTATATGCCTAATAAGAAATAAGAAGAATAGCACAAGTCCCGTTATATGACAGTTTTTACAGGCAATGTCTCTGCCAGAGAAATGCTATTTAAAGCTAAATAATAAAATATGTCCCAATGTTTTCCTGCAATTTTTTCCACTGACTCCAAGAAGGCAGTTGTAGAGCACACCATTTTGTCTGTCATGTTTATTTTAACTGTAAATAAAACATATTCATAAAAACAAGCTAACCGAAGGCAGCGTTCTGAGGGATAGCCAGCACGGGTTTGTTGCAGGTAGGTCTTGCCTGACCAATTTCATTTCCTTCTATGACCAAGTGACACATCACCTGGACAAAGGGGAAGAGGTTGATATCATATATTTGGACTTTAAAAAAGCCTTTGACCTAGTGTCCCATAATGTCCTCATGGAAAAACTAGAGAACTGCAGCCTTGACTACCTTACAGTCCGATGGTTGGGTAACTGACTCTGAGGTCTGACCCAGAGAGTGGTAGTTGACAGAACTGAATCGACGTGGCACACAGTGACCAGTGGTGTTTCCCAAGGCTCCATTCTCGGACCTGTACCCTTTAATATCTATAAACGATCTGGACTCTGGTGTTAAAAGTGGACTGGCAAAGTTCGCTGGCGACACCAAACTATGGGGAAGAATGCCCACATTGGAAGATAGGCTGGTGATCCAGGCTGACAGGCTTGCAAGGTGGGCAGATGAAAACCTGATGACATTCAATACAGAAAAATGCAGGTACTCCACTTCCGGGGAGGGTGGCAGAGACCTGCATCACACTTACAGCCTCAGCAGTGCTACACTCGCTAGCATCATGGCTGAAAGAGGCTTGGGGGTCATGACTGATCACAAGATGAACCAATGTGATACTGCAGTCAGCAAAATGAATAAAACTCTGGCTTGCATCTACTGATGCATCTCAAGCAAGACCCAGAAAGTCATCCTCCCACTGTATTCAGCCTTGGTGAGGCCACAGCTAGAATACTGCATCCAATTTTGGGCTTGAGAGAGTCCAGAGGAGAACCACAAGCATAATCAAAGAGCAAGAGAGCAGACCTTAAACTAGCCTCGCTGGGGGAGGGGGCCACAGGAAGAGGAGGAGACACTGCCCGAGCAAGACAGGTGACAAATGCAAGGAGTGCCTCTGTAAGAAACAGGGGTCCAGACAGTCTCCCAAATTGGGGGGTGGCACATGCAGCTACGCAAGGCCTTCAATGTCTGTATACCAATGCTCGTAGTATGGGGAACAAACAGGAGGAACTCGCCCTCAGAATAGCCATTCCAAACCCAGACATAATAGGGCTTACAGAAATGTGGTGAGATTCATCCCACAACTGGGCAGTTAGCATTAGGGGCTATAGGCTTTACAGGCAGGATAGAGAAGGAAGGAAAGGTTGGGGTGTGGTGCTCTATGTCAAGGAGCAATACACATCCTTTGCCAGCAGAATGGGGTCAGAGGAGGGGCAAGCTGAAGTGCTCTGGGTCAAGATACAAGGGGGCCATGGGGAGAGGGATCTAACGGTGGGGGTCTACTACAGACCCCCCAACCAAGGGGAGGAGCTGGACCGGGAATTTTTGGGCCAGCTTGCAGAAGCACTTAAGGCAAAGGATGTAGTTGTCATGGTGATTTAAATTACCTGGACATCTGCCAGGTAACAGTCAGCCAGGTCCGACCGTTCCAGGTGGTTCCTGGCTGAGATACAGGACCTCCACTTAATTCAGGAGGTACATGGTCCCACCAGAGGAAATGCCCTGTTGGACCTGGTCCTGGCCACAGGCGATGACCTGGTAAGGGGCCTCCAGATTCTTGACCACCTGGGTGATAGCGATCATCGCTTGCTGGAATTCACCATCCAGCGCAGGGTGTCAAGGGCCTGCAGTAAGGCAGTAGCCGTGGACTTCAAGAGGACCAACTTCAACAAGTTGAGATTAGTGGGAGAGGTGCTGGGGCTCTCGAGAGCAGGGGAGCTCAGTGCCCAAGATGAGCGGTCGTTCCTTGAGGAGTCGATACTCAGGGCCCATAGGGTGACCATCCCAACAAGAAGCAAGGGGGCAAGAGTGTCTGAAAGCCCCCCTGGCTAACCAAGGGCATCTGGGAATGCCTGATTGCCAAAAAGGCGGTGTACACCCAGTGGAAGGGGGTTGCTATCACCAAAGAGGAGTATACCTCCTCTGCTCGGGCCAGTAGGGGGGGTGTCAGGAAAGCTAAGGCTGACATAGAGCTAGGACTAGCATCCAAGATCAAAGATAATAAAAAGTCCTTTTTCAAATATATAGAGAGGATGAAGAAAGCACTGGGAAACGTGGGGCCCCTGCAAGATACTCTGGGCAATCTGGTGGTTGCGCCAGAGGAGAAAGCAGACCTCTTTAACCAATTCTTCACCTCTTGGGCAGAGGGCTGGACCCAATGATTTTACAAGGTCCCTTCCAGCCCTAATGTCTATGAACCCCTGTTCCATCTGGCAAAAGTCAGTACTGACCTGCCCCACATGCCTTTTGTTGAACAGACATGCCTGTTTGCTGGGCGGAAGTACTAAAGGAAATCCAAATCACTGACTTGCTAGCAAATGTAACTGCACCTTGTGCTGTACAGAAAGCATGTACAGGGTAACAAAATCCCTTCCCCACAAAGTTTACAAGCTATGGCCCAGTTCCAACAAGGAAAGGTACAGAGATTCTGAGAACTACTCGTTGCAGAGTTCAGTGCAGGATCAAGTTTAAATATAGGAATAGAAACAATTCCTGCAAGAAGGGACATCTAAGTGGTTGGCTTAATAGATCAAATGCTTTTATTTTTCTGAAATGAGAGAGAATACTTAGCATGCATTAAGCAGGAGATTGTTTTATGCATAAGGTTGGCATTAAAGGAAGACCCCAAAACATAACCAATACCATTGCATGGATGGGATGAATCCTATAGTTCACATTTCAGCCAGAAAATCTGGCAGTCCCATGCTAGCAAAGTTTTGGCCTACCATGCACAGTTCAGGAGATGCCTGGTTCTCAAGGCACCAGTATTCATATTCAAACATGGTGAAGCAGTGGCACATCGGGCTTGTATAGAGGCACCTATTACTCAAAAGCATCTGTGATTTCACACTTTAGATGAATTGAGATCAGAAGTAGTAAAAGATCAGACCGATTGCCTACAGATAAAGAGGGTGGGCTGTGGATTAAGGATATACTAGCAAAACCAAAGTAAAGAGGACTTTCAGCCTTCTGTATAATCTTTTTCCTTCTCTCCCCATCCACAGTCAATGCAATCAGGGGGAGTCAAATCAATTGTAGCCTATCCAGCAGGTTGGATAATGCAGTTCTACTATTAATAGTGCATGATGGCCCAGACTGCTTCTAGAGCATAAAACTCACTACTGAGATTTTGGTGCTATTGGAAAGTTTAGAGCTTGTCTACAGGAGTAGTTGCTTTTTCTTAACTAAAGGTGTGAGTTTAAACCAGTCTGGTTAGACATCTCCACAGAAACTTATTTTAGTATGAGGATGGCTTCAGTTCTGATTAAATCAATCAGGAATAAGGTTAAGCTGAAATAAGTCAGTTTCAAAATGAAACAAGAATGCCTGCAGGGATCAGTTCCCATTTAACCATATCAGTGTGTCCTGGGAAGCGAAGTAACGCAGGGCACTCACCAGCAGCTCAGGATGAGATGCATGTGGGGCGGGAAGAGGAACCCGTATGGCTCGTTAGCTGCCTCTTTGTACAATTATGGCCGGCCAGTAACGTCAGATGCTGGCTGGCGAAAATAAAAAAGGCGGCCACAGCTGCGGAGGGGGCGGATAGCCAGGAGATGGAGCTGCAGCTGATGCCGGCGGCAGAGCAGGCTCCACGAGTGGACCCTGGGGAGACTGACAAGCAGGAGGTGACGCTGGCTGGGGAGAGAGGAGCACCCCGTCAAAGACCCCTGCCGAACAACCGAGCGACCGGCTGGCTGAGTGGAGGGAGAGCGGAAGTGGCACCAGAGTGCAGCAGGACCCAGGTGGGAGTGCTGGGACAATGGGGCATGGAGGATGACACACCAAGTGGCGAAGACCCGGGTACAGCCCAGAAGGGGGTTGTAATCGGGGCAGGGATCGCTGCTGGGGCCCAGTGTGTTAAGTGATGAACTGGAGCTAGTCCGGGGAGCGATGAACAGGGAGGAGAGCCATCCCTCAGGGACGGGGAATAGGTTATGGGTCAGTTTAGGTGCATTCGTTTTGTTTTGCTACCCCGAGCAATGGGGCATAGGCAATAGGGATAAACATCCTTGTGGCGGGGCTGCAGGGAAGCCTCGGTAGGGTGCCAAAGTGGGGGAGGTACCCTGAAGGAAGGGACCGAGGAGTGAAGGGCTGTAGGGGCTGGCCCACAGGGCAAGCAGAGCCTCTAGCCATTGGCTCCAGGATGTGGAGCAGTGAATGTGACCCGCAGGGAAGACCGCGGATAATGGCCGGGGTGTAGGGGTGGTGGAGCCCCATGAGCAACCTTCGGGCAGAGCCGGGGCCACCGAGAGACCCATTAACTGACCCTGCCTACTGAAGGACACCAAGACGTGGCAGGCGAGAACGGGGTTGGCGATGTGGGGAGGAGAGAACTACCTCAACAACAAACAAGCCCAGAAGGGGCGTGACATCCGCCAGTAGATCAAATTCCGCCCAAAAGCGGCTAGTCGAAGCCCGGCGGTTGCACACAGTGTGTGTGTGTAGATTAGACTTTAGTTGACTTCCCAAGAAAGCAATATTCTTGTTTCTTGTTTCCTCCCCACTGCAAAGAAGATTGTCTTAGTGTTTCCTTCAGTTAAACTCTTAGAAGCAGCTTTCAAGTCAATGCTAGGCTGTCTGGAGAGCAATATAGAGACTTCGCAAAGTATCACAAACCCATGTTTCAAATAAAGAGCCAGGCTGTAGCTGCTACATTTCCGCCATACAACTGTCCAGGCCTACCCAAAACTAAAGGCTAAGGTTTCAGGAGATGTGGAAAACCAAGAGACAGAGCCTGTATACTTGGCCTGCAACAGAGGCCACAGGACTTCACTTCTTATTTGTGGGATGATGTCAACCTTTGGAAACAAAATAACACATGTATTTAACTTGGTAATGACTTTTGGCAATTATCTATGTCTTTGTTATCTCTACACAGACTTGTATGATGTGCTGTACTTGCAGCTACTCTTCTAGGCCATCAGAGGCAAAGGAAAGACATAAGTTTATACTGGAGTTCGAACTCCGACTCAACTAGTCATACATGCTATCCCAGTCTGCATGTACACTTACATCAGGTAACTGTTTTTGATTGCATACTATTTCCTTTGGGTTTAAAGGAGACCTACATTTTCAAACCTTTGCATGAGGCAGGTATAACAAAGTAAGGTGTGCCCTGTTTAAGAGCATAGCCTTGGGATTGGAAAAGCCTATGCACTTACCTGAGTTTAATGTGAACAGTGCTTATTAAGTACACTGTGCCCTGCTACAATCCTAAACTTGACTAGCTCCTTCCATTTCAAAGCAGCCTTTGGACAGCTGCTTCCACCTCACCATATCCATGCAATTAATAGAGTACACTTACATTGCAAAGTAGAAACTGGGGCAGTCTTGGCCCTAAACAGTTTATTCACTTAACTGATATGCAAATAACTGAAGTTTGTTCTAAGCTAAGCAAAAGACAACACACTGGGACTGATATTGTGATAAGCAGTTAAATGAATTATGCACTTGTCCTGTGTACATATACAAGGGCAGCACTCTGTACCAAGAAATGAGCATGTATTTATTCATATATGCAAATTAAAATAAATTGCACAAGGATTCATGCATGGTGTGTTATTCTTGTGTTTAGGCTGGATGTAGATATGTTATAGGTTGTACGTTCAGCATTAACAGAAGGTGTATGTTGGACAGATCTCTTTATATCAGGCAAATGTTGAAGTACAAAAGAGTGGACATGTAACATATGCTGATTAAGCGCGTGAATAGTTAGCCACTCTCTGCTACTTCTTAGATCCCAATCCTACAGTTTTCACATTGACTTTAGAGGTAAAATCCTGGAGTGACTGAACTCAATGGAATTTTTTGTTGCTGGTTTTAATGGGACTAGGATTTTAATCCATGAGAGAACTCCTACAAATTCTGCAGAAATTTAGATTTGATTTTTCCTACATAGTAGGTATAATCTGGCCTTAAAATTGGTGCTTAGTGGCTCAGAGAGAAGAACTGGTCCTTTGGTAGCATAGTGCTACCACAGGGGCCCTTCCACCATTTGCCATCATAACTGGGAAAAGTAGGGTAGCAGAGACAGTGTTTGGGCTATACCAGTGTCTGGCTTCATTTCTGGTCCCTGTAGCTGTGTAATGTAAATTAACTCAGGCCTAGGGATGCTCTTCTAGGCCTTGGACAAGCATTGCTTTTATCACACACTGTATACAAATATTACACGAACAAACTGTAACATGCCAACTGGCCACACGTTAAAATTATCATGGGATACTTTTGCACCATAAAGTTGCTGTTCTACGTTTCTGGCATGTTATGATTTTTTGTGAAGTACTTGCATATAACATATGACAGATGTAATGCCTGCCAGGGACCTCACACTGCATGGGAACGTCAACACAACAACAGAATCAGAAGAATCTTTTTCAGGTGTACAAGCACACATGCATGCACATGTACATATTCACACAGAGCCTTGGTCCCCAGAATGTAGCTCAAGACATTTTTGTCCTTGAAAACAGTACTTGGTCTGATAGTTTATTTTTTAAATATAGATATAAAAATAAAATGTTATGAATATACAGTTTATACCCCTGTACAACTTCCACCATAGGATCACATTATTGCTTAAAAATATAGTTGTTTGAAAAACTTGGCTTGCATACAATACTTCCTTTAGAAGAACAAGTCTTAAAATAGTGATTTTGCAGAACAGGAAGAGAAATTTACAAAAATAGTCACATCACATATTAAATATAAAAACTGTCAACAACATTAGACCCAAACTTTAAAGTCAGGAAGTTCAATGGTAGGGCACCTGTAGCAATACAAAGGACACCCAAAATGTGCATAACAGTGAGGTCCCCTTAAGGTCCACCCATATTAAAGTCCCATGATGGCCTTCACAATGCTGAAACTGGCCTTAATGTAGACAACTGAGTCCATGGCTGCCAAAGCAAGGATCATTCAACTCCCTTGTGCATATATGAGACTCAGTTTTGGCCTTGTCTACACTAGCCTGCTTCTGCCACCAGAACTTCTGGCAGCACACAGCCAACCATCTTCTCAAGGAGGTTTTAGGGTGCAATTCACATCCTTCTTGGTAACTCTTCTACAGCAACTGTGCACCCAGAGTAGACCTTGCTGTTAAAGGAGCTGCAGCAGCTGGCAGAAGGCAGACATGCCAGGTGGCAGCAGAAGCCATCTTTGATTCAGAGAGGTGGTGTTGCCCTTGAGTTGTATAGTATAGATCAAGCCACTGTTTGTTCTTACATACCCAAGGATAAATGAGAGGTTACACCATGGAGTCAGTATAGCTATGCTTGTGTGAGGAGGCACAAGTCAAATCAGAATATGAGTAATAGGGCAAAATTCTTCCCTCAAATACAATCCTACATATAGTAGGGCAGAAATGAGCCCATAGTATATTGGACCTGATTCACCTCTTTTAATGTAAAGCCTGAATCCAGTGGCAACTGCCTCAGATGCCAACTTTGGGGGGTGGGGATGGAAAAATACAGCTGTTGCCACATAATGATGTGGCCAGTCATGCCACTGGTACCTGGAAGCTGCTGTTGCCTCTGTGTGCAGCAGCGGCCTTAGACACCTGGCCACATTGTTATGCCTCTTCCTGACTCAGATCTGTGTTACTGGGGTTTTATGCTGGTACGATGCCATTAAAATCAATGGAATTAAAACCAGTGTATAACCAGAGTAATACACAGGTTTGTATTTGTTCTGATGCGGATACAAATACTTGATTCATAACTAAATCAACCATTTATAAAAATACATCTCCACATACCACAGACCCATACAGGAATTCAGTTTGCTAAATATTTGCATATGTGCCTAACGGTAAACCCAGAGCATTCCTGTAGGTTTCAATGGGAATTATTCATGCTTAAATTGAAACGTACTTCAGTAGTTTGGTGATTCATGGTCTTAGCTTTTGAACAAATTAATTGTAGACAGTGGAGCAAAACCACTGTTCAGAATATTTTCACTGCTAATTCAGGGAAGTTCCTGCCAGAGAAAAGCTATACACATACCTTGTAATATAGGGAAGAGGAGTTTCTTCAGGTTTTACAGTGGAGAAAATTAAACCAAATACTTTTGCAAGGAACCCTTTAAAGGTGCACCTTTGCCCCTGTTACTGAAGAACTGCATCAGAAGAAGATGCCCTGTACAATGCTGGGCAGAGTAGAAGTTTAGTTGACAAATGCAGCAACGGCAATGATCTGTAGTATTGCTTCAAGCCCATACATCACAAGAAGAATAGTGTTTATAATGACATCTGCTTTCAGGACATAGGTCTCCCATACCAAGAAATAGACAGACAGGATGACACTGCCAACAGTGATCACAAGACTGACCCCTAGTGAAGCTTCTTCTTCTGTCAAGTTACCTTTTGTACCTTGTGGAAATAAAAAAAGCATTTTTAGAGGTTTTTAGACTTGCAGTGAGAATTTGAGTTCTAGTTCCTGTTCAATGACTGCACATAAGCAGATTCTTAAGCTCAAGAACATGCTTGAGTGCTTTCCTGAATCAGGGCTATTGTTTGTAAGCATAGAAACAAATTAAAAAAAAATCAATGGATAGCTGTTTGCACTGATCACAAAGCTAATCTAGATCTAGGACAAGCTACTGATATCCTAAGACAGGGGTGTCTAGCTGGGGCCACAGAGAGTTAAGTTGTGGCCCATGGGGCTTGGCACAGCTGCCAGAGCCACGACACTGGCATGGCTCTGGAAAATGGGGGGTGGATGCTATTGCTGAATTCAGGGCCTTTGGTCACCATTGGCAGTTAATAGCAACAGCAGGAGAAAAGGCGAGCAACGATGGCTTTTGTCTCCTGGCTTCCAGAGCTGCACTGATTCAGCAGCTCCAGCAGGCATGCCAACAGCCTACTACTGTCCTTTTTAGAGGTGAGGCCAAGTAAGCCAGACACCCCTTACTAGGGCTACTGGGATTTGAACCTGGGGTAGCTAGGCCAACAGACAGAGGCTGGGCCCTCAACACCACTGCACAACTGGTCAGATGCCAGCCCCAGCCCAGGCTGGTTCCTCCCATAAGGATATATTAACCAGGAGTCAGGTGACTGGGGAATCTATAGACACCACAAACCCCTAACTGCTGCCCAGTTCCACACCTGTTCTTGTTAGCTCCTGCCTGATCCCAGCCCAACCACAATCCCTGCCCCGCTCCTCCCCATCCCCAGCTCTGTTTGGACCTCCTAGCTCTGATCTACCTTCTTCCCTGACACAATACTGCCTCAATCCTTGGCCTGAAGCCTTGGATTTCAAATGATACCTGGTGTGACCTCGGCTTGCTTACAGTAATTTGCTGAGTGACTGCCTACAACCCGGTCAATCCTGACACCCCAGCTCTGAGCTGCAACATCTAAGTTATCTGCATAGATTAATGAACTTTAAAGGCAGGTATGACCATTACAAGCATCCAGTCTGACCTACTGCTGAAAAGACCACTGAATTGCCCTGTTGGTTCTTGCATGTAGCCTGATAACCTGTTTACTATAGTACAACTTTTATCAGGATATCCAATCTCCACTTAAACGTCTCAAGCAATGGAGAATTTACCATGTCCCTTGTGTGAATCTGTTCCAATATTTAATTGCCTTTGCTGTTAAAAAATTGTGTTGTATTTCTGGTTTGTACCTTTCTTCCAAGTCAGGCTCAAGGTCATAACTTCCTTGTATACAGTGTGTTCATCCAGTAGGCTTTGAGCCCACACAGGGAACTTGTTTAAGCCTCTTTTTAACTATAAAAATGAAGGCACTAGCCATACTCATTCCAGATGCAACTCAACTGAAGTCACCATAGGCCATGATCTGTCTTAAGAGTATTAGGCACACTCTCCCCCACTCTTACCCTTACTCCACAGTGGCAGGCTGCATCCCACTTCTAGCCTGGGGTACTGAGCACAGCCCATGCCCAGCTCTTGTTGTAGCTGTGGGAGCTGCACACTGCTGCTATGGGGCCAGGCTGGGGCTGTGCTCTGTGCACCCAGGCTGCAGCATGCATGATGCCTGCTGGTACAGAGGAAGGGTAAGGGAGGCGAGGGAGACTGGCAGGCAGGGCAGCAGAGGCTGTGTGTGGTGGAGGGAGATGGTGGGGTGCAGAGGCAGGGGGAGGAGTGCCAGACAACAGCTGTGGCTATGGCCCTGATCCTGGGTAGGTGCTGAAGGCTAAGACACAGCAGCTGCCTTCCCCACACCGCCCTCAGACTCAATTCTAAAGGTCTTCCCCCAATGTTAAATGGAGTAAAAACACTCATCTTAGAATCAAGTCAATACGGTAATGCTGCCACTGCTCAACCTACCAATTCCCAAAGCCAGGGGGAGCCCTGTGGGCACATGCCATGCCCTGGCCCAGCCCCAGAGGGCTGGATGGGTTGCTCACCGTTGCTCTATACTGAGTACTGCACAGGGGATGATTCCAGTGATGTGATTGCATGTTTATGCTGTTGGAAGTGTAAAGAAGGCATCTCCTACTACTGAATCAGAAGCTCTGTGGTGAGATTACAGTCTCTCACAACACTTACAAATAACACAGCAACATGCCAGTGTTATATTTGTAGCAATTATCACTATGTCTAGCCATCACTTTTCAATAGTACACACTACTTATACTTAATAACCAACATCTGTAGGCTAGTTTTGTTTGCCTTTTGCCCAACAGATTAAACAGTTAATGCTTAATACCAGGCATGTACCACAACCTATAAAATATGTTGATTTGCTAAATCAACATGTTTTGATGTACACAAAGTCATTAATGTTTAAGGATGAAGAGATAAACATTGTCTTAAAGGGAACAGTGATAGCGTAACATACCCAAGTATAATCGGATTGCTTCCAGAATGGCCATAATGAGTAGCAAAGCAAGATCAAGTGCCAAGAAATTATCTGGATAACTGAAAACTTGACCTGTTGAGTAACATGTAAAAAGCCCAAAATAATTAATTACATCCAAATGTAAGGTACAGCTCTAACTTCCGCATTTAGAATACAGACAGTCCTCGACTTATGTTTCTAGTTACAACGTTTTGCACTTACAATGTTTATAAATTGATACCCTGTTTCAACTGTATGACATCAATTTCAACTTTACAACGCTTGATCTGATGTGACGCCATGCCAGCAAACAAGTTCGCTGCGTTGCTCATGTCCCTGGAGAATATCTGTCCAAACTTCCATGGACACTTTCTTTAAGAAAGCAGACAAGACTCCAGAAAAACCTACAGCCAAGACTCCTGAGAAGACTCCAGCCAAGAACCCTTCAAAAAGTCCAACCAAGAGCCTTTCAAAAAGTCCAGCAGTCACCTCGAAGAAGTCCTTCCAAATAAATATGATTGGTATTTACAATATAAATACATTAATACATTTCTCAAGCAGATTCCAGGACGTCACTCTCCCACTGTAGTTGGCCTTGGTAAGGCCGCAGCTGGAGTACTGCATCCAGTTTTGGGCTCCACAATTCAAAAAGGGTGTGGAGAAGCTTGAGAGGGTGCAGAGAAGAGCCACGCGCATGCTCAGAGGTTAGGAAAACAGACCTTATAATGACAGGCTGAGAGCAATGGGGCTATTCAGCCTGGAAAAGTGCAGGCTCAGGGGTGATCTGGTGGCCACCTATAAGTTTATCGGGGCACTCATCAGAATGTCTGTTCACCAGAGCACCCCAAGGGACGACAAGATCGAATGGTCACAAACTCCACTGTGACCGGTTCAGCCTGGACATAAGAAAGAACTTCTTCACTGTCTGAGCCCCCAAGGTTTGGAATAGACTGCCCCCACAGTTCAAGCACCCACTTTGAACACCTTCAAAACACCTTCAAAACACATTTGGATACTTATCTTGCTGGGTCCTATGATCCCTGCTGACCCCCTGCCCCTGGGGCAAGGGGCTGGACTCAACGATCCTTCAGGGTCCCTTCCAGCCCAAATGTCTATGAAAAGTTTATGAAATAATGTAGCTATATTACTCATCTATAATTGATTGAGTACAAAATTCTGGGGTATTTTTGGTGAAAATAGGGTATTGGGCCTTGGTTCAGGAACCAATCCCTGATTTATAACATTGTTTCTTATGAGAAAATTGGTTCTGAGTTATGACGTTTTGACTGAAGACACGTTTTTCAGGAACCAATTACATCATAAGTCTGAGGACTGCTTGTATATGCAAAGCAACTTACTCTTATAAATAATCATTAGGAGAGTTGCCAAGAAATAAAATATGTAATAAATTCCATTTAAGTAGAGCAAAATCTGTAAAGGAACAGATGACAGCTGGCAGAAGTTATTAAGGAGCTTTACTAGTAAAGCAGTTGCGATCTCTTTCATTTTGTTTTTAAAAACAATGTGCCCAGAAACACTAGTCACTATCCATAACAGCCCATGTAGCCAAGACAATAGGGACCTTGAGGGGGAAAACTACATTAAATTTGGATATAAAATGTCACGAATTCAGAATGATAGCTTGCTGTCTGGAGGTAGGATATGTATAATGGTTTTTTCGATATTAAGTGCTTATATGGGTCCCATTACTGTTGCATTGGATCTTCCTCACAATCTTTAAGGTATTTAACTTCACAGTACCTGTGTGAATGGGGGTGGGAAGTGCTGTCAACCCTGTTTTACAAATGAAGAACTCATGCACTCAGGGACTTAATGCAGGTTTCCCAAATCCTAGACTAGTGGAACAAACCTTCACCACCCATTTGCCAGTCAGAAAAAACTTGCAGCAAGAATACACCAAATTTATAGGCCACACATATCCTGCTCCCAAGAATCAGGCTTCCTAAAGCATGTCCTGAAATGAGAAGCTGATTTTCTGCACACAAGAGTAGCATTAAGCAGGCAGCCCTGAGGGAGTCAACTGACTTCATAGTTTATTATAATTTACTCTATTCCTGCTAATTACTCTTCGCTCAACAGGCATTAGTGACTTGCTCTTCTTTTTATGGTCTTGATGATCAAGCCATCCTATCTTTGGCAATTTTGCTCTCTGCTTTTCACTACAGAGGTGCTGACAATCCTTTCTTTCTTAATAGTCTCGATATTCCACAAATCAAGCTGTCATTTCTTCAGCAGTTCTGCTTTTTGTTAGCTACTAGTCTCTTTTCCTATTTCACAGTCCTGCAGGCTGTTTTTAGGTTTTTTCCCCCCTAATCCTAGATCTGCTGACAGTTCAGACATGAAAGGGTTAAAATGGTAGGTTTTGTCTAAGCAGCAAATGAAGGGTGAGCAAGCTGTCTCTATTGTGTGCAGCCCTAATTCTGGAAAAATCTTTTTTTTTCTTCGTTCTGCCTTCCCAAAAACAAAGGGCGTTTAGACATGTGCCCCAGGAGAAGCATCTAACAAACTTTAAATGAAGCACCCCTGCTGCAATTTTGAACCACAGGGATGCTGATCCACAAGGCACAGCATGCTGCTGGAGTGCAGCAATTGCCATGCTCCAACATGCTGGAATTACAGTGCATTGCAGTAACCTCCCCGATCGTGTATATGCATCCAAAATATCTTAGAGCGGTTTGCAAGAAAGTATGGTATGCTGCGAAAGCACTGCCTAGCTAGCAGACTTCAGTATTGAAACAACCCTGCTATTTTAGCTGTATTATCTTAGTAGCTCACTGGTTGCTTGTTAGACACCATCCCTGGGGGTAGGGAGGACTGCAAGTGCTGGCTTGAACATCTTACCCATGCACTATAGACACTTTCCTTAGAATGGAGGTTCTCAGACTTTTTCTTATTGTGTCCCCCCTTCCAGATTTACCAGCTGCCTGCATATCCCTACCAGCATATATTTTATATTTAACCCTTTAAATGCCAATTATTATTATAATACCGAAAGTTAAATCTACCATTACAGTTTCTCCTACACACCACACCTCCCAAGATGTCTTGCATACATGTGCCATAGTTTGGAAACCCCTACTGGAGAAAAATGCCCATACAGAAATTCTGACCCCAAATTTCTAGCCACATTTGCTGAATCATTCCTAAGATTGAGGTTGATACTCTGATCCTCTCTATACTATATAGCATTGGTTCTCATCTAGCTTTGGATGAGAGCACCCGCATGTGATGGATGGGTGTATTCCAGTTCCCAAGGTTGCTAATCCTATTCAAGCAGAACTTGGTTTTCATGTTTCTCTAGTTGAAGGAAGGTGGAGCAAAATGCTGGAGAAATTCTAGTAGCAGAAATCTTTGAAGAATAATTTGTCTTTTTTCTTCGGTGGTTACAAAGCCTTTGGCAAGGGTGAAAGGGTGTGGGGGTGTATGTGGGGGACATCAAGGTTTTAACTCAAGGGAGAAAAGAGGGAGTGCTATGGAATCCTTTTTAGTACCTCTTGTCAGCTGTGTAATGTCAGGTCTCAGGGGTGTGTGCTTCACAGATTTCATGAGGATTACTCTACAAACCTCATTTGTCGATAGAGCATTACTATGGACCAACCAGTCTGCCCATCCTCCTATCTCTCACATACATCTCTAAAAGCCTATTTTCTCTGATTAACTTGGTCAGGAGCCAAGTTGTAGCAGCACCAGAGTTAACTCTGCAGTGAATACATTCCCTGAGAAGCTATTGGTTACCCCTAGGACCTCAAAAAGATGGTGCTGATTACTGAGAAGTTAAAATAGAGTAATAATGAAGGTAACATTGTGTAAACTTATTAGGCAAGAAGCAAATCATTCATTCCAAATATTCTCACAGCTCCTCCCTCAGTGTGAAGGATGGAATTTACAGAAAGGATACAACTGATGAGGTTCTTCCTGTCCAAGAAAGGGGAAAAGTAGTTAGCAGAAAATCAGTCAAAATATTTCCCAAAAATGGTACAAAATGAACTACTAAACATTTTGTGTGGCTGTTGGTAGAATGCTTTAGGATTAGAAATGATGTTCCTGTGGTCCATTAGGAGAAACTAATATTTTCTCATTTTATCCAGTTCAGGTTCAGAGACAGCTTTAACTCTGAAGTGATATTGTGAAAACACCATTGTAAGAACCCACCTTGTCTGGTGCATGCATCTCTTTTTTAAAAAGAGAAAGTACTACGTATAGGTGACAGGTACAGATTTCCGTCACCAACCACAGTTTTGAGTATCCACAGTTTTGCTCCCCCAGCCCTGCCAGAGGGGGCCTCTGGCTGCCAGGGCTATGGACTCAGGTCTGCAGTCCCCTGCCCCCACTCCCCTCTGCTGCTTGCTGTGGGCTTGGGCAGGGCAGCCAAAGCAGCGTGGGGTGAACAGCAGTAGGTGAAGAGATCCCCGTGCAGCTCCTCTGCTCCCTGATGTGCCAGGTCACAAGGGAGGGAAGCAGGACAGCAGGGAACAGCGGCCTGCACTGAGAAGCTTCTCGCCGCTGTTCACCACCCTGCTGCCCTGCTTCCCTTCCTGCCTTGGTGACACACCTTCTGTGCATGGGGCTGCACCCCCTCAAAGCAGCGGCAAGTGCAGGAGGCACATTACCAGGGCAGTGGGGAGAGTGAGCTGTGGCGAGATCCCTGCGCGGCCCGACTGTCACCAGCCATGCCAGGTCAAGCCTGCCAGTTGGCAGAGGCCCCAGAGGAGCAAAGCAGGGCAGGAGCCCCTGCCTGCAACCTACACCTGCCCCACGTATAGATTTGGGGGTCTCCTCTGCCCCCCGGAAGTGTGTGCGCTGGCAGGGAGCTGGCCCTCCCCCTCCCCTGGGTAAGCCACCCACAGCCCCATCCTGCTCCACACTGGGGCCCTGCAGCTGCTCATTGCAGCCCCAAGCACTGCAGCTCCATCCCTACAGGGACCTCAATCCCCTTCTCTCCCACACTTACCTGCTGGAGCTAAATTGCAGGCTGCCTGGGGCCACATGCATTTACTGTACATGCACGTGGCGCCCCCTGTCTCATCGCCTTCCTTCCACTCTCTCCGAACTCCCTGGAGGCTGGAACTCATATTCAAGTCTAACCCCATTTCTTCCCATAAGCCATTTGTCTTACCAACCACAGTTTTGCCAACCATGGAAACTTTCATGAACCTAAGCCCTGTGGTTGGTGAGGGAAACCTGTACTCACAGCATTCACTCTGAATAACCAAATAAGGTTTTAGTGGGTCTGTGCAGGGACCAGAGTAACAAGCAAGGAAATCAGAACATATAATTTGTTTTTAAATTATATCCAAGGATAGATTAAGACCAGTGCAGGGCCGAAACTAAGAAAATGATATTTTCTTCCAACCAAGCTCTTTTTAAAATCACAAGACCAGGGTGATTACAATGACTACATTACTACATAAGAGGCTTCATGTTCACTGGACTAATTATACTGTGCGTTAGCACGTCATGCAAAAAACATGGTAATGCGCGGTAGATTAGTTCAATGGGTATTAAGTATCACTTAAAAAGCGTTCATCTGTGCTAATGTGCAATGGCACTGATTACAGCGCATTAAGTAATTATGGGTACTAAACTTAATGCACTATAATTACAGCACTTTAATGAACATGCAGACACACCTAAAACTGGCAAAATAAAAATTTTACTATAAGACAAGCAATAACAGTTGAAAGTGTTCTCAGTTCACCTCCCCTGTAAAAAACACAAAGTTAAGTTTCCTTGCAAGGTAGTAATGATTTAAGCCAGCACAGGTTTCCCACGATTTATGTGGGTTCTGTACGTGCAAATTCACTCTTATGCGATGACCCTTTTTATACCCAAAATTTGTTAGATGCAAGGTACATTCACTCTTATGCAATCAGCATAGGTGCCTCCCTCCCCCCCCCAAGCAAGTCAATCTGTTCAGGGAGAGGAAAGGGCTGGGGGCCCCATTCATGCCAGCCCCTGTTGCAGCTGCCCTGGGGGTGGCTGACGCCAGCTGCCTGCAGCCACTGGGCTGCACTGTGCTATGATCCCCTGGGGCTCCACTTGTCCCCACTCACCCCAGTTCCTGGGCTGTGCCATGGTGCAGGCAGGTGGTGTTGGCTGCTTTCAGGACTGCTGCAGCAGGAGCTGGGGTGAGTGGGGACAAGTGGAGCCAGGCACAGGGGGCGGGAGGAGCATGGTGCAGCCCAGCAGCTGTAGGCTGCAGCAGGGAGAAAAGCGGAGGGAACTGTCAGTGGGTATGGGGTGTGAGGCAGGAGGGCACAGCTCTCGCTGCTATGCACACCCTGGGAGGGCTGCAGGCTGGGGGGCTGTGGTGGGCTCTTTCTGGGGGGGGGGCCATGTGCCCCCAGATCTGCACACGGGATGAGAACAGGCTGCTGCTGCAGGCTGGGACCTGCAGTGGCACTGGGTTCTTCCAGGCACTCAGTGGTGGTGCTGGAAGATCAGGTTGGGGGGGCTATGGCAAATTTTGGGGTAGCAGCATCTCCCCTCACAGCACCACCACCTGCCCTGACTGCCGGGAAGAACCTGGTACTGCTGCTGGCCCCAGCCTGCAGCAGCAGCCTGCTCTTGTCCTGCGCGCAGATCCGGGGGGCATGCACCCCGGGGAAGAACCCGGCACAGTCCCCCAGGATGCACGCAGCACCAAGAGCCTCACCCCCTAAGTCCTGCACCCACTGACAGCTCCCCCACTTTGCTCCCTGCTGCAGCCCTGGGGAGCTGCCCACGGGCTGTGCCATGCCCCTCCCATCCCTGCAGCCTTACTTTCTCACTGAGATGGGAACAAAACCCTATTTCTTACATCCCTGTTTCTTGCATTGTAGGCTGGGCTCCCTTTATAGGAATTTGATTGATGCGCAGTTTTCCAGGAACGCATGTACCACATAAATAGAGGGAAACCTGTAGTTCTCAACCACTTAGAATTCGAGGCACACTTCAGTGAACTCAAGCCACCCCTGCATAACTTTTGTAAATGGAGGGGCACTCCATTTCAAAATTGCTTTCCACTACCTAAATAATGATGATACAAAAATGAGGCAATTCCTTCCTTGGTTTAACTCCGCTGAAGGCCTCTTTGCTGAAGGCCTCTTTGCATGAGGAATGCAATGGGCCCATTTAGCCCGGTGGGGGAGGTGTCCCTCAGAGAAAGAAAAACGCCCAAGGTTGGGCAAGCCCCGTTCCTCTGAACAAACGCAGACGTTCAGATCGCTCGGGGCTGGCGAGACGATGAAGCCTGGCTCCTCCCCCCTGCAAGGCCTTCTGTGAGCGTGCCTCACTTCCACCCACCTCCCTTTTTATGATCTGTATTTACAGTGTCTGTATTATTTGTTATTTATTATTATTGTAATTTCACATTTCCAGCACGGGGCCGAGAGGCGGAGGGAAGCGAAGGAAAGAGCCGTGCCCCTGCAGGACCCCTCCTCCATGGGCTCTGCCCAGTGCCGGGACCCCCGGGGAAACTGAAGCACGCGCTGCGCCCCCGACCCAGCAGCCGGCCCGGCGCCGCCGTAACCATGTCAATGCGGCCTAGTCCTGGGGCACCCCCCTCCCAGGCGCCTTCACGGGGGGGGCGGTAGCGATGGCAACGCGTCCCCTCACCTCTCCTGGCGGCCGCCATATCGGATGCCGCTTTCCCTCCTCCCCCCAGAAGTCCTCCAATGTCCCGGCAGGCTGTGCGCAGCGCGGCTCGGGCCCCTTCGAGCGTGTTCGGCCATTGCCGCCGCCCGGCGCGGGCAGGAGAGGAGGCCGCCGCGGAGCCCTTCGGGGCCCCACGCCTCGGCCGGATTCGTTGCCCTTCGGGCTCGCTCGGCTGCGCTCGGCACTGCCCGCCGCACTCCGGGCCGGGTCCGAGCGCGCGCTCGGAACTCTTCGGCTCCCCCCGCCGCCGCTTCGGCAGCGCTCGGGCCCGCTCGGGTGAGCGCCGCAAGGACTCGGGTGCGCTCGGCCCTCGGGTGGTTACGGCGGGCAAGCAGCTTCGGGGGCGGCCCCGAGGGGGCTCGGGCGCGCTCGGAACCACTCGGGCCTGCTCGGGGAGCCTCGGCTCCCCTCACCTCTCCCCACCCCCCCCCGGGGGCCGCCGCGGATGGAGGACGCTGACTCGGCGGCGAAACAGTTGGGTTTGGCCGAGGCGGCTGCAGTGGCGGCAGCGGCCGCAGTGGCAGCGGCTGCGGCCACGGCCGGAGCCGAGCAGCAGCGAGCCGAGGCGGCGGGCTCGGAGTCGGAGGTGGAGCCTGAGGAGCAGGTGACTGCTGTGACCGTGATGGCGGCAGATGCCGAACACATTGAGATGGGCACCGAGTCCCTGCCGAGTGCTGACGCCGCCTTCGCAGGTCAGGTCGGAGGCGCATGCGCAACAAAACATCCTCTCCCCTCGCTCTTCGCGGCCGTGGCGCATGCGCGCTGAGCAATGGGGCTCCCTTCCTCTGGTGGATTCCTCCCTCGGCCCTTAGGTTGGCGCACGCGCGCTGATTAATGGAGCTCCGCTGGGGGTTCCCCCGCTGCAGTTGGCTTGGCGCATGCGCACTGGGCCGTGGGGAATCTCCAGCCTGCAGGGCGCGCTGGTGTAGGACGACTCGGGCCCGTCCACAGTGCCTGCGGGGAAGAGGAACTTGTGCCCTGCTCTCTGCTGTGCTCTGGGCGGATTACTCCTGGGCCCCTGCAAGGCAGCTGAATGCCTGGCTGCCCCCACCCCAGCCTGATGTGTGCAGGGAAGGTGTCGCTTGCTGCAAGAGGGGCCAGGGCAGGAGTGTTCGCATGCCCTGACTGCCTGTCACCACCTCACACCACTGTTTTTGTCGTCTATGTGTGTGGTTGTGTGCCTCGGGTTGGACCGATGTCACCCTGTATAGCTTTACAGCAGAGGCTGTGGCAGCATCTGCCTAGCCCCTGGGACAGTGGTAGAGGGGATGCTGTTGCACTGACTTTTCGCTCTGTGCTAGTAGGTGGAGCACACCAGGGAGCTGGGTTATGTGCCCCAAGTGCCTCATCTGAGTGGCAGTTGTTACTGGTGCTGGTGAGACAAAGCAGGTGGAGGTGTTGTAGCATGTGGTATGATGGTGCTGTGTGGGCATATCTGGAGGCGCCCTACAGCCTGAGCTTTGCTGTCCTGCAAGCAGGAGGCCAATGAGCTGACGAAGCCAATGAGCTTTAGCTTCACTCCACTGAAGTACCAACAACCTCGGCAAAAATTGCAGTGGAGATGAGGCACAGGCAGTGTCACCTTCCCATAGACAAAGTCAGCACTCTTCTCCTCAGCCTCCCCCCTCCTTCTCTCCTCTCTCCAGCTTCATTTTTACCAATTCTGTCCAGGTAAAAACTCTCGCTTCTAAAGTTCATTAAATCTTTACAGCAAGATCCATATCCTGGTGTAAAAACAAATGTTTCTTGCAGTGAAAACACAACCTTCATAAAGCAGTATGTAATCATACATTTGACTCGCTCTTCCTGTCTAATCACTGTTTCTGTCACGTTAACTACTGTTATATTTGAGTATATCCTGATCTCTAATAATACTTTACATGATAAAGCCCTGTTTTGGCATTATTTAATGAATTCTGAGCACACCACTGATGGAAATGTTGTTATCTCTGCTTTCCAGGTGGCAAGACTGACAGGCATAAAATAATTGAAGTCAGGCCACCTGAGTTGCTGGGTTAGAAGGAAGGATCTATCAGCCCTCTGTTGCTTCTGACAGTATTGGCATCGCTGTTACACTAAGCATTAATTTTCCCCACATAGAATAAAGTGGAAGAGACTGTCCTTTCTCTACCTCGGCTCTTCACTGACATTTTCCTCAAATGCTGAATGTTGGAGATAATATGTGCGATTCAGATAGAAAAGCTTTTCTCATAATAATGGCTTTGTTCTTCATGTTCATATCTTACCCTGGGGATGGCTTTGGTGTTTTTCCATTCCCAGAATGATGGAATCCTTTCTATTTTTTGTATGCCACGAAATAAGGTAGGCAAACTCAACCTAAGTAGTGTGTGTGCTCTGAATGACCTTTATGGGTAGGGTGGCCATATGTCCCGGATTTGCCAGGACAGTCCCAGATTTTATAGGTTGTCTGAGTCCTGGCTGCTGGAGAAAATTTAAGCAGAAGTCCCAGATTGGCAAGAACCTTGGAGGTTTGTGTGGGCAGGGTTGGAGCAGCTGTCAGGATATTCTGGGGAGCATAATGCCTTCGTCACTGGAGCCAGGGCTGGGGCCAGGGCACTGTGCAGGCTTTGTCTCCCCTGTGCTGACTCTCAGCTCAGGCCCCATCCTGGCACCTGCAGCTACATTCTGGCCATGCACCTCTGGGCCAGGCTGGACCAGCCTGATAGCACATGGCTAGGATACTGCTGCAGTTTCCAGGATGGAGCCGGAGCCAGGAGTCAAAGAAAGCCTGTGCAGTGCCCTCAGCCTGGCTGGCATACTGGCCCTGGCTCCGGTGAGAGGCACTGTATTCCCAACAGCTGCTCCAGCTCTGCGTGGTGCTGCACACGGCCCCAGCACACACACATGTGTATGTGTGTGGAAGTGTGCATGCCCCCTAGTACCCCCCCACCCCCATCCTGGATTTCCCTAACGTAATTATGGTTACCATACCTTTTATAGGATCGTGCACTGTTAAAAAGTGTGTTAGTTTTGTGGGTCCTGTAGAATCTGGCCTTCTGAAGTTGTACATACATGACATACAGCACTCATTTTAGATGCTTTCAGTTAGAGGAGAGAACCTTCAAACATGCTCATGTTTTTATAAGTGTTTTATATATATACATATACACAGACACACATATATACATACATATATATGTGTACACACACACACACACATATATACACCTTGTCATTTTTGTATAAACGGGTATAAACCACAAGTTGTCATGAGTTTTTACCTAATTTTCCCTAAAAATAAACCTAAACATCAGAAGGAGAGGGAAACTGGAAAACCCTCTAGCTTTATATCTAAACTCACACTTTAAGCAAAGTGTCATTTAGGTGCATTTTAGGACAGATGCATTTTAGGATAGATTTTTTTTGGCTGGTCAACAAGTGCAGCATGTTTTGGTGGTAGCAGTAATTTATTGGGTAGCCATAGACAGGCAGGGACTCTGAGGTTTTCTGGCTGCAAATGATTCCTTAGCCTGATGAAGGGTGTTTGTACCCAAAAGCTTGCAAAGAAGAATTTTTCCAACTATTTTAGTTGATCTAAAAAAAGATACCAGATTTACCCAAAGAATCTTGTCTTCCTTTTTATCTTGCATTTTGTCAGTTGCTGTATTGTTTAACCATGCTCACAGTTTTCACCTGTCCTATAGGAGCTTCATTTTCAATTTGTTAATCACATGCTGCAAAGTACTGTCCCTGCTTTGTTTAAATCTGATAAACCAACCCAAGTCTGAAGAGAATGATCAAAGTGACTTTTGTTTCTGTTATCAAAGAATCTCTACAGGTGCCCTGAGACACAGAACAGATTTTCAGGGAAAAGAAACTGGAAAAAATATAAAGAAAAGGGAGCACAATTGCATTTTGTGGGGGTTGGGGTGTTTTGTTTTATTTGTTGTCATTTAGCATCCAACCAAGGCCTCTGGATATAATTGAATATTCAAGTTCACTTCTCTTTTATATTGTAGAAGTGACCACAGTGACCGTTGCCAATGTGGGCGCCTCTGCAGACAATGTCTTCACCACATCTGTGGCAAATGCAGCATCTATTTCTGGACACGTGCTGGTAGGTATATTGTGTGCCAAGGCCTCCACTAAATCTTCAGTAATATCTTAGGATAAGTGAAACTCTTGGATTATGTCTGGTTGTGTGGTAAAATAAGAGGGTGCCTTTACGTAAAAAATAAATAAATAAATAAATGCAGGAATTTAGGTGCATTACCCTCGGTAAAATTGAGAGTCACAAAAGCCAGGTTTTTCTTTGTCAGTCTGACTATCTTTCCCACCTCTCCTGGGGGATTAAGGACCTGATGTATGTGGCCTTCCACTCACTTTTCATAGGGCAGAATTTGGTCAGTTGAAGGCCTACTAACCCATCTAGCTATTCCCACAGTAATTATAGTCATGGGGTTCCTTCCATTGGAGCCCAAAACTAACTTATGTTTTAATTATACCAATTAAAACTCTTTATTTCTTCTGTAGTCTGGAAGAACAGCCCTTCAAATTGGGGACAGCTTGAATACTGAAAAAGCCACTCTCATAGTGGTCCACACAGATGGCAGCATTGTAGAAACCACAGGGTTAAAAGGGCCCTCAGCACCTCTCACGCCAGGTATAACATAGTCCTCTGTTTTCAGTGTTACTCCCTTGGGGACACGCATCTCCCTTTTTGTCAGTGAAAGTGCAGCACATTGGAGAGCTCTTTGAAGTCATGTTATAAGAATTTTTGTTATCTCTTGAACCTGTTTCTGTTTCCCTTACTGAGAAGTGCTTGGGAATAGGGGATGAAATATTTTCTCCCTGTTTCTTCTATCAGAAATCTATTTTATTCTCTAATTCCTTGATTCAGCCTTTTGCAAATACCTGTACAGGAAAATGTTACCTTTTCTTTGCTACTCAGAAGCTATATGCAGCAATCTATATTTCCCCTCAGAAGATGGATTTTTTCGTTTTAATTTTATTGATAGTGGGAAAGGGTTGCAACAATTATGAACTTTTGTCTCCTTTTTCCATGCCTGGATTAAGTTTTTTAGAAGAAACAATGTTTTGGACATAGGCCTATTTCTACTCAAGCCTCCTATTGATCTTTGAAAGTCGAGAAAGTTCTTATTTCTATTGCTCTGTTTCTAAAGATTGTGCTTTGGCTGTTGTGTTGCCGTTTCCTTTCTGTCCACGAGATGGCACAATGACGCTTTAATACTGAAAACTACATTTCCAAAATAAAAAAATAGGATATGGGAAGTACCTAACCCATCCAGCCTCCCTGAGCTAAAGCAGTCTACAGTGTTATGAAGAATTCAGTTTTAAATGACCCAAGTTAAAGGAAATTCATTGTTTTTGAGGGAGACTATTTCCCTATTTATTTAGACTCATTGGTAGGAAATGTTTTCCAATAATCGATCACCTTTATTTTGTGTCTGTTTTATATCCTAAATAATGTCATTGGTCTGGCAGGTGCTGCTAACATATTCTGTATTCTAAATTAAAATTCAGTCCATCTTATTATATTTTTCTTGCTTAGTCTCCAGCAGTTAGGGTCAGTTACTCTACAGCTTTGATATGAACATGAAAAGAGGGGTTCAGTGGGCCTTTTGTTTGTTTCACATTTTTGCACTTAACCCAAAGGTCCTCAGTCTCCCCCTACGCCTTTAACACCTGGTCAAGAAAAAAGCGGAACAAAGTATAACTGGGACCCATCAGTGTATGACAATGAACTTCCTGTGCGGTGCCGCAACATCAGTGGAATCCTATATAAAAACAGGCTTGGTTCAGGTAAAAATGCTTTCCATGCTTCTTCCAAAGAGAGGAAGAGTGATTTTTGGTTCCTCAGTTGGTGTCCACTGGTTTTAATTTCAGTGCTCTTAGAGCTGTTTCACTGGCAGCCCGCAAGAGTTTAAGTTGTAGTTCCCAGGCTCCTGCTGGCAGCCACTCCCCCATGGCTCCAGCTGCAACAGTTGCTAAGGGTTCTGGGTTTCCTCTCTCTGCTCTGAATTTCAGTGCCTGCCCCTACCCATTATGGTGTGACCTGGGAAGTTGAGGATAAGCCTGGGCTACACTGCATGCGGGCATGCAGTATTGCGTTGTGTATGTTGGGGGGGAGGGCAGCAGTATGGGCACACTGTACAGTGGGTGGAGGTGTTCCATGGAGTGTGTAGTCCAAGGAAACAGTGATTTGCCTTGGTGCAGCCTGGGGTGGGGATGTTCAGACCCCAGCCCTTAGAAGCTGGATAACTCTACTTTTAAACAACCTCTTATAAATGTAAGGGAGCGATTCCAGGCCAGTTTGGGCATTGCTGTCCTTGGGTGTTTGGTCCTTGCCTGTCTGGCTGAGTTTTTCTGAAGAAAGCCTGAATTCTTTGGTTGTGTGAGTGCTTCTGTTTTGCTTTGTGCTGGCTGGAGCCATCTACCTACAGATTCTAGGGCCTATCACTGCTCTGGGTTATGTGGGGTGTATGCTAGGAACTTTCTTCACAATCCTACAGGTTAGGACCTTTAAAAAATGGAAGAAAAGTTAGACTATTAACAATAATGGCTAATGAGGTAATTTCTATGTGCCACAGGTGAGTGGAGTCTTCAGGTTAGAGGTAGGTGCATGTGAAAATAGAACTTGGAGCAGGCCAAGCATACAAAAATGAGCAGGCAGTGGTGCATACTGGTTATTGCAGCCAAATTCTTAAGCAGATACAATTACCTGATATGTTTCATAGTTTCTAGGGTTGGAAGGGACCTGAGTAGATCATCTAGTCCGACCCCCTGCCATGGCAGGAAAGAGTACTGGGGTCAAACGACCCCAGCAAGGTGTTCATCTAACCTCCTCTTAAAAACCCCCAGGGTAGGAGCCTGCACCACTTCTCTTGGAAGTTGGTTCCATATCCTAGCTGCCCTGACCGTGAAGTAGCGCCTCCTGATATCTAGCCTAAACCTACCCTCAGCCAGCTTGTGACCATTATTCCTGGTCACTCCTGGCAGTGCTCGGGGGAACAGGGACTCCTCCAATGCCTGCTGATCCCCCCTGATTAGTTCATAACAGGCCACTAGATCCCAACTACATGTTGGGAGCTGCCAGACCAGTGTGTTACAGCGTGACATGCTATGGATTGACTACTTCACTGCATGTATCCCTTTACCATCAGATGCTGTCTTGCCTTATTTCAGGAGGCCGGGGCCGATGCATTAAGCAAGGGGAAAACTGGTACAGCCCCACTGAATTTGAAGCCATGGCAGGAAGGGCCAGCAGCAAAGACTGGAAAAGAAGTATCCGCTATGCTGGGAGGCCACTACAGTGCCTTATTCACGTAAGATTAAATCTGCTCTTCTCTTTGCTCAAGAGGAGTTGGGGGGAAGGGAGTTGGAGCATGGGCTGTCCAGCATGATTTTGTGCCCTGCTTTGTGCTTTTGAAGTCGTGGTAGGGAACAGGAGTATGCTAACCTAATTGTGTAGGGCAGGGAGGGGAGAGAAAGGGTGTCACTATAGGGTAGTTCAGTAACAACAACAGGGTTGCCGCTACATTCCCCTTCAGAGGTGTCTGCAGACACGTTCCAGTGCTGTACCCTGCATGACAGAAATGGGAAAATGAGAGAGCCTAACGGCTCTCCACTGGCACTCCTTTTAATTCGGTAACCTCTGAGCACCTTTACTGTTGCTTTCCTGGCTATTTTCAATCCTCATCCCTTAGTAGATTGCTCAAGGGACTTTATAAGGAGCCTGATAAGGAACTTTTAAGGAGCCTGTGACTACAAGGAGCCTGACAAAAAGTGCTGCATTCCTGTTAAACAGGCCTTTGATACCTGCTGGGCACAGATTTTTTAAACAATTCCACACTTGTTCACCTTCCTTTTCTCTTTGCTCTGAGAGAGTTCTTCCCCCACCTTTCAGCATTTTCCCTGCCATTCACTTGATTTTTTGAAGAGCTGTTGTTTCTGTTGTGATCCAGGGGCCTGGAATTAGAGATATTCTCATCAGGAGTAGCCTGAAGCTGTTGCTTGAGTATCTTCAAGATTGGGAAAGGGGAAGAGAAGAGTTAATGACTCCCTTTTTAATGGTATTTCCGTAATCTTGCAATTTCAGGATGGGATTTTAAACCCTCATGCTGCCTCTTGCACTTGTGCTGCCTGCTGTGATGACATGACCTTGGTGAGTCAGAGCTATAACCAGTTGTTTGAAAATCAGTAGGGTTGGCCTCCTAAACTAGTGGCAGTCAGTTAAGCTGCTACATGGCAATCTGAGTTCCCATCATGAGCATCATGACCGTCTTGCTTTGCCTGTGATTGGGGGAAAGGTAAGAGCACCTGTTTGCCAGAGCTATCAAATGTTTGTGGTGTTCAGAGCTGCTACATAGTGAAGCTGTTTCTTTTTTATGAGCAAAAAACTTATTTGCTAAAAACGAAGAAATTTGGACACTGAAACTATTTGAGGGTTGAAACTGAATTTAGCAAGTAACTTTAGCTGAAGAAAAATAGAAACATTTTAGAAAATCAAAATTATTTTGACATTTTTAAAACAAAATTGCTTTGATAATTGATTTTAAGATGGCATTTTCATTTCAAACAGTGCCAAAATTAAGACAGGTAAAAAAAAGAATGATCTGAAATGCCTCACTAAGAAATCCCTTCACTTAATCACTAACAGCATTGTTTAGGTTTTTTGCTTTTCTGAGAGACACGACCATTTTTATCCCAAGCAAATCCTTTTTATTCCCTTCACTCCCATTTTGATCAGTGAGCTAAGAAATTAATTATTATCACAGCTTTGCTCCTTTAATAACCATGGTAGGAAGCTATACCCACATCTTTCTAGCTGGAAGGAGCACGGTATGAGACATTTACATTGTTCTCTGAATGTGGGTGAGAGAACAGGGATTTGGTGGGCAGGCTCAAAGCTTGTTGGCAGATATAGAGTTTGCTGAGACTAGTGATATCCCAGTCTTCAGCTTCAGCCTCAGCCATCTTAAATGATGACCCTGCAGTGACTCTTATCAGCTGTAGGGTGGAGATCAGTAATACCTTTCAAGATTGTGGACCTTAAACATTGTTTTGGCCTGGAGTGGAGAAACAAGAATCTCTGCTGGAGTCTCTAATTGGCATTTTAGTCAAATGTAGCAGTGTCTTCCTCAGACCAGTCTTTTACTTCCTCAGGGGGAGCTGAGGCTTGCAAATCAGTCCAAATATGCTCTTGGCATTTCAGGGGAGTCAGAGTAAACATAGGCAAATCCCAGAACCACAAAAGCCTTTGTAAGAAGTGCCTGAAGTAGTTGAATAACTGCATTCTCTTTCATCCAGAGTGGCCCAGTGCGGCTCTTTGTACCATATAAAAGGCGGAAAAAAGAGAACGAAATGCCTACGACTCCAGTGAAAAAGGATTCTCCTAAAAACATCACCCTGCTTCCTGCCACAGCTGCTACTACTTGTAAGTTTCTGTCTCCTGGAAGAGACCTGCCATTTCTTTATCACAAGAGAGCTAAAACCTATTTTGTTATTGATTTCCATATTAGGGACACCCTAATAAAGAATCTAGCGAACACTTGTTGCTCTTATTTGCTTGCCACTGGCACTTCTTTGATTTGACAGCAAACATAGTTTGGTCTGGTTAATTCATTTCCTGTTTTGGTTCTCATGCACTAGCAAACCATTGCCATGTATGAAGTGAATGAACAGTAGGAAAACTTTCAGTATCAGGATTGTCCAACCATTTCTAGAAAAACAGATTTTATAAGAACCTTTAAATCCTTTCATACTAAGTTCTGCAAAAAAAAAAAGTCCTTGCTGTCAGTGAGACCTTGATTCCCATTTCTGTTACCCATTTGCTCTAGCAGTGTTAGGAGATCTGCGGAGCCTTGGCCTTGTTTCATAGTGGTTTAGAAGTAGATTTTTTAATTTCAGATTTTCACTTAAGCATTATACTTCAGTTGAAAGTCAAGTCACTGGAAAGGAGGCACATGGGAGCTGTAGACTCTGTACCCTGTGCTGGTCTTTCGTTTTCTAGAAGCAGGGGGTACCTGCCTATTCTGCCTCATGCTGTTTCTTGAAACATACTGAAAGTCTGACTAAGTTGCTGGAATTGTACTTTAAAACATATTTGAATGCAATGGTGTTCCATATTCAAATAAGTGTCATAATCAAGTAAAGAGATGTCTGAATATGTGTTTGTAGACAGATCATCCTAGAACAAATCATCTTGAATGAGTATCTGCAACCAGTTCTAAAGCAAGGCTGTTTTGACACCCATCTGAACAAACAGCAGGTAGAAGGGTGATGGCAACTATGGTGTCTTTCCTTGAACTGGTCAAAAAAGATAGATTTGCTTTGAGGAGGCTTATAAATACCAAGGCCTTTGTTTTTGGCACTGAAGCGTAGCTGGATTTTGTGGCTCCTGTTTTGCTTGCTATTCCATGTCTAAGATTGGATGTTGGTCATCCTGTAAGGAAAATATGTTGATACATATTCGGAGACCCGAACCATGTTGGAAAGAAATTGAAGCCAGTTGAGTTTTTCAGACTAGTGAAAGCTGTTCTCATTAAAGCTTTCACAAGTTAGAGATTAGCCAGGAGCTTGATTCCTGGGCCCATTGGTTGACTTCTTCCCTGCCCCTTCATTGGCTTTTGAGGTGTTGCATCACCTGCTTAGAGACTGAAACAGCTGTGCATCAGGAGGAATAACACTGCTGTGAAATGTTCAGGTTTCCCACTTACAGAAATGAAAATGGAACCTGACTCTGGGTGGTTAAGGTACAAGCAGTGAATTCAGAAACCAGAATGTGATTTTCATTTATCATTCTAAGGCATGGAGCTGTATTCTGTATTTTGATAGCACAGGTTGCTTACTGATCTGTGACTTTAGGTGACTCAGACCAGGGCTATCAACAGCTAAACAGCATAGCCTTCAGAGCTGCATGCTAATGATTAAAGTGTTTCTATATTTTCAGTCACCGTGACTCCTTCTGGACAGATCACTACCTCTGGTGCTCTGACTTTTGACCGTGCATCCACTGTGGAAGCCACAGCTATCATCTCAGAAAGTCCATCCCAAGGCGATGTTTTCACTGGAGCCACTGGTGAGAGCTCAGAACTCATATGCGGTTTGCAGTAATGATGTACTGAGAAGAGTCTGAACTGATGCCAGACCTAAAGACTTTGAAAGCATCAAGAAAGCTTATCTTCAAGAGATTAACCAAAGGGTGTTAGATCACCCAGTTTCCTTTCCTTAAAACAACTCCATCAAATTGAAATCTTATCAGTTTCATAAAACCAATTTAAAGCACTTGTTGCTGCAACTGCACCTGTGTCCCTCTCTCCTATTTTGTTCAAAAACCCCAAAACCACACAGGAAAAAAGAAAACTAGCTCTGTAATGAAACTGAGTAATTGAGAAATGGGTCAAATGCCCAAAGTAAATTAAAAAAAAAAAATAAAGAGATTTTTTTCCCCTACTCTGTCAGTTAGAATTCTGGTATTATTTATAGTAATGCTGGGTACAGTTTCTCAGTGGGATTTAAAAAAAAACAACTATGGCATCTCCTTAAGGCTTAGTACTACTTACAGCAGATGTGAACATGATGAATTAAATAGATTAGTTCAGACTCTTCAAACAGAAGATACAAAAATTAACAGTACTAAACCTTCATAAAATGCTTTAAGATCTACTGATAACTCAATGATATATAAGAGTTTACATACTACTTGAAAATTTTCACTGAAAGTAAAAAATACTGTTGTATATCCTGTTGTCAGAAGATCTGTTATTTATTCATGAGCAAGTACTAGCTGCTTGACTTTCGAGTTATGCGGAGTACATTGTGTAACTATTTTCATGTAGCATCCTTTATATGAAATATCAACAGCTCTTTTCTGTAAAGAGATAGATTAATGAACTTTAGCATAGTACTTTCTATATAGTCAGAAGGAAAGTAAAACCAGCAGCCTAGTGATAGGGAGGTGGATTTTGGAGTAACTTCATATTTGGGCTGTGTCAATTTTTCTCCTGCAGTGTGGACAAGGGCTCCCTTGCCTTCTATGCAAACACGATGGATGACATGAAAAGGGAATAGAAGGAGATGAAAAAGCTATTTCAAGTCATTTGAACATAATACAGGCTGATTTGAATTGTAGCACAAGGAACAGCTAAATGTTGCAGTGCGGGTGGATGTTCAGTTGTTCTTGGCCCTGTAAGCTGGAACATGAAACCTGTGTTCTGTTCAGAGCTTTGCAGGACATGGGCAAGTCCTGAACATGTATTGTGCAGCCTTTGGGGACCCGAGTACCTCTTTAAAGCATTTGGTATCTTTGAATGAAAGTGAAAATATAGACAGTGTGGATGAGAGCAAGTGAGAGTCTTTAAAAAAACCTTAATATATAACTGGAGATGCACACCTGCTAAATGTGGAGGGACTTCTTTTATGGTAGTAGTCTCATATCATAAGACTGTTTCCTATTGACAGTGCTCCTAGTTACTACAGTCCTTAGGATCCATCATCACAAACCAGGCATATAAAACAAGTCAAAGCTGTGTTTATCATATGGATTTATAATACTCTTTGTTTTTTCAGTAGTACAGGATACTAATGTCCAGCAGCCTTGTCGGGTCAGTCATCCAGAACCCCACTATCCAAGTTATCAGGACAACTGTCAGATTTCACCTTTTCCAGAAGCCGCACTGCCAACTTCTCATCCCAAAATAGGTAAGTTTTGTTGTCTCTGAAATAAGGCACGGTGATCAGTAGCTGGGTTTACCCCATAAACTCTATTTCATCCGCAGCTAGAGATTGTCACGGGGAAATTAATTTATTCTTAGCTTGCTTACTTTGGCTAATGTTGATGAGCTCACTTCTCTTTATAGGGATTTCAGTGTCCTTCCTGTCCTTAAGAACTTTGAATTATTGGTTTGAATTTATTTCCTAAATCTTACAGCTTTCTGTTAGCATTGTTTCACAAAGCTGTATTTTAATGGCTTTTGTTTTAACCATGATGTACCTATTCCTCACCACCAATTCAAATTCAGGTGCCGCAGATTTCCTGAAATTCCCATTCTTTGCAATGAATCAACAAGTTCTCAGCCAATTTTGTAGGAGGTTTTTTGACGGCTCTGATTGTATGATTCCATATACGCAAATCGTTTCTGCGTGCCCAGAGCCAAACAGATGCCTTGCAAGGATCCTGTTTTGATTTTGTTATAGGTTGGTTCTGCTGAGACCAAACTATGTTATGTTGGGAAGGTGATAGCAGAGATGCTAAATGTGAAATAAGCAGTTAGGAATGTAAAGAAGCTGAGAGGAAGGTGTTCTGCTTTTGTGTTATCATGGTGTTATCTTTTTGCTGCATATTTTTTTTGTAGGACTAATTCTTAAATCAAAGAAAACTTACACATTTACCCCCACACATTTGTAAAAACTACTTTTTGGCAGTCTTGTAAAATGTCTGTTTATGCTTCTTGTTTTTGAAAGAGATGCTACCCTTGTTGGTATCTTATTGTGGACTGCAGGGGTGTTGTTTTTTTTGTGAAGGCTAGCACAGTTTTTCAGCAAACTCTAATATGCTATCTAATACAACTCAGTTCTTGTGTGGATTTACCTCCTTTTTTAAGGTTCAGAACAGTTTTGTGAAAGCTTGCTATGCAACTCTCCTTTTTTACATTGTGCCAACTTTCTTAACTGATGGCTGATGAGGAATTAGTGACTGCAAATCTACCACTTAATGTTATTTGGGTTGGCAGAGTCAGTGGATAGCTGATCAGTAAGGGTGCATTTTGTATTTGAGAATTGGTATCCTGGTTTCAACTTGTCTATATTCTCACTGGCTGGGATATATTTCTGTTTCTGCATTGGCACCAGAGGCTTAGAGGCTTCCAGCTCCCTGGATCTGTGACTTGGTTATGCTGCATCGGCTTTCCTCTCATTGCAGTGATCACACAAAAAGTTTAATGTGGTCTGAGACTGTGTCTTTCACCTGATTCCTCTGAGCTTAGATGCTGGAGAAAGCTCATCTTCCTCTCCCTTCCACTCTTCTTCTGGCCCACACTGCTTCCACCCATTTTCTCAGCATTCAGTACAGAACATAGAGGTCTTTGCAAACTCTGGAGTTGGAAGTAAGGGGTATTGGAAGCAGGGGCACACTGGTAGCTGAAACTCCTTTTTCTCTTTAGACTAGCACACACAATCTGTATACCAAAAATAATGCCTTTTAATGTGACCTGAATAAATTCTTCCCTCAGAATGTTTCTTTCTTGAATGCCAATAACTGGAACAGATTTTGGTTGAAAAAAAAATAACATTTAGATCCATATTATCTTGACAAGGAAAGTGGCCTCTTAAGAGTCTCTTCTTGTGAGGGGCTGACTGCCCTTCCCACCAGGGGTTGTTTTGCTGGTACATTAATGTTGGAAGGAATGGCTTTGGTAGGTGTTTTTGTGTGCATGGTGGGGTTTGAAGAAAGATCTTGGGGTTGAATCCACAAAGGTTATTTGAGCATCTATACTTTTGATTTTGGGACAAGCAGCTATGGTGCACCTTGCCACATATGCTTTGGTGCATAGGAAGTTACCCTGGGTGTGGTGGGGAGGCTGGGGCCAGCACTGTGCAGCCTTACCTGGTGGCCTCCTCTTGCAGCCATGGTGATTCTTCTGGGTGGAGCCTAGCTAGCAGCTGCAGCATGGCTACACGCAGCCTGGCTCTGCTTTTTCAGTGGCATGTGCTTCTCCAATTTTTTTTTCCTGCAGGTTTTTTTTGACCCCTGGATATCCAGGGGTCAAAAAAGTCCACAGAAAAAAACAACAGAGCAGTACACACATGGGCAATGCACCCGTGCAGTGCAGAGAACACCTGTTGTGCAGTAGGTGGCATTGCAGACGTGTTTGCGGTGCCACACATTACACAGCCACACTTGTCTGGATGCAACCGTAAGGGTTGTTTCATAATGCCTTTCCACCTCAGAGTTAGTAAATCACCTGAATGCGAACTTCAGAGCAAATGATCTATATCTTTTTCTGATTGTGAAAGCTTTACTTAATATTGGAAAAGTGTTCCCGCTGTCAGACACCCTCCACCTCTTATTTTTACCCCGTTACTTCTCTGAGCACTGTCTCAGCCTGTCAGCGAGTCTTGATTTTAAACTCTGACCTGCTTCTGAGGTACAGGAAAAAGCAGTTCAAGTTAGAAATGTGGAGTAAGACTTGGCACTCTTATACAATACACTTTCGGATGCTCAGAGGAAAGGATTTACATGCAAGTAAGTGTTGCAGCCCTTGAGGAGCTAGGAAAACATTATCAGCGCTCTGGAACTGGTGAGATGAAGTGACTTTTCCAGTCCCACAATAACTCAGTGGCAGGAGAAAATACAACTCAGTTTTGAGTCCAGAAAAGTGTTCTTTGCCTCTAGCAATGAGTAATTTTCTTAGTAGTCTGTAATGAGGTGTTTTGCTTTTTGTTTCTCTGGAAATGCTTTAAAAAGAAAATTCTGAGCAGTTTGAGCCTTCACAGCAGACATCTGTCAAGACTTACAACAGAGCCTAACGTGCCCCTTTTTGCGTTATTTGAAGTCAAATTCATGGCATGTGATTTTTTTCTTTGTGTTCAGCTATAGAGTTGTCTTTCAGTACACTCTTTTTAAATGTAATTTTACATTCCCTTTTTAACAAAAGCAGAAATTGAACAGTAGTAGTGGGAGAGTGGTATTTTTTTTAAAGTTAAATAGGGGCCAAGTCAAAAATTTAGAAGACAAGAGTCCTGGATGGGGGATAAGATGATTTAATAGGACTTTTGTTTCTTTCGTTCTTGTGGTTCTGGGAAGCCAGTCAGCACAGAGCCAGATGGATGTGTGTTTGAGCAGAAAATTAAATGCTAATATTATTGACACTGTGGAACTGAAGGGGAACAACTGAAGCCCGTTTATTAATTTTCTTATGTTCTGAGAAATAGATGTATAAATACAGGATTGAGACAGTTTATAATTGCCAGGAATAATTGCTTTCCTTCTTACTTTTTGAACCCTTACAGTAGTTCAACACTCATGCTTTAGTAAGACAGACTACATTCAAGTTATAGGTAGCGCAAGGTAGCACCTAATGCTGCTTAGATGTGAAAACAAAACAAAACAGTGCTTTACTTTTAGCACATGCCCAGAAGAGTCATTGAATTAGTTTGACCTGGCTTGCCTAATGTCTGTATAGATCCTATACTTCATCAGGGCTTTTTGGTGCTTTTATCTAATAGCTGATTGAATCAGCTATTAGATAAAAGTGCGAGAGATTCCTGCTGAAATGCCCAATCTATATAGATGCTGGGGATCCAGGTTAAACTGAAGTGCTTCCTCTTTCGGTTAAGCACTGCTTTTTGTTTTTTTCACGTCTGTCAGCAGCCTTAAAGATGACCTGCTTTCTGCCTGACTTCAGATGAACTCAGCTAACTACCTCTCACTACCATAAGCGTAGGCTGGTAGGTAGCCATGTTAGTCTGAAGTTAGGTAGAAGGTAGGGTAGTGTGGCATCTTAATGAGTTAGTCTGTAAGGTGCCACACTGTCCTGCCTTCTACCCATGTCCAGACTGCAAAGCAGAGATTTGATTAAATAATTACCATGCAGCTCATAATCATAAATATTTACCTCCCATTCTCCTGACCAAAAATGGGCTTTGGCCCATTGTCCTTGTATATTTCTAGGCTTGAAGCCTGCCTGGATAATATATTTTCTGGTTTAAACTTGTAGATAATAATAAACAGTGTCCTAATTACTGTATTTATAAAACACTGAAATCTCTGCTGGTCATGTTGTAGATATGTGAGACTTTCTATAAGATGGGAAGATTCTTCAACTAGCTGGCTAACTTGCAGGCATTGTTATAATTCTCTAATGTAGAGCGGAGCTGTCCAACTTTTAAGTGGCCAGAGGTTGTAGGCCCCACAGGCTGCACCAGCAGGGGCTGCCTGCTGTGGGGACAACATCAGTGATGGGGGGCACAGAACCCCCCAGGTTGCTTGCCACCTATGGGTGCTCCAGCTCCCCCTCTACACGTTTCCCATGTGTTCCAGGCTGCTGGCTCCTCTAGTATGGCATGCTGCGTTGTGCCACCCCATCCCCTTAGGTGGGAGCAGGAAGTAGAAGCCAGAGGAGGGAGAGTCTTGAGCCCCTTGCAGCCAGAGCAATGTGGGGGGAGGTCCTGGATGGGAGCCAGGGAGCTGCATGATGGCCTCTTGCAGGTTGCCAGTTGGACAACCCTGATACAGAGCATCCTTCCAAATGAGTTTTCATTTTAACCTCAAATTAACATGTGAAATTTTAATAGCCACAGTTCACACCACCACAGGGAGTAACGTGATAAATTCATGCTCCATCCAAAATGCAATCTGACTGAAGATTAGATCTCTCTTCCTCATTTAAGACTTGAGTAAATATTGGCCTTTTTACCAGCTAGGGGGAGGTGGTTTTAACCCTTGACTGACATTTACTAAGCCTTGTGCTAATGTTAAGATGTGTAATTATTTCATATCAGATAACATTATCAAATGTCAAACCTTGGTCTTGGATTCTGCAGAAAATTTTTCCAGAAGCACTGGAAAAAGCTTCTCTGCAAATAGTCTCATGCGAACGATGAATGTGTCGGATGTGCATAACTAAATATAATAGCACTATCACCATGACATGCAAATGTTTGCTTAATTTATTACCTTAATAAAGCCTGTAGAACAAAGTGGCAGCTACCTGCATCTACACTAGGTAAATATCACATAGCTGACATACAGTTCTGTACTACAGTGCGCTGCTTCTGCCTTCAGCAAGTGCTAGCCTCCATCTAAATTGGTGGCCAGATTCCTCTGGGTTTTGTCTCTTGTGCCAAAAGTGATAATTTATGACTTGAAAAATGTTGTCATGTTGTTACACTGATGCCAGTCCCTGACTTGCAGCCTAGTCGTATTCAGTTATGTGGAAGCTCTTATACTTAAATCCATTTTGCCTCAACAGCTTTGCTAAGCAGAGGCTCATTTGAACTAGACCTGCGTTTTATATGTAAAGGTGCACCAGAGCAAGTAATTCACTGCAGCTTCACTTCAGAAGGGCATGTAAGGCCACCCCAGTTTAAGGTAGCATTTGGCTTGTGGTTAGAACTTGGCCCATCCTTAATTTTAAGCCCAGTATGAATTGCAGTCTTGAACAAGGCTTCATTCCTGAACTTTGGCTTTATAAGTGACTGCTATATGCTGGTTCCATTGTCATGAGTTCTGTTTTCCCAGTCCTGAGAGAATGAAACCAAAATACTGATTTCTTGATTTTTGCTTTCACAATTGCTGAGATCTCAATCTGCTTAGAGAGAGTCACCTGAAAAGCACTGCGATTAACAAATGAAGCAATCCTTATAATTTAGGAATCTTTCTGAGATGGGGAACGTTGTGTAAGAGAAGTAGATGTCCTTTTCCTATTAAAACTAACGGAAACAAAGGATCCAGATCCTTTAGGGATACCTACTATTTCATTTTATTTTCAAGGACCTTCCCCTGTGTTAAACTTTCTTTCATCCTCCAGTATCCAAGAAAAACCTGGCATCTCATTGCTACCATTTTAGTGAGATCCATAATTTATAACCTTCAGCAGCTATACGGCTGTCTCCAGGCCTGAACTAACCTTCCCAACACTACTGATGCCCTACACAAAAAAGGGGTGACCAGAGGCTGTATAAGCTGCAGTTACTGGTGGAAAGCAGCTGTTATATTCAGTTGTATTCCTAGAGCAGGTAGTAGAAGAGCATGTACCCTTGCCAGATGGAGAGGCAGGCTTGATAAAGAAAGCAGCATTATTCTGACTCTTCTAAGAGGATAGCGGAAAATGGAGGGAACTAAAAACAATTTAAATGGCTTAACTAGATCCTTAATGGTATCATTCCAGCTGCATTGCACACGGCTTTGTGATAGCTGGGATAGCACTCTAAGAATGCCTCCATCTCTGGCATCTAAATGTGCTATTGTACACTTAAAATAAACCCTTGTATTTAATTGACTTTTGATGAGTAGGATCTTAAAAGGTATCTGGTTTGATAGTGGTAACCTATCCCAGCAACTTCCAACTTTCTAAAGCTTCAGGCTGTGCTTGTCTTTTTTATTCTGTCTCATGAATCCCTGCCATGGATTCTTTCATCTTCATACCCAAACAGAACAGAAGGATACTTTCTGAATGTGCCAACTGAGGCGAGATTCACAGAGTGTCATACCGAGTTCTTTCCATACTTTTATAGCTAACATTACAAGTGGGACTCATTTTCCATAAAGCATAGGTACCTTGGGTATTTAAAAATGAGAAAGTTCTTGCAGGTTTTCTCCCTTTTTGACCTGTAATAGAAAGGGAAAGGTAGTAGCAGTAGTGTGAGCTAGATCTTACACTACTGACCTTCAACAGAGCATCAAAACTGACCTGCCTCAGGGAATCAAACTAATTCTTGTCTGTGAAATGCTGAGATGGTGGTTCTCTACATCGGACTGGAAAGGTCTTTCTTTTTGTGCCTTTAAATATTTATTCCATACTGATTTAAAAGGAGAGTTTCCCACATGAAGCATGATATAACTGTGAGCTCAAGTTAACAGGAGTCCATCAGCTTAAGCAGTGGCCTTTGTGCACTGCACTGCAGTGACAAGTTACTCTCACCAAAAATTCTGACTCCTTCTCCAGTGGGGACAGTTTGGCACATCAGACCCAGCCTGCTGTAGTCAGGTGAAGGTCATGCTTTTCCACTGCAGCACGGTTTTACAAGCAGGTGTTTGTTTTATCTCCAACAGGGTGTAAAATCATGTTTAAAGAAAAGAATTTTTGCAACAAAGCTTAGGAACTCCTTACCCCAAACTGTTGCAGGCCAGATATAGGTTCCTGTTCACTTAGGATTGTGTTTTAATTTCTCAACACAAAATCTGGCCCGCTTATAATGAACAAGGCTATTTCCTCCAGTTTCTTGTCTGCCTCTCTTCTTGGTTCTCATACTGATGAAAATATGGTGTTAATCTTTGCTTGCTTGTTCTTCTTAAGCTGGAAAATCTCCTGCTGTGGCTCTGTTCCTGCTCTGGTGGCTCAGCTGGCTGATACCATCTCTGAAACCGAGAGCCAAAGTGCAGCTGTTGATATGTACCTCTGCATACTACCCTGTGCAAGCCTGCTTAACTCTTTGTATGGAGGACACAAGCATAGGCCAACATTTTCAAATCTCTGGAATCAGACATTTTAAGTACTTCAGTATCGCTTTTAAGGGATTAACTTTCATCATCCAGGTTTGAAAATCTTGGGTATGATACATGCCTTCTTGTCTGGTTGGCTTGCTGCACTATTAGATTAATCCATGGGCTTTTACAGTAATGTTCTAAGGGTGGAAATATTGCCCAAAGGACTTTCTAAGATACCAAGGGCTGTGCAGGTTCTGGAAGGCTGTAAAATTAGTCTCATTGTTCACTTCTTCCCACAGAACTAGTTTTTATCATTAAACTTTCATTTAATAATTTTCTAGCCTTTATAGTGGTTGAGAACTTCAGAGATGTGACAAGGATGTAAGTGAACACAGAGTAGCTAAACATCTGCTAGAGGGCCAGCCCTACGGTGTTTGACTGACTCACCCAGGGGAAAAATATGGGGTAATGCTGAGCAAGGTTTAGGAGCTCTTTGTGTAAACTACCAACAGCAGGAGAAATGTTCTTCACAGAAAGAGGCAAGAGCAAACTGTGAGAGTGGCTTTGAACTTCTTGGGTCAGCAAAACCCAAAAGAAAGCCTGAATCAGTAACTTCAGAGTGTTAATGGAGTATCAGCTACCCCCACTACTCACACACTCATCTTCCTTGAAACCTAAAAGAGATAAGTGTCAGCATTAACTCTTTTGACACTGACTGTTATAGCAGATGTCTCTTAATACCATTATAGCAAATGCTTCTAATGGAGATGTCTATTTCAGGGCCAAGTTATATAGTGTTTGGTATCTCAGGTTTCATGCATACACCCCGGCTCTTTCCAATTCAACCATCAGAACCTCTATCTCTTCTAGCTCTTCCCAACCATTTTTGAAAACCATTTTGCATTGCCAATGGTCAGAGTTATGATTTGCTGAGAGAGAGGTAGCATCTGTTTTTAAGTAGATGAGGCATCTTCAGATATTGTGGTGCTTGGGGCATAGAAATATTCAGGGCTGTGTAACAGCCAAACTGCATTAGGCTTTGCTGGAGTGATACTGTAACATGCTATTTCCTTCTAATAAGTAAAAAGCTTCCCAGATAACTTCCTGCCCTCCAGACTAATTCATCCAGGTCTGAAAGTCCTGCATGTTCTTCACTCATCCGGGTCCAAAAGTCCCACAGTGCTTTATTCCTTGTAGCTCTGTCAGAGTGCTCCATTTGTTGCTTTGATTGTGTTTGTTTAGCTGGGTCTTAGTTGGACTGAACTTTTGGCTGAGATGTTAAAGGAGGTGATGAAACACTTTAATCCTGTGTACTTTGTTTTGATTTCTTAATATTTAGTGTTGACTTCACTTCCTGCCCTGGCTGTGCCACCCACTACCCCTACCAAAGCCATATCCCCTTCAGTGGTGAATGGGCTGGAGATGACAGAGCAACGGAGCTGGCTGTACCTGGAGGAGATGGTCAACTCCTTACTCAACACAGCCCAGCAACTGAAGACTCTGATTGAGCAGGCTAAACAGGCCAGCTCCTCCTTCCGTGAGGCTGCTGTTACTCAAGCGAAAATTCAAGCTGACGTGGAGAGGAAAGAGGTAAAAATGCTGGAGGATCTAGGATGGCTCAGCTCCTAAGTTTCTTTGCTACCAGCTGCTAAGTGCGCACAGTGACTGCTTGCTGATGATGGTAGCAAAAGACTGGCTGGAAATAGTCTAGTGCTAAGAAAGGCTGGGTCCTAACTTTTTCCCCCATCCCAGTCTTGGAGGTTAGCAAGTCCACTGATCATCACATGCAGAGGAAAGAGGGCTCTAGGATTTTCAGAAGCTGAGCATGCATAGCAAATTGTTTATTCTCTTTACTGTAGATGATCTATATCCTGAGCCATGACATCAGGGCTCTAATTGGAAAGGGGTTGTTGATTCATACAAGATGTACACACCACACAACCAGAGAATGAAAGGCATGGCTAATTAACCAGATGTTTGCTGTGCCGTCTTTATGACAGGCTAGCAAATGTTTAAAAGAACTTACTTGGGCTGTGAGTTTTCTCTCGGAGGAGCAAAAGCTGTGGTAGAGTGGAGTTTGTGGGGAAGTTGGACAGGGCCAAAATGTTTATTTCAGCTCTTGAGAACTTTTGTTGATAGTTTTAAAAATGAAGTTTGGCTAAGATCTGTCCCTGTGGTAGGAATGTGAAGCAAGATCTCATTGCTAGTAATCTTAGCCCTGACAGACATGTGCCTCTCAGTCTGTCTCCCTTCCCATCTGAGATCCAACCTTCCTACTTTTCTAAACCACCCCTGATGCACAAGCAAGGACTCCACATGTCCTTTTACAGCAGCATATTCTCACAGCCAAATCGGACTTCAGGCTTGGGTGAATAAACTCCCTCAGCTCCTCTTGTTCCACAAACCAGCGTCTGCTGACATGGAATAGAGGGAGACAGGCTTTTTTTTAATTTGGTTTTTATCCGCAGTGACATAAAAATCCCAGCTTTTGTGCTAGTCCATGTACTGCATCCCTCTCCTTCCTGAATTGTACATATGTGAGTGTGCACAACATTCAGTTTTCTATTATTTTCAGTCTGGGCTAGCAATGTCCACCTCCAAAGTTGTTATTCTGATTTGGAACCCATGCTGCACGGATGTAAAGGACTTCACAAAACAGCATTAGGCAGCGAAGAATTAGACCCACGGAGCTTTGAGAAGAATGTTTGTCCACAGGTGGAGATCTGTTTTTGTTTCATTTTGCTTTCCCTCACCCTCCACCCGCTTCTCTGTCTCCCTCAGGACTCCCAGGTGAAGAAGGCTGAATGGGTTTTCCTTTAGAAGCACATTGACACTACTTGAACTTGATGTGAAGGGGTCTCTGAAAGAGCAATACAGGATGGATCCCTTCCAGCAGAGCCGGGTGCAGCACTTTGCTGGGTTCCCAGCAGTTCCCGGCCTAGGAAGTGAGGGATCAAATCCAGCTGTTGCACAGCAGTTTGTGGGGTTAATTTTACAGGGCAACTATGTATCTGAGACAGGGTATGTTTCCCAGGACATGAATCCCAAGCTGGACTATCCCTGCCTCCTGAATTTTTTATTTTGTAACATGATATTGATATCTCTGCTACTTGGTGGGTGCGTGTACACGTGCGCTTTAGTGCACAGTAGCCTATTTTACTACTCATTAAAGCGTTGCATAAAAAACCATGCAAATACGCTAATGCACAGTAAAATAAGCTACTGCACGTTACACGTCAGTAAAAAAGTGTGTTTTTGCTACTGCACAATAAGACAACCCAATGTGCATTTATTTAGTACCGCACAATGGAGGTACTAAATTTAATGCACATTAGTCAAAGTGAATACATGCACACGTAGATGCATCCAGTAACATCTTATTCTTTTGACAAACATGGCAGATTGCCTTTACCAATCCAAAGAATAACATTAAAAAAAAAATCTGTTTTGAGCCAAGACAGTTCCACTTACTAAGCCAGCAAAATGCTTGCCCACCGCTGTACTTGGTGCATCCAGATTTGTTTTTAATTGTCTTTTAATCCAAAATGCTTGCTGGGGAAAAAAAGAAAGACAGCTCTGCTAAAATGTATAACAATAGCATGCGGATTTATTGGCAAATGCATGTAAGGAAAACAAATCCAGACAGTTTTCCCATGCAGTTGTTTCTCGATTTGTTCAAATGAATTTCACTGTGGGGAAAAAGCACAAGATACATGGGTGCAAGTGCAATGATTGAAAGTAATTAAAATAAATGCCAGGCAATTAAGCTTCATATTTTGTTGTTGATCAAGCACACTTTCTTGAAAATGCCCCGGTATATGTCACAAGGCCCTTCTTTAGCTGAAGACTGATATTGCTTGGGATTAGCATTAGACATCTAATACTAAGGGAGTAGAAGGATCTTGCAGATATTGCTCTGTCATAATTAACTGTTGCTTTAATTAAGTTTGCATGATCTCCACAATTCTCTTCCCTAGTCTTGGACAAGAGTCTTGTTTTGTAATGATTAGTCCTGTAGAAGGCATTATGCTAATTTTGTATGAATCAGCTTAATATCAAAAAAGCCAGTCCTTTAGCAGTACTTTGGGATGGATCATAGTAAATATTCATTTGTAACCCTCAGAGTAGCTCTAGGGATTAATGTAATAAGTCAGAAGGGGTATTAATCAATTTTCATTAACAGAAATGATGAGCGTAGAAGTCTTGACACCTCTGCAGGAACACTGCCAGTTTTGTGTCTGCAGTCTGGGCTCTGCTACTCTCTTGAGGGATTTTTTTTAACACAGGATCCTTTTGTTAGATAGGGAATGCAGAGAAAATTCAAATATAGGATGAAGCCATCACCAAGTTGAGGGTTCAGCTCTTCATGGAAAAATGATTTAACATGGATTAAAGAGATCTGTTAAGTGTATTCAGGCTATTTTCCAATTTAACAGACTGGTCAGCAATTAACGTTGCTGCCACAACTGTGAATATCCTTGCTCCTTGTTACCAGTCAGAATTCATTCAATTCAAGATCAGGGCCCTCATATTGGAATTTGACACTGTAACTCTAATTCTTAGCTCAGAGTAAGTATATTTGCTAGCAGGGGAAGAAAGCGAGTAGGAAAATGTGCCTGTGTGTTAGCTCTGCTTTAGTCTTTAATAAATAATGAAGCAGTGTTAACAGTTGCTTGCTAATCTTGTAGAAAACTTAGACATTGCTGCATAAAAGCTGTAGCTGAGTCTTAAATATTGCAAATGAACCAAACTGATTCCAAATGGCAGCAATTCATTTAGCTTAGCTGAAATGAAGTACATGCAGAAAAGTGGTATTCATTTTTCCTGTGTTGAGATTTGTAGAATTTATAACCATGCAAAGATAGGTTTACTTCCAGTTTTCCTAGGCAGGACAAGAGATTTGTGTTGGGTTAGGTTTGCATCTGCTATTTGTCTGTTGACTGAAACAACACCAATGAATTCAAATGGTTTGACTTCACAAAGCTTCATTCTGCTCATATATGACTGTTTGTGATGGTTCACTTGAGTCACCAGGATGCATATGTTTTTAAGGGGTGACTGGAATGAGAAATACTGGCAAGCAGAGGACTTGCTATGTGTAGCAAATAAAAAAATATGCTCAACATTATGAGTGTAATATGCATTGATAAAAAGCCAATGCACATTACACAACAAAGCTGCACTTTGTTTCTTACGTTAGTCTGTTGAGTCTGAGTTTGGCAGGAAGGTTAGAGCAGTGGATGCATTTACAAATCTATGGCAATATCTAGACCCAGAACATTTAACGCTGGTGCATGTAAGATTGGACTACCTAGCTTTTCAGAAAAGAAAATTATACCCAAGCAGTGTAACAGAATATATATGTAGACATCGTGCACTTTAATATTTTAAAAAGGAGCATTTCAGAATACCTTCTTCTCCAGTTTACTTCCCAAGTCTGGTGTTTAGAAGTTTACACTCACCTGTAACCATTATTAGCATTGCGTTCCTCATTATCATAGCAGGAAAATGGTCTGTTTTAAGGGTTTGTGAAGCCCCTCAGCTGTTAAATAGGAAATGTAAGATCACTGACTCCAAACTTAAAAGTTGAACATTTCAGATAGGTAACTTCTTACAAGGGGTAATTCTTATGTCTACATATACATTCAGTTACTAATTTTGACTGTCCTTCTCTTTTAGTTGATATAAATTGGCTTAAGGAGCATGGTTTGGTGGGTAAAGTTCAGGACCAGGGGTCTATTCCAGGTTCTGTTTCCAGCTCTGCCACAAATTTCTTATTTGGCTTTGGGTAAGTTGCTTTGTACCACCATTCCCCATATACAAAAATAAGAATAATACTTACTTCATGTAGGTTTCATGGGGTTCATATGGGGTTGAAAAGTTTTGATATCCCTGGATGGAAGATACAGTAAAAGTATGGAGAATATAGGTTTAAAAAATTACTTTCATAGGCAATTGTTAAAGCTGAAAAATAGCATTCTATTATTTTTTGCAGTGGCTGTTTTGAGGTAGTAACAGTTTCAATGGTATTGTTTTAGTTCTGACACCATAGATGGTGAGGATACATATTCAGTCCTTTAGAACCATTGTGGATGCAGTGTAACTTGGTATTGGTAGCCCAGATCATTGCTTAAAATATGAAATAGTTACTGTGTGAGCAACACAATTTAAATAACTCCAGCCATTTTAAAACTAGAATATAACTGGCTTTAAGGCCACCTTCTTCATGCAATTGCCCCGTGACATCCAGAATATCTTTAATTATATTTCTTGATTTTAAAAAAGCTGCTTCTGTGTAGAGACCTCCAAGAATCAGTCCCAGAAATAAAACCAGCACTAGCTTCAATGCGGCAGACTTCAGTGCCAATCAGAAACCCAGTATCTGTATACAAACACTTGATGCACGCATAATTGATGCTTCACTGCTATGTGTTGCTCTGTTTTCAAACAGAAACACCTGACTTCACTTCCTAACACTTGTCTTAGGGTGAAAGACATATCTGGGGTTTGGATAAAAGTAATTTATTATTCATTTAAGTAAAAAAGGCCAACTCTATTAAATATTTGTGTTTCTTGTGTTTTGTAAAAATGAACTTCTCTAAGTATTTTTGTATTGAAGCCTTTTCTAAGCAATAAACTATTTTTGGTCTCAAATAAGTATGATTCCATCTTTCCCAGGTTTCCCTTCTAGACTTGTAAAATTTCCAGCCACCCTTGTTAAAAGACCCAGAGGAAACAGTTTGGTCCCTTGAACAGTCGCTGATCTCCGGTTAAATTGCATCTTTTCTTTATAAAAAAGAGAGAAGGTGGGTGATGAGCTGTCTTCACGTAGGGTCAGCAGGTGCTTGGCATCTCACAGAAGACATTCAGCATCTTTCAGGATCAGCCCAGAAGGAATGGATTAAAGACACGACTTCACACATGCCCAAGCATCTATAGCATCTGTGTTTTTCTTAAAAAGTATATGAAATCGCCTTTTATTTTGTGGGGAGAAAACCAGCACTCCCCTCCCCCATATTCTCAGCAAATTGGCTGGGTTTAAGCCATCAAACAAAAACAATAGATGTGCATGGTAAGCATCTCTGCCTTGGAGATCAGCATCAAATCTGTTTAAAAAAGAGGTTTATAATTCGATGTTACCCCTCCCTCCAATACAGCAGGGAGAAACCTACTTTTAAGAAAAAGGCTGAAGATTAAATCAGTTAACAGCTGGACTGTCTGCTTTCTTGGAGAGATTAAAATAACTGAGGGCAGGAGGGCATAAAATTAAACTAAAATAGGGATGGGCATCTAGTATACCTAGAAAGTCATTGGGATGTGGATTATGCACCCCCGCCCCACACCATGCTCAAGTGCAGCAGCAAATCCAATCAGTTTCTTGCAAGTCTTTTTTTGTGAGAGGGACCATGAATATCCTGCATCAATCCCCACTTGATAAAATCATTTCCCTGTTTGGTTCTTGAATGACTTAATTCTACAGGCCACTCTGTAATGACATGATACCTGATAGAGATTGATAAAAGGGAGATAAAAAAGTTGTCTGTACCTGCAGATTTCAGGAGAGCTGAGCCTGAGTTGGAGGAGTTCTTCAACTAAGGGCTGATGACGGGTGTGCTCCTTGTCAATCTTTCATCACTAAAAATCTCATGTGCAAAAACAGAACAGCCAAGTTTATGCACCTCTGGAAAGCCAGCAATAGCATTTTCAGCTGAGAGAGACTGTGCAGCATGGCAGCTCGGGAGGACTAGGACTCATTGATTCCCCCCCCCCCCACCTTATGCAAGGGACATCCATCTGCATGACTGAATAGACTTGCTGACAGATATATTGTGGTTGATTAGGACTGTGTCTGTTGGAGGGGAATATTTATTCTAACACTTCAGCATGTTGCATTTTTATTACCATCAGACAGGTGCCAGGACACACACACATACAGTATACAAAAAATATAGCCATAAGCAGTGTGGAATTTTTCCATACTTCACGCTAACTAATTTGTGTTGGCATAGTAGTTTGTCATCCACTTAGTACTTAAGGCTTGGAGCTTTTCTTGGAAGGGTATAGGGTTTCTTCCCAACATGATTCTCTTGCTTAAATAAGCATTCTGTAAAGGGGCAAAAGAACATATGCTAGAGAGGTCAGATGCCAAATCTCAGCTGATATATATCACCTCTTCTTCTATTGGTCTGTATTCCACTGAGGTGGGCCTTCAGTTTGGACAAAATTGTGGCTTCAAATTCTAAGCAGAAAATTGTACCAAGTGAACTTGGATATAAATGCCCCCCCAGTTCCCTCATGCCCAGCTGGGATTTGAAGTGTTGCAGATCCTGTGCATGGTAATTTGCATTCTGCACAGACTGAGCAAGACTCTTAAGGTGTGGACACATACATTTTATCTGCTTTAACGTTGGCGGGGGAGGCTGCTGCTTGGGATCCCACAGCAGCTGGTAGGAGCTAAACGTTTCTGCCTGAGTCTGTAGCAATGCAAGTGAGCTAAATCATCCGAACTTTGACCCTGAATAAATTAGGGTTAGGAGTTGGAGCCATTTTCCTACTTTTGTGTGGCTACAGAATCATGCAGATATAACAGTTGCATCCCTACAGCTTGTATTGGCATCCTTTCATAGCAGTGAAATTGTTAAGTCTGTCCATATGCTTAGTTTAATAAAGCCAGAAGCAAATCAAACATCTCACTATAGCGAGGTTGTGTCTATGCTGCTTTCTTGACCCTCCAGGTAAAGCATGTTCTCAAGCATGCTCCCTCCTGCTCACATGTGCCAAGCCTGGAAATGTGCCAATGAAAGTGCCCTAGAGGTGCTGTGTCACCACTGCTCCCAAGGTGTTTGTCTATAATTCTATTCAGAAAATGGCTATGACGGGGTGTCCCAAGAGCATCTTAACCCTACATTTCTGAGTTGGGAGAGCATCTTCCTGGAAAGATCAGGGATGCAGCACAGAGTTTTACCCTGAAACTTCCATCTGGTATTTTTCAGCTCCCAAGAACTTCTTGATTTTGATTCCATGTCAGAGTAAATTGAAGCTTCACAGGAACACTATGACACCAGGTCAAAAAGATGATCCAAAATTAATCCCATAATCTGCTTAAGCATTTGGTTCCTACTTTGGGATAAACCTACTTTGCTCTAAGGTGGTATGGAGTTTCTTTTGCTTAACTGTTCTCTTGGGAATTTATTGCTGGACTAGCACTGTCTTTATAATTTGACCAGGTTTCAGTATCTCTTGCTAATTTCTCAGCACGCTCTGCCGCTGGGCACGTCAGGTTCAGATATGGGGATAGGAATCGTTTATTGTACTCAGAAACTGACCTTGAGCAAATTTTTATGCCACCTGCTTATATGTGCACGTGCTTAGGCACTGTGAGGTGCTATGGAATATATTAGTGTACACTGGTATTTCTCAGACCAGAGTGCATGCATCCCTGGGAGTATGGGGTAAACTTCTAGAGGGTATGTAAGAGGAAGGGAAAAGGTAAATATAAATGGAAGAGGAAGAATTGAAAAACAACTCTACACAGTACCTCTTAGGTGCAGGGGAGTTTAAAATATGATGGTACTGAGAAAGTGTTACTTTTTTCCCAGCTGTAACAGAATCATAGGGAAACAGCAATGGAGCAAACTTAACCCAGGGAAGCTTCAAAATTCCTGGCATACCCCAGCAGATACTAAATGTCACGCCAGGTGGTGATAACATCACATTTCAGACGAACCAAGTCTTAAAGTTGGGCTCATTTGAAGAAATGCAGCTTTCTAAATCTGTGCTCATGAAGTTTACCTGTATGTTTAGCATGAGGATCAGTTACAAAACCCTAGCAGGTTGCATGCCTAGACTTTGCCTTTAATAACCTGGCAGAGGTGCTTAATTCTTCTATGGCTGCTTGATTGCAGAAGGTCTTCAATCTCCACACATTTCCTGTGTGTTGGGGAGCTAGATAGTAAAGTCAAGGTAGTTCCTAAAGGGTTTCAGACATGCTTATTTTGTCTATTTGTTGTCTTTTCATATCTGTTGAGCTGTTCTACTTCTCTAGGGTTTAGCTGTCCTTTGAAGTAGAATAGGAAAATGTGACTATCACAAGGGTGGGCAATTATTTCAGGCAGAGGGCCGCTTACTGAGTTTTGGCAAGCCATCGAGGGCAGCATGACAGGCAGCTGGGGGCAGATAAATATTAATTTTCTAATTTTTCTAGCAGCCCCGTGGGCTGGATAGAATGGCCTGGCGGGCTGCATCTGGCCCGCGGGCTGTATTTTGCCCACCCCTGCTCTATCAGAAGCACAGGCAAAGCAGTTAGCTGATGGTCTTATAAAGTCTTCAGCATTCTTGCCTTGGAACTTGTGATGCCGCTAACTGATAACTTTTTGTGCTTTCATTTGTACAAGAATATCACTTATTGCAAAATTAAGCCACCACATTAATGAATAAGCAACTTGTGTGGGTGAAGTGGGTGTAGATTCATATTGCCTTCAATTAGCTGTTACCTTAGAAGCTAACTAGGATGTCTGCTGCAAAGAAGTGGCCTTTGCACCAGCTACTTCATTCCCTTCAAGAGTATCCTTCAGTGTCCCCTTCTTGCAAGCGATGATAATGTTTTGTTCCAGTGCTGTGGTAGCTAGAGTTCCAGGCTTTGTGCAAGTAATAATGCGCTAATAATGCACGAATGGGATGTAGGTGGAATTTCCCCCCTTAATCTAATAGCTCGGCAAACAAGCTCAGATAACAAAGTGTCTATGATAAACCACTTTCCATGTTGCTGTGGTTCAGGGACAATACTGCCTATCTGGAGTAATGTGTCCAACATTTCTCTCATTGCAGCAGTATCAAAACCAGTTATTTCAACAAACAGAAGATGTGGATGGAAAAACAGAAATCATCATCAAGGTAAGTACGAGGCTAACACATCACACTAGGAAATGTAAATCCTACCTCTAAAGAGAGGTAGTTAGCCATGTTAGTCCAAAGTTGGGTGGACAGGGCAGGGTGGCACCTTGACCAAGTTAATTAATAAGGTGCTGGACTGTCTTGCCTTCTGCCTGCCTGTAAAGATCATGTGCTTTCAGAATGTTCTTTAGTGACCTTTTTGCTTGTCTTGTCCCAACTCAAAATGTAGTTAAAAAAGACCCCAAAACCACTCTTTCTGAAATGTTCAGACTTGTCCCCTCAGAAATCAGACACCAAACCATAGTCCCCTCTAGTGAGGTCTGACAAACTCTTTGTTTCTTAAACATAACATTTCATCTTCACAAGTCCCATTGCACTTCCTGGAGGCAAGTAGAAGTAAGTCCTTCTGAGCTGTGTTGATGCAGTTCCTACCTGGTTGGTAGGTCTTGTTAGCAAAGAACAGGAAGCTCTCCTCTCTTGTAAGTTGAGTATCACCTTTGCATGGTTCCTATCACCGTTGGGTGCTATGACTCAAAATTGGGCCTTCTACTGAATTACTCAGTAGGCTTTTCATAATGGTTGTGCCCTGTTTTGGGTATTAAAACATTCATAGATTCATGAATATTTGGGTTGGAAGGGACTTTAGCAGATCATCGCATCCAACCCCCTGCTCTAGGTAGGAAAAAGCATTGGGGTCAAATGACCCCAGCCAGGTGCACATCTAGCCTCCTCTTAAAGACCCCCAAGGTAGGGGAGAGCACCCTTCCTTGGAAGTCCATAATAGATTTTGGCCACCCTTACTGCAAATAAGTTCTTCCTGATATATCTAACCTAAATCTGCTCTCCATCAGTTGGTGGCTATTGTTTCTAGTTACTCCAAGGGTCACCCCTTGTGTCTGCTATTCCTTGGTGCCCCCCCCCAATGATTTTGTAGGTGGCCGCAAGATCCCCTCTCAGCCTTCTCTTGCAGAGGCTGAAGAGATCCTGGGCCCTTAATCTCTCCTTGTAGGGTTTTGCCTGCAGGCCCTCAACCATACAAGTAGCCCTCCTCTGAACCCTCTTGAGATTGTCCACATCACTCTTGAAGTGCGGCGCCCAAAAATGGAGGCAGTACTCCAACTGCAGCCTGACCAGTGCTGCATAAAGGGGAAGTATCACCTCTCTGGACCTATCTGTCATGCACCTGCTAATATACATTAAAGTGTGGTTAGTATTACTGATTGCTTTGTCACATTTACAACTCATGTTCATCTTGGAGTCAACAGTGACTCTGAGATCCATTTCCACTGCTGTGCTGCTGAGAAGGTCCTTCCCCAGCCTGTAAGGGTGCTGGTGATTCCTTCTCCCTAGGTGCAGCACCTTGCATTTGTTCTTATTGAACTGCATCCTCTTCTGTTCCACCCACTTTTCCAACCTGTCCAGATCCGCCTGGATTTGTTCCCTACACTCTGGTGTGTTAACTTTATCCCATAGTTTGGTATCATCTGTGAATTTGGACAGAGTGCTTTCCACAGCCTCATCCAAGTCGCTGATGAAGACATTGAACAACACAAGTCCCAGGACTGAGTCTTGCGGGACTCCACTGCCCACATCTTTCCAGGTCGAAACCAACCCATCCACCACCACTTTCTGGGTGCAACCCCTAAATCAATTTGCCACCCACCTGACCATCTAATCATTTATGCCACAGCCACTTAGTTTATCTGTGAGAATAGAATGAGATACCATACTGAAGGCCTTCTTAAAGTCCAAGTACATGGCATCTACCTCGATTCCTGCATCTAAGCATTTTGTGACCTGGTCATAAAAAGAAACAGAGTTAGTCAGGCAGGATCTACCTGCTGTGAATCCGTGCTGGTTGTCCTTTAGGATGGCTTTCCCCACTGGACTTCCATAAATGTGATCCTTAATAATTTTTTCAAAGGTTTTCCCATGGATAGATTTCATAGATTTCATAGACATTAGGGCTGGAAGGGACCTCAGAAGATCATTGAGTCCAGCCCCCTGCCCAAAGGGCAGGAAGTCAACTGCGGTCATAGGATCCCAGCAAGATGAGTGTCCAATTTGCTCTTGAAGGTGTTCAATGTAGGTTCTTGAACCACCTCCGATGGCAGGCTGTTCCAGACCTTGGGGGCTCAGATAGTAAAGACATTCTTCCTTATGTCCAGCTTGAAATGGTCTTGCAGTAGTTTATAACCATTCGACCTCATCATCCCTTGGGACGCTCTGGTGAACAAACGTTCCCCCAGATCCTGGTGGTCACCCTTGATAAACTTATAGGTGGCCATCAAGGTCACCCCTGAACCTGCGCTTTTCCAGGCTAAAAAGCCCCATGGCTCTCAGCCTGTCGTCGTAAAGTCTGTCTTCCTGACCTCTGATCATGCACGTGGCTCGTCTCTGACTCTCTCAAGCTTCTCCACATCCTTTTTGAATTGTGGACCCCAAAACTGGATGCACTACTCCAGACAGAGATAAGACTAACTGGTCTATAGTTACCCGGATCATCCTTCCTCCTCTTCTTGAAAATAGGGACCATGCTGGCCCTTTTCCAGTCCTCTGGGACCTGACCTGAGCACCAAGAGTGCTCAAACAGCCATGCCAGTGCTTCCTTCAGCACCCTTGGATGAAGATCACCTAGGTCTGCTGACTTAAACACATCCATCCCCTCCAGGTGTCTCTTCACTAAGTGATGCTAGCAGTTGGTGGGCTGATTTCCCTTTTGTGCCTGTCTGTGATCCAATTGGGAGACATGTCCTGATCTGAGTTCAGGAATACAGAGGCAAAAAACTTATTGAAGAGCTCAGCTTTGTCCCCCCATCTGTCACTAATTGCCCTAGTTCGTCCTATAGGGGTCCTATGCTACTCTGCGCCTTCTTTGTGCTCCCTATATACCTGAAGAAGGACTTTTTGTTGTCTTTAATTTTTGTTGCCATTCCTCTCTATATTTTCTTAAATCAGAAAAAAGTAGAGCTGTGAGGCACAGAAGGTCCTTCAGTCCAGCCCCCTGCTCAAGGCAGCGTCATCCCTATCTAAAACATCCAAGATAAGTGTTGTCTAACCCAGGGGTGGGCAATTATTTCGGCTGGAGGGCTGCTTAACAAGATTTGGTGAGCTTCTGAGGGCCACACAGAAAGCCCCACCCCTATTGCCATTTTGGGACCAGAAGGTCCCGCCCCTAACCCCTGGCCTTTGTCACCAGAAGTCCCTCCCCTTGCCCCCTGGAAGTATTCCTATTGGGAGGAAGGGTTGCCATCTTAGAACCAGAAAAAAAACCAAATTATATGCTAAAAGTTAAAAACCTGCTATAACATATTTTAATTTGATTACAAAAAATATTTTGTGGAGGGGTTTGTGAGGGGGTGAGGCTGTGTGTGGGGGACACAGGGTATGTGGGGGATTGTGGGGACAGGGTGTTGGGTTTGTGGGGTGTGAGGGAGGGGTAGGGAGGTGGGGACTCCCCCACACTCTCCCCATGGCATGCAGCCCCTCCCTGCATGCTGCAGCAGGCAGCGGTGCTCATGCCTGGTGGCGTGTGGGTCTGGCCAGTGCTGCGCATGGAGGCAAGGGGCTCACCTTGGCCAGCTGGGTATATCACAAGGGCTCCCCTTCATGCATGCATATCTTCTGCACTTGCACCGGAGGGAAGCTCCATGTGCTGGAGTCAGCTGCATTCTCCACTTTCTGCCATGCAGGTCCCAGGACTCCGCATGGAAGCAGGGGCTGGGGCTCCCCTCCAGTTTTGGGAGAGTCCCAGAACCTGTGCAGTAAAAAGCGGCACAGGCAGCCGGCTCCAGCACATGAGGCTTCTTGTTGGTGGGTGAGGAGTGCTGGCGATAGAGGAGGCCTGGCTGGGCTGCACCCCTTGCCCTTTTGTACAGCGCTGGCCAAAGCTACATGCTGCTACCACTACCTGCAGGGACTGTGAGCTATGAGGGTAATGTGGCTGGGGTCCCCATGCCCCCCATCCTCCTCACATTTGCATGCTGCCCACCTGAGCGCCAGCTCCAGCCCCACACTCTGTCTTCCCCGCTGCAGCTTGCCCTCACCCCTGCCGCTTCTTCACCTGCTGCCCAGAGCGAGCGGGACACCAGGGAAGCTGAGCAGGTCCCCTGGCAGCTGCAGCAGTGTCAGCAGCAGCCCTGCACAAAAGCTGCTTGCTGGCCAGGCAGGGCCCTTCTGCCTACAAGCATTCGAGTGAAGTGGAATTAGGATATGTTGGGGGAAGGGGGAGGGTATACATGGGCACCTTGCTTCCACCCTCGTGGGCAGAATGGCTGGGTGGGGTACAATTTGTTGGTGGGTGCCACAGACTGGATAAAAGTCCCTGGCAGGCTGAATCCAGCTCACGGACCGTATTTTGCTCGTCCTTAGTTTACCCTGTTCCAAAAAACCTAAGGAGCAACCCTCATGTACAACTAGCAGGCAGAAGGCCTTAGACATCAAAAACACCCTTCAGCTTGCCACAGGTAAAGCCAAGGGACAAGGGCGCACAGTATCATGTGAACTGCTGACCAACTGTGCTAAGGATAGATTTCACAGGCTCTGACAGCTTATTGTCCATCCTTGAGTGTGTGCATTTTTATCCAAACATGATCATGGTCTGAAGATAATTTTGTTGCCCTGACTTTATTTCTAGGTATGGAGATGATTTGCAAACAGATGGTGTGACAAACTGAGTGTTAATCAGGGCACTGAATGTTAAATCAGTTGTGCTTGAAAGCGAGGGGAACCAACTGAACTAAATATTGCCGGTGTTAATGGCTCCACGGTGACAATATATTCACAGCCAAGCTCTGCGTCCTGTGGTGGCTGTACACCATTGCTGCCATTTACTAATGACATACCAGTAATTTTAAGGGTTGGATACTGAATGAGCTGTAAAACATTGACTCTTGCTCTAGTTATTCATCCATTTCAATGTGTGGCTGCTTTTCACTTTTAATCGGATCTTATAGAAATAAAAACAGTGACAGACACCAAAATACCATTTAAGTACTGTGACTTGCAGTTTCAGAATCCATCTATCCTTTGTCTGTGAAGCTGCACTTACTTGGCCCTGTGCTTTCATAATAGCTGTCCTCCATCCCTTTTACTTTTTGTTAATGTTCTGTTTTGAATGTACATATAATTGTCATTTTCAGCCAGCACAGCAAAGGCTGCTGCAACTCAGTCTGATTTTGTCGTAATACATTTAGGTGTTGCTTCACACTTGGTGCAGAGTATTTTGCATGTATCAGACCCCTTCTGTTTGGGGAGAAAAAAACAGGGAAAAGGGAATCTGGAGGGTGAGCTTCCAGGAGTACTTTGGTGGTCCATGCCAGCACTAACTAAACTAGTGTAAAGGAGCTGAGGACATGGCTAAAAAAAAAAAACCAAGACAGTGTATCTTCAATTAAAATTGGGGGGGTAAATTATATGAGCAGACAAAGATTCTGCTAGAGTAGAGGTTCTCGAATGTTTTCTTATTGTGTATCCCCTTCCAGATTTACCAGCTGTTCACATACCCCTACCAGAAAGTTTTATATTTTAACCCCTTAAATGCCAATTGTTATTATAATGAAAATTAAATCCTTCATTATAGAGTTTCTCGTGCATACCCCCCAGCAATGTCTTGCCATACCCCCAGGGGTATGTACCATAGTTTGGGAATCTCTGTGCTGGAGTAACTGCTATTTAAAATTTACTTATGGCTAATTAGGATCAAGTTCTCTTTTCTGCATGCGGAGAGATGTTAAGAGCAGGTGGTGGATTAGGAGAGCCCACAGCTGTAAATCCTTTCCCCTCCATTGTTTGTCTGTTAGAGTGGGTCATTAGTTAAATAAGGCCAGTCCCAATGAAAGAGGTTTGGAAGAAGGTTTGTCTCTTACCAGGTTTCTTTGCTGACTCAAGGTATAATTCAGACCTTGCAATGGCTGTTTGCTCTTCAGAAATGCAGGCAAAACCATTCTGCTTTCTTAAAGGACCTCAGCTAATAATGGCAGGGAGAAAGGCTTTCCAAAGCTATGTCCAGTCGCCATCATGCTGGTTCTGCTCTGCACAGCTGTGAGCTCCACCCTGTGAACCGAGACTGTTTTTGAGTTGAAAAGCTCTGCCTCACCTAACTGTTTCCATCTTCTGTTCTCACAGCAGTCCTGTGTCAACTGTGGCCGGGAGGCTATGAACGAGTGCACTGGGTGTCACAAAGTGAATTACTGCTCTACTTTCTGCCAGCGGAAGGTAACGGATTCTTTCTAAGTCACACGTACCCTTCTCTAAAGGCAAGCGGCCTGATTGGAAAAAGACACGTACACGCCTTGCGCCGAACACCCCACAAATAAGCACAGTAAGAAGCCCCACCTGCATATTCCTACCTGCACACCCATATTCCAGCGTGGGCTTTCAGTTCCACAGACCTTGTTCATCATACTTCAGTGTGGCATCAACATGACATAAGCCATTGAGGGATGGAAGCCTATGGGCTGCCTATGAAAGTATGGCAGGCTCCTATATTTGGGGTAGTTCATTTTCAATATCTCTTGGGTTGTTCATGCTTCTGCTGCCATCCCGGGGGTCTGTTGTATATTGTGTCCATCGCTAGCAGCCTGCCTGCTCCACTGCTGACCTGTAGCAGTTACGTTATTACCAGCAGAGTGCCCACCAGGGAGCAGCTGTGATAGGGAAGGGATGCTTTATCAATCAGTGAATAAGGAGGCATGGTTCTTTTTCTGTAACACCTGCCTTATTACCTTACTTATTGCATAAGTAAAATCTTCATTAAAAGATTAAATTGATGTATGTTGCATGCAACATATCCCTGTCCTCAAGCCAGGCTCATAAGTTAGGAGACATCTATGAGCCCATGCTCCTGCCATGTATTTCCACTTTGTGACAAGCTCTTCTTTGTCACTGGGAGCTTCTGTTACTCTCCATCTGGCAAAGAAAACATGAACTATCAGTGTATTCATTCCCCTCAGAGTGCTCCCACAGCCTCACTTATGCCCTTGCACTTGCTTTGTAAACATAAACACACTGCTCATATAACCTATGTGCATTTTTCAGCAAAACCATTGCTGGTGTTGCTGCCACACCTCTCAATAATACTCCAAAGAGTTTCCTGTCATTTCCAGATCACTTTTTTAAAGGTGAACTCCCAATGACAAAATGAAAACCTAAGCCTGAAGCAGGCCGTTGAGTGCCTCAGTAGGTGAGCTGTAGGGAACATTAGACACAAAAATATGCACTGATGCCTGCCTTTCTTATAGCAACCTTGGCACATCCTGATTTGTAAAAGACTTCCCACAAGACCTTGTTATATCATGTCACTGACTGCCCAAATTTCAGCCCAAATTACATTGGTGATATTACCAATATACTGTGGGATGGGTTAAGCAAACCAGGAAGTGCCTCGGGACTTCTCAAGTGAAGGGAAAAATTAAGCATGGAAAGGTAAGATGAAGTCAAATTGTATGCTAAACACTTGCAGCAGACCATTTCTGAGACATTCAGCATCTGTTTCTTGTCTGGCCTCCAAGGAGAACTGAAAAAGTACTTTAGTTGCTGTCAAGGGCACCAAGGAGAATAATCATCAGAGTGTTTTAATAGTCAATGAATGGTCTTCTCCTCTGTTATTTACTTACTTCTGCTTTGTAAGAAAGAGCAATTGTTGCTGCGGTTTCTACTCGCTGTGTAGAGTCATTAAAATGTTCCAGGAATGAATGAACATGTGCTGCTGTAGCCACTTTAAATTTGCATGCTGTTTTCAGTTGGTCTGAGGACTAGCTGCCCTGCCAGGTTATTTCAATCCAATGTAATGCAAGATGGCCAGTGCATATGGCACTGAATAGACCCAACTTAACTTTTTTACTAGACAAGATTGTTAACTATTCCAGACAAGCCAAACAGCAGGCCCACTGTTGATGCCAGGCAAATTGTGCTATACTGGAGTTTCATGCAGCTGTTGGCAGCTGCATCTTAAAATGCTGGCTCCCCCAGCACAATCTGATGTGCTCAACAGGTAGAGAAGCATACTGCAGGTGGTAAGGTTGGTGATACAGTGCAAGGTAAACTTTCCCTTTTTTGTACTGAATCCGAGTCCCATCATTGCACTAATGGGGTGTGTGTTGTCTTGTAGGTCGGGGTAAAACAAACCTCTTAACCATCTAGGAGTATTCAAGCTCCTGCAAGTCCTTTTCCCACAGTCTGGGGAGCTGGCTTTGCTCTCCTGAGTGGAGTCCAGCTTGGAGAATTGCTTGTTTACCTAGTTAATTCCCCTTTGCAATGTCAGCTTGATGCAGCACTCATTACGTACTCTACTAAATTGGTTTAGTTTTGCAGAGCCCTGGGAAGCCATCACTGCACTTCTTCTGTCAGAGGAAGTGCTTCCTTAATATAGTTTATAAAGGTTGGCAGATCTTTTTGGGACCATTGAGGGGAGCATATAAACAGGCGGTTTCTGAACCTCCTCTTGGTGCTGTTGCCATTTGCAGTCACTAAATCAGTGTGTCTCTATCTGTTCTGTCCTTGCAGGATTGGAAAGATCACCAGCATATGTGCGGTCAGTCAGCCACCGTCACAGTTCAAGCAGATGAGGACAATGTAATAGAGAAAGTCACAGTCTGACAAATCTACCTCTTCCAGTTCCCAGAAAAGTTGGAGAAAGAAGGTGCCTGGCTGAACCAGCAAGCTGGTTGCAAACTCCTCCAATGGATGGTTGTCTGAAAACTGAATTTTTCTTAGGAAGCCTTTTTCATATGCTGGGATATCCTTTTCAGGCTTACACCAAACCTGTCAGCAGTGCAGAAACTGAAGATATGTGACCTGGAAATGATAACTAGACTTGCTGGCCAAGAGGCCGCCTTCAATTTACAGAAACTTTGGACTTTAAAATTAATCTCTCAAGATGCAGAAACCTCTGCAATGCAGATTTCATCTTTCTAGCCAGCTGTCTTGCTCATTTACAGTGGCTGGTTCAAGGGTTAAGATGCATCAGTATTTCATACTCCCATCAACAACACCTTACCTCTCATGTGAAGAAAACAAATAGGCCTTTGTTTAATTTATTTAATTGCCTTTAAAAAAAATACAGCATCAGCTGTAGTCCATCACTGATGTTCCTTTTTCTGATACATTTCTTCCACCATGGTCAAAATTTAAACATATTGGAAAGGTGCACGTGTATATAAAGGGAAAATGTTTTGTTAAATAAAATACAGAGAAATCACGAAAGCACATTGATGGAACATTAATCCCCGCTATAGCACTGAATTACAGGTATAAGCATGGAGAATTGGCAGGTGGATGAACAGGAGCACCCTGTGTGGAGTGCAGCTGGCATTATGGGCAGGTTGTGTGCAGTTATGTGCTGTGTTTGACACAGCAATGTTGAGGAAGAAGCTTGGGTTTGCAGTACTCCACGCTGTAAAGTGAAGAAACTTCATGGCTTTGTAACTTCAGACCTGCCACCCTGTGGCTAAGCAATATGCCCCTAAAGTAAGAGAAGAAATTGGTTTCCTTCCTGCTATTTGGTATACTGACAATCCAGACTTCGCTGGTATTGTTAAAACAAAATGCAGAGTGTTTAATAAGTAAAATGCACAGGTGGTAGCAATGGCTAGTTGTTACTATCTGATGGCTTGTGACTTATAAAAAAGGAGCTGTTCATCTCCACTTAGGAGGTAGTGGGTAAGGGAAATAATGTGTGACTTCTAGTAGCTTATTTCAGCATCTCTAGGATGGGAATAGGGTTTCTCTTTCAGGAGCTAAGTATCTGATTCCTATCTGTCTTGGTGTGGTCTCACATATGCTATATATATGCTAGAAAGCAATGCCTAACTGAGATCCTTCAAAAAGCAAAGGTATAGCTTCAGTGCAGGAAGACTCTGGATCAGCACATTGTTTATGATGCCAGAAGGCAAAAAGATGCGGCCACATTTCCACAGCAACTCGCTTCATAATCCAGGATAGTAGAGACATAACTGGTAAGGTTTGTACCCTGGGCAGCTTTTGTGAGGGGTTGTGTCAGCACAGCCAGCAGCCAAAGGGCTACAGGGTGCACAGATGCTCTTAGGACTGTACATCTCGCTCCAGTCACCCTAGTGACAAAGTCATCGGCTCTGGGGAGGGGTGGTGCTGCATTAACCCGTGATTGCTGACCATGCTGACACTTTTCCACGCAACTCCTGAGTAGTTGGCTCATAAGGGGATCTAGACTGACAAGAAGAGTAGGGGCACTAGCCCACAGCTACCTCACAAACAGGGTCAGCTGTGATCCTCGAGTGTCAACATTTCTAGTTGCCAGCAGCAATGGACAACTGTGGATTCAGCAGCACCGTAGGTGGTGCCCCTTGTACATTGGTGCCCAGGACTCGTGTCCCAGTCACCTACCATTTGTTATGCTGCTTGCAGGTTAAGGTAATACGAAGATCAGCTTGAAAACAACTGATCCTAGTGTTAAAGCTGAAGAGTGTGAATGAATTAACTTTGCTTTTTCACATGAAATAACTATTTTTAAAGCTTCCCCCCACCTTACTGTCATTGTTATCTTACAAAGTTCCTTATTACCTGAATCCAAGATGATCCAGAATTTAAGATGACCCCCCCCCCCCCGATAATTACTTTCTATACATGGAAAATAGATAAATGTATTATAATTTTCCATGTTTGGAATGCAATTAATAGAGGGTAGTCTTTAATTCATCCCCCCCACAGTGGAGAAAGCAGTGGTATGGAGGAGGCAGCCCAGTCCTATAGCTGTAGCATGGCACCAGCACTGCTGCTACAGAGCTGGGCTGGGGCTGTCCTCCGTGCCCTGTGCAGGAGCAAGGGTAAGGGCAGGGGAGAAGGGTTCGGGGGGGTGCAGAAGCTGTGGGCAGAGACAAGGGAAGGGTCATGGAGAGGAGATGTGGGAGCCAGGAGCCCAAGGCCACCGGGGGGAGAAGCAGGGGTGTAGTAACCCCTGGTGGCAGGCAGCAGCTCCAACCCTGACTTGGGACTGGGGCCACAGCTGGAGCTGCAGCAGCTGTCTGCCCCCTTCCCCGCTCCTGCCCCCTGCCTCCAGCTGCTTTAGTATTTGATTTGAAGATGAGGGGCTTTTTCCCCATGTTAAATGGGCGGGTGGGGGTGTGGAAGGGGAATGGGGATGGGCAAGGGATCTTGTCTTTGAATCAAGTGAACGTGGTGCTAGAAGGAGAAATGTCCCCATGATGTGCAGCTGCTCTCTGAAGATTAAAGCCATCTGTTGTGAGTAATAGACCTGGGTAAGGAATCTGTTGCCTTTTTAGCATGAACACCAATGCATTTTCAGCTACTACTGAGTGTAGATAACCATGCAGACAGTTCTAAGAACGCAGGACTTGCCATATCGGAGTACTCCAACATGTCCCAGACCTTGCTTGTGGCCTGTATCTCATTTTACAGAGGTAAATAGAATCCTTCCTACACCTGATTAAATATGCATTTTGTGATAAAATGCAAGAGGAGATGCTGCGAGTTTTATAATTATAAACCCCATGGCACTTGTAAGAACAAAGCTGTCCCAGGCTCGCATTTCATTTGGTATAATAATAAAATAGTGTGCGATTTTTTTCTGATGAAAATTTGATTGACACATTTTTGCCAGCTCTGTCACTACTCAAAAGACTAAAAACGTTTTTAAATAAATGTAATTTCCCTGCCATGTCAAAAAATAACATTTTCTATATAGAAAAAAATCATAATTCAGAAGATCTTTTACTAATATTTTCTAATAATTTATTTTCTCTAACTTCCTTCTGTAGTCCCTGTCCAAGCCTTAAATTAACAGGAATCTTGTCTGACTAAGGACTGCAGGATTTGGCTACGTTGTTAACAACAGTAAAAGCCATCAGTTGTTCCCATTTGGTGGCAGATAAAAGAGGCTAAAAAGGTCTGCATTATGAATTTGTGAGGGTAGCCAATTTGAGCAGTTAGGAGTCACTGAGTTTCCATTAATTAGCCACTGGTGTTTGCCTATTATGAAAGACTAGTGACTTCTCTCTTTTTTACTTGTCTCCCTGCTAGCTTCTTCCTGCTGTCTGGAAAGGCCCCAGTGTTATTAACTATGTTTATGACAGTTTGACCTTTACCTAACAGAGATTAAAGCGGGCTAATTGTTAATTGGATTAAACAAGAGTATTTGCACACCCTAGTGACGCTATATTTTTAGTTCCCATCAGGGCTCTCTCATTCTGTTCGAGACTTTGACCTTTTTTATGGGGGAGCTGAAATTCCAGCTTGATTCATGTTACAAGCAAAAGTGGTTGACTTGTCACAATATGATAGCAGATAAGCATAATACTTCTAAGCGTCATTGTAGGGAAACTAGAAATATGTGCAGCGTGCTCTAGGTGTGTGTGAGTGGGTATGAGTATATGTGCGCATTTGAGAGAGAGATTAAGATACTCCAAGCTCAGCTGAATCCCAAGACTTGCCTGTTTGTGGGAACAATCACTACCTACAAAACACCTTTCCGGTATAAATCTGAGTAATAGCACATCTTGCTAACTGACTTCTGTTTCTGCAATTGCTGCATAGTCAGAACTTGCAGACCTAAGAAAGGGCCTTGGGAAACTCACTATTTTGAAAATCTGCTTTAATAGGTGAAGAATTTTTCCTCAATGGGTAAAATTAAAGAAAAAAACCAGCATGGAGCATATGAGGTTGGGGCACATTGCTCACTTCTCAATATGTAGCGTGCACATTTTGCGATCGGCTCAATTTCATACAAGTCCAATGTGTACAATTTCACATTGTACAACTATTATACGTTTTGTGTAGTTGACCCAAGAGACTCAGTGTTGGGGCACTTCACACATCTTCTAGAGATCTAAGTTTTTTTCAGCAAATGCTGCGGCCATTCTTTGGAAATCAGGTCCTTTTCAGATGGAAAATTGAGCATCCCAAATCCCAAGTCATAAAAAATGTATGAAAGTCTTTGGCTAAGTTTGATGATTTAAAAGTTCCCATCTCTACTTTAGATAAACTTTTATGTTCTCTAATATTGCAGATATTTGACCAGAATGGTTCTGAAGAACCAGTCTCTTCTAGTTATGTTTAATGTTAGAAGCATAGGACTACTGAGAGGTGGCAATCAAATATTTCTTGGTTTTTTTATGACTTTTCCTAAATCCAACCCTTGTAAACCCCCAAATAACAAGTATGCAATAATGTGAAAATTCTACTGTTCTGTACAAACATGGTCTGTCAATTGGATCTCATTCTGGTCTGTTATACATCTAGAGCAAGTCCATTGATTTCCCTGAAGCAAGTTGCTCTCACTTCACAAAGATGTAGCTAAGCAGAATTTGGCCCATGGCATGCTACTTTATCTACTTAATATTGCAGTACATTTTAAATGGAGGATGGAGATATCTTTTTCCCTGGTGCTCTAGGGGACAGGACTAGGAGGAACGGCCTTAAGCTGCAACAGAAGAAATTCAGGTTGGAAGTTATGAGGAACTTTCTGACTGTGAAGGTGGTCAAGCACTGAAACAGGCTACCTAGAGAAATTGTGCAATCTCCATCTGGTAATTTTCAAGAACAAGTTAGGCAGACACTTGACTGGGATGGTTTGGTCAGGGATGGCCCTGCCGTGAGCAGGAGGCTGGATTAGATGACCTCGTAAGGTCCCTTCCAGTCCTGCTTTACTAGGATCCTGTGTGGCATTGATGCAATGTTTTGAGCAAAGCAGGCAGAGCTCTTCCTAGATGTGAATGTTACTGAGTCCACAGAAGTATTCAGTTAAATGAGCCATGTTTTGTAGATGGGGAAACTGAGACGCAGCCAGCTGTCAAGTTAATGCAGTGTATTATTAAAGGCGGCATGGTAATAAAATCCACAGGTGCAATCTTTGTCCCGCTGAAGACAATGGGCAAACTAAGTGGCCTTGTAACCCACTCCAGTTCTAGGCCTTTTCATACTTTTCCCTGCCAGACTTCCTGTGGCTCAGAACAAATAAGTAACTCAGTCATTTGGGCAAAACATCAAGCAGCGCCAGTCAAATGTTTAATCTAAACTCAGCTGGAAACAACCTATGTGAGATGCTTGAATATTTCTTGGCAGGTTGGGGAGGCTGCGTGAGGTTGTTCCTGCTGTGCTGTTTTGTAGCTGCATGCTCAGATCCTCTCAACAGCTAGAATTATTTGCACATAAAGGTGGCTGCCGCATAAGGGGAGGTGACATGGGCCCAGTTAAGTCAGTCACATTGCAGAAGAAAAATCTCAGCGTTCACTCCTGCCTCTCCCCCTGGCAAGCTGTTAATCACTTCCATGCACTTAGGTCCTGCTTTAGGGGAAGAAGGAATTAGCTCCAAGACTAGTGTGTGTGGGGCACCAGCATAGTCCCAAGCTAAACTGAGCCAAACAGGGTTCAGATGGACATGACTGGAGATCCGCTAAGCATGGGTTTGGCCTGCTGTGGCATGAAAGGCAGGTGTTCCTTGAGGTATGATGGACTTTGCAGTCAGAGCTACACTCAGGGGCCTTTGCAGCCTAGCCTGGGAACAAGGCTGAGTGAGGAAGGCGAGTCTCAGGGGGTGAAGGAGAGAAAACTGCCTTGGGATTCTGTATGGCAGGGGCTGGGGAGAAGGCCAGGAGTCCACGCGGATTACTCCAGTTAGGGTTGACGTGGAAGGGGACACAAGCATTGAATAGCCCAGTTGCCCCATCCCAGGAAGCTGAGTCCAGCAGCATGAGAGGACATAAAGCTAAGCTGCTGCTGAGGGGGGAGACAACTGAAGGTGGCCTACTTCCCCCTCCCTACCCCCTGATACCAGATGGGGGCAAACTCCAGCCCTCAAGAGACCTGTACCCATCTCAAGAAACTCAGAGAAACACTGCTGCTTACCTCAGCATACCTCCACCCATCCCCTGGGCATTCACCATGGGCTAAGTGCCTTGTACTGCTGCTGTGCAGAGGCCCATCCTCACTGAGATACTGGGAAAGGGGGAGCATTAGCAATTCAAGGGGTACAGGTGGTCCTCGGACTTCCAACTAGGGCTGTACGGCGCTCTGGGTGGTGATTTGATTTGGAGGCGATTTGGCCCGATTCGCTGGCCAAATCTCTGAATCTGAATCGAATCAGGGGACCAATTAAAAGGTCCAAATTGATTCAAAGCTCTCCGAAGCTTCGGAAAAGGTTCGGAGCTCTTCGATGACTCGGGCAGTCCCTGGTGGCTGCAGCAGGAATTACTGGCCTTGGAGCTGATAAGTAGGGGTGGGAGAGAGGGGGCTGGCGGGGAAGGGGACCATGGAGGGACCCTTGCCAGCCCCTACCCCTGCCTGCTCCCCCATCCCTCCCATACCTGCCCTAGCTCCCCGTGCTTTAAAAAAAGCCCCAAGTCACTGGGTACTGCCAGGCAGGGGAGCAATACCTGCTGCTCCCCACTGTCCCACGCTGCATAGGTGAGCCCCCCCTTGCTACCC
>NW_017728937.1:5129277-5155468 GCF_001723895.1 Crocodylus porosus | reverse complement strand
GCCGCCATTGCCAGGCTGGGAGAACGGGCGGGGGATGGGCCTGGGCGATTTGGAGATTCAGCCGAATCGATTTGGGGCAGTGACGTGAATCACCGAACTGAATCATTGTCCCCTGAATTGGCTGAGTCTGCATCTGAAGCAAATACTAGCTGCTTTGCACAGGCCTACTTATGACACAATTGGTTCCTGAAAAACCACATCTTGAGTCGAAACGTTGTAACTCGGAACTGCTTTTCCCATAGGAAACAATGTTATAATGAGCGATTGGTTCTTGAACCAAGGCCCGATACCCTATTTTCATGAAAAATACCCCAGAAGTTTGTACTTGATCAATTATAGATGAGTAATATAGCTACATTAATCTATTTATATTGTAATTAGTAATCGTATTGATTTGGAAGGACTTCTTTGAGGTGACTTTGCTGGACCTTTTTGAGTCTTCTCAGGAGTCTTGGCTGCAGGTTTTTCTGGAGTCTTGGCTGCTTTCTTAAAGGAAGTGTCCAAGGAAGTTTGGACAGCCGTTCTCCACGGAGATGGGCGATGCAGTGAACTCGTTCACTGGCGTGGTGTGACATTGGATCAAGCGTTGTACAGTCAAAACTGATGTCAGAAAGTTGAAACAAGGTGCCAATTTTATAAACATTATAAGTGCGAAACATTGTAACTCAAAGCATTGTAAGCTGAGGACCGCCCGTATTAGCCTGGGTTTGCGGGGTGGGGTGGAGGGATGCTGGGTTTTGCCTGAGGAAAAGAATTGGATGGATTTTGAGTGATAGAGTTGAAGGATGGCCTACTAGAAAGTTAGTGGCTGGACTTGGGGGCGGGGGGCGGGGCAAGGAGGAGGAACGTCAGAGCTATGGCTGATGGAAGGGGTATGTTGTTAAAAGTTTCTGGCTGTATCTCTTGCAGATGGTGGTTACACAAGCATCATCAAACCCCACAGGTAGTCACATTTCCAGGGCTGTTTTGTTCCTATTAGAAATGCAGCCCACAGATCATGAGGATCAGAGCTGAAATCCACTTAGCTCTTTACAGGGCAGACTGCATGGTTCACAGCCCGTCCCTCTGTATTGGCCTCAGGGTAGGACCTAAGATATGTTTCTTCCTTCTCACCTTTATCAGGGATCCACAAAGGGGGCGGGAAACAACTTTGTTCTCTGTTATGCTGCTTTATAATGGCCAGTAGCCTGAAAGGGTCATAGTATATATTTTTATATGTTTTACTACTAGGCATTCTTCTCTACGGTGGAAAACTCTCTCTCTCTTTTTACAGGAAGAGGACTTTTAAACATATTTTCCAGTGATGGGACCTTCCAGCCAGCTACCTGTACCAGGGTTAGCAGCACTGAGAGTACTAGACTAGACCAGGCTTTTGTCCTCATCAGTGTCAGAGAACTAGTAAAATCATGACAGGCTGAATGGAGGTCCAGCCACTGACAGCAGATGCGTGTTACCTTAGAGAGTTTAATATTTTGTTTCTTTTGTATAACTTCACTGTATAACTCCACTGGTTGGTGATGAATGCTAGAGGGAAGGGAATCTGTATTAAGCATTCAGCATCTCATCTCCAACCTGCTCTCCCCGCCGCCTCAATTAAGGTGCAAGCGCTCACACCAGATGTCTTCAAGCCCCCTCCAGCAAAACTGGAAACCAGGAGGCTCAATGTTTCTGTCCCTTAGAAGGTACAAACTCACTTTCTCAGTGATTATTCCAGGCTTTTTAACACGGGCAAGCTATTGCAAGAACGTGAGCATTAGTTCTGGCTGCTCGAGGACAGCCTGTCCGGCTGTTAGCAAAGCACCTGCTGTGCAAAGACAGATAATGAGAGAGGCAATTTGACTAGCCTGCAAAATGGCCTTTTTTAACTACTTATCACCACAGGAAGCCAGAGTCCCTCCCAGCAGTGAGGTTGCTCAAGAGCTGGTTGGAAAGATGAGAATGACGATACAGAAAAATACAGCTTTAAGGTGTCGGGGAGAAACTAACATCGGGATTAAAATAAAACCCAGCAAAGCATCTGACAGCACCACCTCAGTCAGCATGGGGTAGTCTCAGCATACTTGTTTCCTCTGCATGGCTGGTTCCTCCTTGCTTTCAGCAATAAAGCCCAAGTATCTCATGCCTTACTTAATCGCTCTTCCCTCTTTGATTCTGCTCTTATTGCTAACAGTCTGCCTTTGTAATTGTCAGACACATTGTCCCTCCCAGTTAGGGAACAAGCAGTGTTCCCTAACTTTCACAGCTGAGAAAACCAATGCACGGTGGCCCAACTGAATGTGGCTCACTTTTTTTCAGGAGCACTGAGCACCTGCAGCTCTTAGAGAACTGGGGCTACTCAGCACCACTGAAAAATCAGAATAGTACAAATTGCCTCTCAGAGCAAAGCAGTGCCTGAGCTGGGATTAGAGCTGAGACATTCTCAGCTGCTCACCTTGAGCCAGATCAACCAGGTTCCCTCTCCTCAAGCCTGCTCCAGGTGGGGCTGGCTGAATCTGAGCTTGCATTTTTTTTTCCTGTGTGATAGCATCCTGAGCTTCTCCTTCCGGGATGCAGAACAGCCAGTCTGGAAGGGCAGTAGAGCAGCTGGTTGCATATTGTGGGTAAAGTTTGACCCAGGGTGCACATCACTCAGTGGTGGTTTGAAGAGAGGAGGAGCCCCAGTGCAGCTGGATGCTACTGGGACAAATTCTGGCTGGAGCCATGTCTACAATGCTCAGAACTCAAGTGACAACAGACACCTGGGTGAGCCTGTACAGCCCTCTCAAATTTGCTGTTTTTTCATTGTGTGTGCATGCACAGAAAGAGAGAACATATCCCATTAGTCTTGGTGCTGACATGCTCTAGGATTTTTTTCCCCAGTTGGTTGGTTGGCTGGCTTTCAGAGGGAACTGCAGGAAATGAAAACCATCAGGAAGCAGGTGGTTTGCCCTGTGGCCTCAGTGCAAAGGTCAACCAACACAGATTACAGTGGAACCTGTGCTCTAACCTATGTCTCTGTGAAGGTATGCTAGTTCAGATTTAAGGCACCAGGATAGAGGTTTTGCAGCATGTATGGTAAGGGGATAAAGCTAAAACCCAGGTAAGAGACCAAGGTAAGCATGCGATACAACACTCATTGCCCAGAATTGCTTCTAAGAATCCCTTTGAGAAAAGATGCCTGTATTTCCTGCTTTGTCCACACAGCTTCTGTCCTGGCCCAGGACTTGGAAGCCATCAGGGGCCAGGTGGGACATGGCCAGAACATCTTAATTCAGAAGGTGAGCACCAATTGTTTACAAGTCCCTCACTCAGGCTCATCCCACTGGCATGTTAACAGGTAAACCATCTTCTTTAAAAATGATTAACTCATGCCAATGAGGTCCCCTAATTATGCTATCTTTAAAACTCCACTGAAGTGGTCCACGCTAGTCTCTGGCAGGGCTGGTGAGGTACTTCAAAGGCCTGGCTTGTAAAGTCACAGTTTCCGATTCCCATATGTAGTGGGTCGCTTAACCACCAGTTTGCTAAATGTCATTTTGGGCTAAGTGGGCACCATTCACTTCTAAACGTCAGGCCACAACAGCATTGCTGGCTCAGTGCTCAGGAAAGCAGGACAAAATTATATCCCCTGCCATGCCACCACCTCCCAACAGGTCCTCCCAGAATGGTTCAGGAAGGGAGGGCGGATGTTGTGTGACAACCTTATACCCTTTCCTGATGCATTTCACTGTGGTTGTTGAGAGACATGAGAGAATGGAGTGAATGGACTAGCTTGGCATGGCAGTGTCTCTGCATTCCTCTTTCCAGTTCTCCACACTGCAATCTCCCCAGGTGCCCAGTCTGAATTCCCACTATGGTTTATAGCACTGGGCAACTCAACTGTATAACAAGTGGCACAACAAGTGGCAGAGAAGGATGTTGTCCTGGATTGCACTGGGGGTCCTTCCCCATGTGGAAAGAAACTGGAAAAACGAAGGAACATAACAAGAAATAAAACTTTAATGAACTATACAAAACCCCCCAACATAACCAGTCCTCGCCCAAGGCTGGATCTCCTCTCCATGCTGCCATGTTGGCTCCTGGCACTGGCAGCATTAACAAAAGAAGTGTAACACTTTGCGGAAGAAGTTCCTGAACTCAGCATTGAAGATAGTGTAGATGATGGGGTTCAGAGCACTGTTGACGTAGCCCAGCCACGTGACAATGCTGGTGACTTTAGTGGGGATGGTGCAGGTTGTACATATTGCTCCTGTGATGTGGACCACAAAGAAGGGTGTCCAGCAGAAGAGGAAAACACCTGTGAAAGAGAAAGGGCAGAATTGGCAAATGCACCAGGTACAAGTGGCAACTTAGGGAGGAAGTGAGACTGAGGTGTTGAGCCTGCATGTGCAACTGTGAAGGCAGCACAGGTAACATCCTTTAGAGGCAATGAGCTAAGGCAGATGGTACGCTTCTCTTCCCAGGTCTGTCACTGATCTACTGTAACTTCTCCCTGCTCCTCCTTTCTTCACCTGTTGCTCAGTTCACTTGTCTCTTTAGCCCAGCACTGTGTCTATATTAAAAGCATCATCAGACAAAAATCCACCCTCTGTTGGGACTAGAACCCAGTCTCTACATCCTGTACAGCAGTGCTCTCACCACAGGGCTAAACGGCCCAAATCAAGCTGCATGTAACTTGCATTCCAAGCTACCTCAGGCTTGTCTCAAACTTGAATATCACACAGCCTACACATCTGCTCAAACCACTGTGCTACAGAAGCTATAGTCTCTCCCTGTTACTTAATGCATATTTATACAAAGCTGAACAATTAAGACAAAAGAATCTTCTGTATTTTCATGCATATAAGAAAGACCAGCTGCTGAAAAACATGGTATGCATTTTAAGCATGAAAATACAGTAACAGCAGCTTCTACAGCTTGAGCCTGTGTGGGGAGGAGGGTGAAGGAGACAAAGTAATACTGCATGTCCTGCGCAGGGGTGGGAACATAAGTGAACCTGCCAGTTGCAGCCACTTCCCCTTTCCCCCAGCAGAGACTCCTGCTGCAGGAGCTGTGTTTTTAGAGCAAAATAGAACCCTGGGTGCTGGGGCAGCGGTTCCTACTGAATTAGCTGGTAGGCTGATTTCACAGATACCGCTGGCTAGGTTAGGGCCCTCAGCTGACCTGGCAAGTGCTGCTGGCTACCCACCCAACTCAGCTAGAGAAGAGAAGAGAGGTAAGCAGTTTGGTTCAGCCAGCTGACCAGGAGCAAATGTGCTCCCAGTCAACTGGGCAGCAGGGGGTGGGAGACTGCTGCCTACAGCTGGGGCAGGCTCTGCCATGGGAGCTCAGGCCAGGACAATGCCCCCCTGCCCTGGCAGCAGGGAGCTCCCAGCCCACACTGAGCAATAGCAGGGCCAGGGCTGGAAGCTCCTAGCTGCCAGGGCAGGGGGACATTTTCCCTGCCCAGGCTCTGATGGCAGAGCCCGCCTCAGCAGCAAGAGCCTAGAGCTCCTCCTGGCTGCTGCAGGGGCCAGTTGCAGGGCCACAGGGAGTGGGAGCAATCTGCTGTTGAAGCAGAAAATCTTCTCCTGTGTCCCTGCACATGTAGAGCCATGCTTCGGAGACTTTAGTCGCAGAGTAATTTACTCGCGAGTAAACTGCTCCCGGATTACTTGCATGTGTACACCCACTCAAATCTAGGATTGCTGCACCCCATGCAGATGAACTGCACCCTAAAGTAAGGGCAGGTAGCACCACTCAGTTCCCCTCTGGTCTGTGCAAGAAAGCAATGACATAGCTCAGGACACTGAGCTCCAGGAAAGAGTTCATGGCTATGAATCCTAACTCCCCATGCAAGATAGAAAATAATGAAAGGGGGGGCCTGAGCCTATTGGCTACATGAGGCAGCTTCCTGCTCAGTGGTCTGGCTTTCATGGAGCCCTTTCTGAGGCATGTGTGAAAGGCAGGTGTTGCAATGCAGCACTTAAGGCCCCGTCATAGATATGGCTCTGTCTCCATCTGTGCCTCCACACCTCTGCTGTAAAATGGAGACAGAGCTACCATACCTTCCGGTGAGCTGTGTCTCCATTACTGTCTAGGATGCTCGCATACAGCTACGACAGGATCCCCACATGTATATTTCTAATTGAAGATCTCACTTGGAGCCAGTCCCAAGGCCTCCTCTAAAAAAAATGGAATCCTGCAATATGGATAACCCGTACTGGACTGGTCTGGACTTTCAGAGCTCTGACCTTCCATGTACAGTCTAAAGGCAGTGATTTTCAACCACAGTGCCACAGCATCCTGGGGTGCTGAGAGCGTCTTTTAAAGGGATCCGTGGTGTGCTGCGCACACTTATTAGCACTGCTAGGTGTGCTCACACCTACATATGATTCACAAGGTAAACACAGAGATTTCAACCAGGAATCTGTAGCGTCAAAAATGTTCCGATTTGCTGTGGTCTTGCTGCGCTCTTCGCAATAGAAGATTTGCTGTTATTTTCCACGGTCGAAAAAATGAGTGAATGCTAAGAGTTGGCATATTCCAAGTGGGGTCTTGGGTCTAAAGGTCCAAGGGCAAAACGGACTACCAACTTCTTCAGTCTGACCTACTACACTGTAGAAAGTTGTCCTACTGGATTAGAGGTCTTAGCAGCTCCCTGCTGTTAGCTAGAGGGCATGTCAGCAGGACAGTACCTTTGCTCCTCAGTGCTGGGCTCCAGGGGTAGCATTTGGTCCCTTTTCAGTAATGCCCCCAAAACCTGTGCATTTGGCCTCACAAATTAGTAAGCAGCCCTCCAATGAGTCCCACTACAAGCTATGTGAGGCCATTAGCTCTATGAGGATTCACAGATTCCAGGGACCAGAAGGCTGCAGGCTGCACCCGTGTCAAACCCACCAGCTCAGGGTTTTGCTATGGCTAGGCTTTTCCATGGCCAGGCAGCCACAATTTAAGCACCTGCCCTGATGAAAGACTGTCGCACCTTCCTCCTTAAGCTGTTCCAAGGATTAGTTATCTTTGCTGGTAAAGGTTGTATTTAATTCCCATTTGAACTAGACTAACTCCCAGTCACTGTGTCTCATTACACCTTTAGCTACTAAACTAAAGGCTTCGAAGAGTCTCACAGCTAGCTATAGCAGGACAATGGAACTGACTGAGGCATGAACCAAACATAGGACTGAGACGCGAGTAATTCTGGACAGGAAAGCTCCTCACTAGAAGGCCATGTGGCCAGAGCAGTTTGGCTCAGTCATGGCTTCTCACTGGCAATGAGCCATAGCAGTTCAACCAGGGCAGCTAGTGACCCTATTTCTCTTTTTAGGTGCAAGAAACATTGAATTGCCCACCCCCATGGCCAAATCTCCAACCCTGCAAGGGAAAGTCCCAACTTTTGGCAAGAGCCCAGAGCTGCTGCTGACATGGGCAACACTGCGAGTTTGGCCAGGCACAGCAGATTTAGCTGCTCTGCTTCCGCAATTTAGAGGTAGCAGGTCTGGGGAGACCCACTTCCCCACTCTATGGCAGCTGTTTGGTGCCATGTTATAGCTAGTGCAGAAACTGCAGAGAGGACAGGACTCTGTCATAATCAGTTGCCTGGGATGGATGTTTATCTACCACATACTGAGGTCAATGTGAACTCTGTCTGATAAAATAAGTGTCTTAAATATTTCCACCCTCACTGCTTTGGCAAGCCTGGCTGTCTGGAGACAAAAGCAGAGAACTGGTGCCATATGGGTTCCTCCCTCCATCCTCAGTAGATCTGCTGTCCTGGGAATGCTATGCTTTGGATGTACAGGAAGCCTCTATCCCCTCCTTGGGTGCAAGGCTAGCAAGAAAACAGTTGCCAAGCTGGAATGGAAGAGTGTGGCAAGGTCCCAATTTGTATGAATCACATCAGACCATTCCCAGAATGGTGGTATCAGAAGCAGATACAAGAGACCTACATTTTACCTGTTCCTAAATCAAGTTGTCTTTGATGCAGTCCAATATTAATCCTGGCTAAGGGACTGGGTGGGAAGAAGCATTGTAACTAGGAGGAAGAGAGCAGCGAGTCCTGCTGGGCCCAGATTTCCAAACTGCATGCCAGCTCCTATTACAAGTGCCTAAACATGCCTACACTCAAGTCCAGATTTGCAAGATCACCTAGATCCTGCTTAAGCACCAAAAATTAGAGACACCTTTCTACCTACACCCAGAACCCAGCAGGAACCCAGCAATACCCACATCCCAAGCCCTTTTGGAAAATCTGGCCCCCAGTGTGACACCACCACCACCCTCCCCCTCCAGCACCTATATAAACAGGACCACCCACTCACCAACTACAACTGGTAGCACCTTCATAGCCTTTCTCTCACGGCCATTGATCTTGGCCTGTTTCTGTTTGTGTCCTGGGTGGGTGTATTTGAGGTGAGGGTAAGAGACAGTTTGAATGCCATTGTTCATCATGTACCCCTTGGGCAAAGAGCACTCAGAGTGGTTGTACAGGTTGCGCTCCTCCAGCCTGATGTCCATGTGATTCCTCTCAAAGAGGGGTGATGGGCAGTACAACGTCCTGTTGCCTGCACACATGCTGCTCCGCAGCTTGGCCTTCCTAGCCTCCTCCCAGCGCTTGAGTCCCTGGAACATGGCACAGTAGAGAACCAGCATGACTGGGCAGGGGATGAAGAAGGAGCAGATAGAGGAGTAAATGATGTAATTGTTGTCCTCCAGGCGACATGAGGTGGGGTCTCGGTTGGGGACATTGTTGAGGCCAAAGATGACCGGCGAAGCCACGGCAAAAGCAAAGATCCACGTGGTGGAGATGAGAATGATCTGGCGCAGGTCGATTTGCCGCCGGTTATAGTTCAGTGGGACGGAGACAGCAATAAACCTGTGACAGGTAAAACAGGGATCAGATCCAGTGGCCTGCCCCTGTACCCACAGGGGAGCTGGTTGAACAGTTTTGTAGGGCCAGACCCCCTTTCACCCAGGCTGTGGGCAGCGTTACACTATCCATCCCCCAAGTATTTTAGAGACCATTACACCCAGCTTCCATGAGAGATATTCACTGCTGTCACCCTAACATGCCTCTGCCCAGTGGAACACAGTCTCAAGTTGGCCATACCAGCATTAGCCCTGCAGGGTACCTACGTGGTGTGCCTGTGTTAGGAGTCTGCACCATGGTCACTGCATCAACACTGTTACCGGTCATGAATCATCTTAATTTGTAGGAGACAAATCCAGGTCCTCTCCTCTGCCCATGACTGGGTGTAAACCCTTTGGAGTAAGATCTGTTAATCGATTGTCATGTTGGGTGTTGGGGATAGGGAAGGGAAACTGTCAGATACTTATCTGGGTGATGGTCACTCCACTTTCTAAAGCAACTAACCCTTCAGGTTTTCCCTGACTCACTCTCTGCCCCAGTCTCCTTCTAGAAATGCATCATCTCTTCCAAGGCTACCCTTCCCTCGAACTGGCTGGCTATTTTAGATATATCTGTGCCAACAAAATGCCCTAAGAATAGATCACATACTGCCCCAATGTACTGGTTCCAGATTTGCCTCCCTGCTGAAAAACCTAACAAGGGAAGAGAGATGTTGCCCTTCCTTCACCCTAAAAATTGTGTAGGACCCCAACAAATTGCCTTTAATTTGCCTAGAGTACTATATTTACTCACATACTGCATGCCCCCAGATAAGACATGGACCTTGTTTTGGGAAGGCAGAATGAAGACAAAAAGATTTTTCCCTTTTAACCAAATTGTTCAGAATTCTCTTTCTTGTTTAAGACGTGCACCCCAATTTTTAATCACTAATTTTACTGAAAAAGGCCAGAGTGGTACATGAATAAATAAGGTAAGAGATCTTCCATTTTACTCCCAATCTGAGTTCCCACCACAGTAGTGCAATGCACTCCCATGGTCGACTTTGTACAAACACATGGCCCATGTGTTTCTTCCCTTCTTGGAATTGTGGTGTTCCTGGAGCTGCAGACTGGAGCATGAGGTGCTTCCTAATGAGGGACACTGCACACATGCGAGATGGATGCAGATTAGTCTTTATCATAAACCAGTCTCATATGAGCCCATTAAGCTCCTTTTTTCCTTGCTTAATGTTCCAGAAAACTGCTGGCTCCTAACCCAGTTGATTCCCTGAGGCAGATGATGTATGTTACATTTAAGGGATTACAGAAGACCTTGGCCATGGAATAGTTCCCAGTGTAGCTAATAAATGCATGGACAGACATATTAATCCTCAAGTCTGTAGCCCTCTTACACTCTGGACGTGCCATGGCTGGCTGACTGACTGAAATGCAAATCAAATGAGTGCTTGGGGCTTTAATTACATTCTTTAGTGAGAGACTCATGTACTCCTGTTCCAAGGCAGTGGTGGAGCTCGCATCCTGGAACACTTGGAACTGCAAAGCAAAAAAGCCAATAGAGGTCTACAGAGCATCCTCTACTGATCTAGTGACAGCTACCCACCTGCTTCCTGTGCCTGGCTAATGAATTCCTCCTCCAAAATCTAACTCAGCCTCCTGGAAAGGGAAATGGGCCTTGAGAACAAGTAGCTTTTATGGGGCAGAAATAATGCTGCGTTCCTAATCACCACCTCAGCCTGCAAGAGTGGGTTCTGCTCAGCTTATTTGAAAGCAACAGGAGCCACAGAGGAAAACAGCAAGGAAAACTCTGAAACTGAAACACTAGGCGGGAGTAGGCTAGGAAAGCAGCTATGCTCACAGACCCTACACACAAATCATGCATCTGGCAGCTGCTTGATGGTCTAGGTAAAAATGTGGTTGATGGTCTCTGTCCATTTCATACTGGGCAGGTGTACAGAGCACACCTGTAAGCAATCCTAGCAGAGAGATCAAGACTGAGTGGGCTCAGAGGCTTAATGCTCCTCTTGCCCTTCTTCCTCTGAGCCAGGAATTAGAAGCCACAATTCTGGAGCCTAAGTGACCAAAAGGGTAATTCTAGACGTTTCATTTACTGAGATCCACTGAGGCCCAGATCTCATCAACCAAAGGGCTGGCTCCGCCTTCAGTGTCATAACATATGGCTATTACTCCTGTCCATTTCAATAAAAATAGTAGCTCAGAGAGAAGCGTGGCACACTGAGTTTTAGGGCTTCAGGGGCAGGAAGGGCTCAGTTCCCACAGAAATGGAGGTCAGAGCAAGGGGAAAACCAGAGCTAATGGAGGAGGGATTTCCCTCAGGGGGGAATGGGTGCATAGCAGTGAGGAACATAGCTGCCCTGAGGTGGAGCTCATGGATGCAGACCTGGGAATGTCCCATCATCCGGGTGCTGAATTCCCATAGGAGGGTGGAGGCCGTGAACCTGGGCATCAAGCCTAGAGGACGGTGGGGAGCAGGCAGGGGAGCAGTGGGGTGTGCTTACCGATCCACACTGATTGCACAGAGGTTGAAGATGGAGGCTGTGCACAGCATCACATCCATGGTCATGAGGGCGTCGCACAGCACAGTGCTCAAGGACCACACTCCTCCCTGGAACTGAAGGCAGAAAAAGTCAATACATGCTACTATCTCACGCTGTACAGGCCCTGGAAGGGGCACACATGTTATCTGGAGGGGATGGCGGGGGGTATCCCAGAACTTTAAGTGTAACTTCTTTGCATGTCAATAACTGACTCCCAGAGACAGTCACAAAATCTAGGATTGTCCTAGAATAAAAAAAGCCCTGAAGTAGAGTAATCCCGCTCAGTCATCATTATAATCCCCTATGGAGATGACGTCCACACAGGTGGATTATTCACACCTTGTAGCTCATAGCTTTGTTATCCCTTAAGTTTCTAGCCCAACCGAAGGCTGAGGCCAGGGTAAGGTTGTATGACCCAGGGAACATATAACTCCATGGTTCTCAAACTTTTTAGATGCCAGCTCTTCCTTTTCACTCAGTTTTTGACTACAGAAAGATAATAGAGCAAATCTTATGTTGCAAAGAAGATGGAAAACCCACAACAGGTTGGCATGTTTTTAATACTGTGGATTCCTATGTGAAATCTCTGGGTTTAATCTTACGAATCATGTTTGCATACCTAACATGGTGTAATACCCCACAACATTCTCAAAAGGATCTCAAGCCATCCCAGGGTACTATGGCACCATGGCCATGAATCGCTCAACGCTCAGCACATATAAACCCCAGCAGAAGTGAGATATAGCACAACACATCCAGTGCTGATAAGGTGGCAGCAGTAGGAGAATCATTTTTTCCATCTGCAACCTTAAACACTTAGAACTCATGCATGAGTGCAGCCAACCAGAAACCCTGCAGAGGTATTGGTTTAATTGATGGAACTGATTAAATCAGAGAAGTGTTCCTGGGTAACTTGCAGGTCCTGATCTCTTGCACATGTTTTCACTTGCTTCCAGTAAAAACATCCCATTTGTAAGTAATTGCGTAGGTAATTTCTTATTCATTATTAAGCAACTATTTCACTGTCATAGAGCATGAAAAGCAAAACTCTGGGGAGTATATCAAAGTAATTCTAGTTTAGGGAATATTATACCTCTTGGTGTAAATCACAGCCACCAGACCTGGCACAAGCAAAGCAAAGAGGCCATTAGCAATTTTTTTATTCCAGACTGTCCCCACATTTGGTTATAACTGATTAGATGGAGCTCCTTTTGCAGTGTCTATAACCCCACATAATGTAGCCACAATGGTTGGACTGTCAATAGCAGAAAATGTTTATAGGAAATGGGTATCTTTCAAAGGCTACCATGTTACAAAGTGTAGGTAGGAATATTGTGTTTTCAGGGCCTTGAACAAGGTGGCATAAGATCACACTTAGGTGCTCAAATCCATTTGGGTGCATAGCAGGTGGAATAGGATTTGTCCCTGAGTGTGATCCTGTTTCACCCACATCCACAAAACAACTGAGGTACCTACATTTATTTGCCTCCATTCGGGCCTGACAAGATCCCTCACTGACCAGAGCTGGGCTACTGTATATGCTCAGAAGCAAGCTGGACCTAGTAACCTAAATGGACAGCTCCCACCTCAGCTCTCTTATGAGCCATTTCCACCTGGGAAGCACATACAAAGCTGAAAGGAAATGCAGAAGAAACTGAGAGCAAGCATGTTACAGCCAAGTCCTGTCTCCACCATAACTAGGAATCAAGCCATCTGAGCTCAATCCTTTCTAATGCACTGGCATAGCCATATGGGCTGCAGCAGCTGAGAATGTAGCCACGATCCCAGGGTCTTGTCTGCACAGACAAGTCACCACTGTCTCTACACCAGTCTGATATGGCGTTTATGCACATACACAGGAGTTTGGGGGTGGGAGGGGAGGCTCTAATTAGTGTGGCCCCAAGAGCTGCTCTAATTGAAGCACTCAGAGCATCTCATATCCGTGTCCCTGAGCTTAAAAATGGCAGTGGGGTTACTTTAACTAAAGCTCATTCGACAAGCTTTAAAGTCCCCCCACTGCTATTTTTAAGTGCTGTGATGCTGATAAATGAGACGCTAGAGTCTGCTGGAGTGCAGTAATTACCACGCTCTAGCAGGCTCAACTTGGGGCTGGGCCGGATGATCTTGCGAGGTCCCTTCCAGCCCTAATGTCTATGCAATCTAAGACAGCCTACTCCCACACGCTATCATTACAGCCTTGCTGCTCACGTATGGGGCCCCAGAGGTGCTGCAGTTCACACCTCCCATTGCTGCAGTCTCTGAAGCACAGGATGGTGATGAGGCTTTTGGGCTCCCCTGAGCATGCTCCATAAGAGCAGAAAAAAGTTCCTCTGTGCAGGACAACCTAGCATTTGGCACCAGAGGAAGGGTGAGCAGGCTGCAGAGTCCCCTCCCCATAGGTGTCACAGTGAAGGACGCATGTTTGAGGAAGAATTCCTCTTTGGACACAGAGGGGTGAAGGGGAAGCACAGGCCAAGCTGCTCCAGCTAAAAGGTCCAGGTGCAAAGATTCAAAGGGATGCCCACACTGCAAAACTAGCAAGGAGCTGTCTGCCCGCTTCTGCAGAAAGCAACTCTCAATGGCTTCCCAGAGCTACCAGCTGCCCTAATATCCCTCTCTCAGCCAAACACTTGGAAAAAGAGACTCCATGGTGCTTTGGTCCGATGAGGAGAAGAGCTGGAACTCAGCATTGTCAGTGCGCCGATGACACCACAGCCCCCAAAAACCTACTCCCCTCCCTCCAGTCACACACATACACACAGAACAGCACCCCACTGGCAGAGAAATCACTCCCCCAAACTACCACAATCATCATGGTGATGGTGACAGGCACCGGCTGAGACGAGAGCCCTGGTGTGGTAGGAACTATACAGATACGCTCCTGTCCCAGAAGTGCATGGTTTAACTAGAAGAGACCGACCGAGGCAATAATCATTGTCTCTGCTTTTCAATTAGGGAAGAAGTGAAGCAGAAAGGAATTCAATCCTGGGTCAGACAGGAAGCCTGCAGCAGAGGTGGATGTTCAACCACGTCTAGCAGTTTCCTCACAAGGCATCCTTGTCTGGAAGCTCTTGTGTGGAATGGCGCCTCTTTGGCATAACCCCATCTTCTACCAGCCAGGAGTCACAGATGAAGCAATAGTACCTCAAAGTCCAGACTACAACCAAAGCTGCTCACTGATCTAAAAGAGCTGGTGTAGCCCCATCAGGCCTTTGGGCATTGCTTGGGAGGAAACAAATAGGGAAAACCAGTGCAGCTTTAGTGTCACGCAAGGGCAGCCAGAGGACTCTGGGTGAACCAAGGCTGGTAGTCAGCCACAGCCTTCCCGATTCACAGCTGGGGGTGGCTTCAGACAGGCCTGTGTGTGGGAACACTGTTAGGAATAAGAGCTGTCCTGTGAGCCTGTCAGACCACTTCTCATGAGTGCAACACCACCATCTCATCTCCCACACAAGTACAACACAAACCGTGGGGCTGGAGAAGACTCAACACAGTCTTTCACACCACTAGGTAGACTGAAAAACGGAGTATCATGAAGCTTCCTGCATCTGGTGGAACGAGAGACCTCTGTAGCTCCAGTTTAGCACTGCTAAATTTTACACTGGCTTTGTACACCAAGGTAAAAGTGACACCCGTGTTCAGAGCAAACAGGTGATTGGTAGGGCTATGCGAAATGACTGTGTTTTGTTCAGTTTTGGATACATCCGTTTTGGAGGATAGTAATTTGTTTCGAATTACTGTCTGGTTTTGTTTCTGCCAAATCTCCAAATCTGTTTCCACTGGGCTGCAAAGGAAGCTTTGCACAGCCCTACCCAGCCAGGCAGGACGGGGCCATAGGTGGCTCATCCGGGGGAGCAGGAGGGCCGCTGCCTTCCACGTGGGTGAGGAGATCCCTGCACGAATCTCTGATCCCCATCACGCTGGGTCGCGGGGCAGGGAAACAGCACAGAGTGGCGAGCAAGCCTGCTGGTTCCTGGTTGCATGACTCAGCTCTGTAGGCAGCAAAGATCTGCGCCGGGGTCACCTCACCACTGCTGTCCACCCCGCACTGCCCCAGCGACGTGGGACTGCGTGAGCCGGGCAGTGGTAGCGAGGAGACCCTGGCACGGATCTCTGCTCCCTGCAGAGTCAGGTTGTGCAGCAGGGCAGTGCTGGTCCCTCCTGTGCGACCTTGCTCTGCAGGGATTACCCAGCCCCTGGTTCAATTCCCCAGCTCTCTGATCATCCCCCTGCAGCTTTTCCCAGAGGGTGCAGGCCCCCAGGTCTGCATGCTGGGTTTCAGCAGGCTGCTGCTGCAGGCTGGGACCAGTGGCAGCACCACAGTCTTCCTGGCACTTCGCGTGGGCTACACCAACCAAGTGACTGCCACTGGCCTCAGCCTGCAGCAGCAGCCTGCTGAAACCCTGTGCAAGAGGGAAGAACTGGGGAAATGACCAGAGAGCTGGGGAGCTAGATGTCAATATCAGAGCAGTCCTTCCCCCACTCTTTCCCCTCCCTCTTAGTTTGTTTCCTTGTAAGCCCGGCTCTGAAACGTTTCGGAGCCTTCTGTTTCGATTTGGATTTGGTGTTTCGGGCACCAAAACACCTCCAAAACAAAACGGCTTCCGAAATGTCACACAGCCCTAGTGACCATCTCTTTTGACATAGCTCAGAAAGGAGGTGCTATTCCTGTGTCTCACCAATAGGTGGCAGAGAAGCTAACTATAAACTTAACACTGAGCAAGGGGCAAGCCCAGGGATGAAAATGAATAGAGCTGTAGACACACAACCCATACATTGCTGTAGGTTACACTGGTGTGTGGTTACTCCTGCCTTTCCAAGGGGCAACTCTGCTCTGAAATAGAGCAACCTATACTAGCAGAGGGCTGCATATTCATAGATGTTAGGGTCAGAAAGGACCTCAGTAGGTCATGGAGTCCGACCCCCTGCAAAGGCTGAAGAGAAGGGCCATGTAGGCCCTTGCCTCTGACCATCTGAGCGGCCCTCCTCTGAACCCTCTCAAGAGCCTCCGCATCCCTCTTGACATGTGGTGCCCAAAACTGGATGCAGTACTCCAACTGCGGCCTGACCATAGAGGGAAAGTATCACCTCCCTGGACCTGTTCGTCATACATCTTTAACGCATGGTAAAGTGTGGTTAGCCTTGTTGATCACTTCGTCACACTGATGACTCATGTTCACCTTGGAGTCAACTATGACTCCAAGATCCCTTTCTGCTGCTGTGCTGCTGAGAAGGTCACCCCCCAGCCTGTAAGTGTGTTGGTGGTTCTTTTTTGCCTGGGTGCAGCACTTTGCACTTGTCTTTGTTGAACTGCATCCTATTCCATTCTGCCCATTTTTCCAACTTGTCCAGATCCACCTGGATCTGTTCCCTACCCTCTGGTGTGTTAACTTTGCCCCATAATTTGGTATCATCTGTGAATTTGGACAGGGAGCTTTCCACACCTTCATCCAAATCTTTGATGAAGACAGTGAATAGCACTGGTCCAAGGACAAAGCCTTGTGGGACTCCACTGCCCACATCTTTCCAGGTTGATATCGACCCATCCACCAGCACTCCCTGTGTGTGACCCCTAAGCCCATTTGCCACCCACCTGACTGTGTAATCATCTACATCACCGCCTGTCAGTTTATTTAGGAGAACAGAATGAGATCTCATGTGTCTATTCCACATTTCCTCCAGGTGTCAATGTGTTGCATGTGTGTGTCCCATCACAAAGTTCACTGTGCTGGGCAGGGGGAGAGAGGTCTTTTGGACAAGACTTTAGAAGCTGAAGTCTTGGGAGGCCAGTTACATGTCCTACAACAGTTGATTTACTGGAGCAGGCAGGGAATGTCTAGCACTTTTGGGCAAAATTTCCTCCTCTCCTGCATGGCAGTTTGCTGCAAGGGCAGGTAATTGCATCAGTGGCTACACACATAAAGGCTGAATAGTTATTTGGGATCTGGTCTACATCAATGTATACTCTGCGCAAGTGGAAATTAATCTCTTAATCTCTTTACATGTGTAAATATATCACTCACACTCCTGGCGAGTGTGATCACAGGGTCTCTGAGCTGCCCCCAGTGGTTGCTATGGAACTATCCTGATTTGCAGCAGATGAGGATCTGGCCTGCTAACTAATTCCTAACCTTGGTGTGAATGCATGTTTCAAACAAACCATTATAAAAATCAACTCAAGTAGACTCCTGCGTCTCAGTGAGACTTGTATGACACCGCAAGAGAAGGTTGAGAGGCTATCTTGTGGCTGCCTACAATACAAACTCATTGTGGGGGGCAGCAGGGAATAGGAGACAGACTGTTTACCAGGGCTCTCCTCAGGGTTACCAGAAATAATGGCCACAAACTGAAGGAGAATAGATTTAGATTGGACATAAGGAAGAAATTCTTTATGGTAAGGGTTGACAAAATATGGAACAGGCTTCCAAGGGAGGTGGTGCTTTCCCCTACCCCAGAGGTGTTCAAGAGAAGATCAGACAGGTATCTGGCTGGGGTTACTTAACCCCAGAGCTCTGTCCTGCCTGGTGCAGGGGGTCAGACCTGATGATCTACCAGGTCCCTTCCAACTCTAGAAATCTATGAAATCTGTGACGCTGGTTATTACACAACAATGACATTCAGTGCCACAGAACAGGCACGTTCTGTCCTTTCACATCCACAAACACTCTCTTGTATTGGGGAAAAAAATAAAAATAAAAAAAGATCGGGGAGGACCACCCAAGACACACTGGTGCATCTTGGTTAAATTAAGTGTGTTCTTCCTGATCAGGTTTCCATCTGACCTCTCTCAGTTTCTTTTAAAAGACACAGCAGAGTCTCAATAACTAAGATACCACCAAGTTCTTTGGGTGTCATTGCCATTCCTAAATCTCAAAACACTTTAAAACCAGGTAACTATCATTAACCCACATGAAGAAACTGAAGTAGGCACAGATTGGCAAAAGTGACCTGAGCTAGCTCTCCCTAGCCCTGGACTTGCCCAACTTAGTATATTGAAGATGTTTTAGCCCTGGTGCATCTACTCGAACATTGTTTTCAAGTATCAGCAGCCCTTGAAAACAGAACTTCATCTGAATAGGCAAATATGCACATTCAGCTATGACTGGACCATGCTTATCTTACTATTCATTCAATAGATGAGAAGATTGCAGACTTGCCCATACCATCCTGAGCTCCTACTACCCTCTGAAACTCAGGGGACAGTGGCTAGAGGGGGTCTTTGTCACCACTACTGTGCTTCCTATGCCTTTTACCAAGCAATAAAGGGGGACTGTTCTGGTAAGGGGCACCGGCCACTTTTATAGATATCAACATAGGACTGGAGGAGACCTCCTGGATCAGTGTGTGTGGTCCCCTGCATTTGCAGGTCCTCATTAACTAAAAGAACCTCTAAAGTCATGCCTTCAACCACTCCCCTACAACTACAAAGTAGAGTTACCCAAGAAAATCAAGGACAACCCAGGACCTGCACAAAGATTTTTTGCTGCCCTAGGCAAATAAAATTTTGCCACCCTTCCCTGTAACATACCTGGGACCTGGTGAGGGCAGGTGCCAAAGAGAGCCCTGCAGTGGTGGCTAGGTAGCACTGGAGGTGCCTGATCACTTCTGCACATGCCCAGACTCCTGACATGGTCTCCAATGAGCATGTGCAGGGGGCCCACCATTTTTGCCACCCCCCTTAATTTGCCAGCCTAGGCAGCCACCTATGTTGCCTGGCTGGTTTAACCTGAGAGCACCCTATAACCAGAGGTGTAACAGCCAAAGTCTTCTCCCTGGGCAGCACGGGCCAGGCCAGTAGGAGTGGATGAAGCGACTGGGTTTCAGAGGCAGTGGCAGCTGCTGCCATTCATGTGGCCCCTCAAAGGCTAGTGCCCTGGTCACCCACTGCAGCTTATGCTACTGTCTATAAGCTGCCACAGGTGAAAGTAGAGATGAGGGTAGAGCCAGTGCCCTAATTAGGGAAGAAAATGGGAGCTCTTGGTTGGGCTGGGGGTGGGGGATTTGCTAGGGGTATATAGCTCTGCTGAATTCATTGAGGCCAGCGAGTTGCCCCTGCTGTCTCCCACCATCCTTTCAACTGCACTGTGTAAGTTGGGTAAAGGAGAAATTAGAGTCCTGTTCAGTTGTCATAATAGTGCTTAGGAGTCCTGGTAGTAGAGCAGGACCCCACTGGGCAAACTCAGGACAGAGAGATGGCTCCTGCCCCAAGCAGCTTAACTAGAAGAGTCTGCTCCCTCTCACAGTGGAATAGAAGCAGCACTTCTATGCCCCTTGCCCCTCCACATGGCATCTGCCTTAGGGCAAGCTTGTGCACTTGCCTCACATCAACAAGTTCAACTTACCCCTTTGCGCAGCAGTGCTTGAGTTTCAGCCTCAACAGGTTTATCTCAACTTGAGTGAAGTTAGGCTGCCAACCAATTCTGGTACTAGCCATTTACCTGCCGCATGTCCCAGAACTGCATCCCTACTCTCTTATCTTTCTTGCAACAGAATGTGTGGGTATGCACGCAGGTGGTGTAGGTGGCCAAATCATGGGTGTGGATGCAGGTTGCCAAACAGCAACAGATCACCAAGTACAGTCTGAGAGTGTCCCATGCCTTTGGTGTCATTTCAGTGGAAAACAAAATCGCACACAACCTCCCACCAGCTCTTCTGGGATTAAGAACCCATTACCCCTGGAGATCCAACAGAAAACAGAGGTTTAAAGGCCAGGTGTGATAATTTTGATCTAGTCTGACCTTCTGTGTGACATATTTCACCCAGAATATCTTGCATAAAGCCTATAACCTCTGGTTGGCACTGGGTATTTCTCCTCCTTAGAGATATGTCCTATATTACTGTAAAGATTTCTAAGGAATCCACCATGTTCCTAGCAAAGCTGCTACAGTGGCTAATTCCCCTCACTTAAGAAGCAAATCTTTAAATTTCATTTGAACTTGTCAAGATTCAGCTTCCAGCAACAGGCTATTGCTATTGTTATGCCTTTGCCTTATAGATGGAAGAATCACCTACTAGCAAAATACTTCCCATGCAGGTACTTCTAGGCTGTGATCCACTTTCTCTTGGATAAACAGACTGATTTATCTAGGGCCTTACCCTATAGACAGAGGAAAGTCAGTCCTCCGGCTCTTTTCTACACTTACTGCAATTTATTAACATCCTTTTCAAAAGAAGGATGCCGCCAGAAGCAGGCATCATATTCCAACATTAGTCCTGCTCCTGCCACATGCTGCAGTATGTATGTTTGACTGGCTAGTGCACTGCTTTTAATATTTTTATCTTTAAATATAAGGTTGCTTTTCACAAACCAAATTCCTCATTGCAATGAATTGTGATGTTAGCGGTGTTTAAATATGATATAGACCAGGGGCAGGCAATTATTTTGGGCGGAGGGCTGCTTACTGAGTTTTGGCAAGCCATCGAGGGCCACATGACAGGCAGCCAGGGGCAGATAAATATTACATTTTCTAAATTTTTCAGGGACCCCACAAGCTGAATAGAATGGCTTAGCAGGCCACATCTTGCCCATGGGCCGCATTTTGCCCACCCCGATATAGATCAAAATCTCAAGCAGTTATCCCAATACTCTGTACATCAAAGATTTCTGTAACATGCAGCCCAGATCCAGTGGATACTTGGGTTCAATTTGGACTGCTCTAAGTTAGAGACTTCATGGCATGTGTCGATTAAATATATTTAAGTAATTAAACAATTCCCATTAAATAACAAAAATGAAGCACAACATTCTATGTTGGATCAAATGAAGTGTATCAACTTAACCCAAACCCACATCTGTCCCTCCTGTTCCCCTCCTTCAGTTTTCACCGAAAAAACCTGAACCTATTTTTCCACCGTTGGTTCTTTCGGGCCACTCTACCAGACAACAGGAAGCCACAAAAGGTAGGCAATCATATGAAAGAGATCTTATATATTAGCAACAAACATGGCTGGTAGGCAACAGCTCTTCCAAGCATTATTTTTCGTTTTAATACTCCATTCTAGTACTCCATCTGTAAGCATGTGATAGAAGGTTTGGTATGACAGCCTATGAAGTGTTTTCTTACAGCTGCAGGGCCAGATCAAGGAGCATATATATTATTTGCATGCTTGTCAGTGGAAATTGTGGTTCCAAATGTTTCCAGGAAGAAGCAAACATTGTATCCCTGTCATTTTGTGAAAAAAGTATGTCTCACTTGGTAGACAGTGGGCACACCTACACAGTCTATTAAAGCAAAGCAAACTGGTGCTTATTGCACCAGAGTTTATTGCTCCTCAGTATCACGTTTGCACGTGCACCTGGGAGCACAGCATGCTGAGCTAGGTTGGAGCAGCTCCGGCTGGCAGAGGGCCAGGGGGAGGTATCAGTCTATCAGCCTAGGACTGCTCCAACCCAGCTCAATGTGCTGCAGAGAGGCTGGCTGGGGCACAAAGGTGCTCCAGTGCAGGACTAGCAGGCAGGCAGCCCCCACACTGAAGCAGCCTCATGCCTCAGCCAGCCAGGTCAGCATCTACACGTATTGCTGCACACAAAGAAACTCTGCACCAGGGTAGTACTTGTATTTACAGGTACTAACCTGCTGCAAAGTTTATTAGTTTTCTGCAGCCTAATAGGAGATTTAGAAATGCCAACATGAGACTTTTACTGCAGAGCTAAATGATTTACTTCACAGCAAACATCTTGTGTAGATGTGCCCAGTCACTTCTAAATAACTACAGGACTTCTAAATAACTATCCAATTAGATAGTTGGAGTTAATTTTTAAAAAAATAAAATTAAAATACCCATGAACATCAAACCCATACTTTCCTCAGATGGGAAGTTTTTACTCAAGCAGTTGTTTTTAATAAACCTGGGGGGAGTTGCCCTCTTTTACCTTTACTATGAGATTGCTACTTTGCAGAGACAGGTTGTGATGTTACTTTTTTCTATCTCCTCTTATCTGGACAATATTTGTTGTGGATGATTAACTCTTGCTGTTCCTACTAGTCTAGCTATGGTGCTAAGGATTCTTGCCAGTCTTGCTAATTTACCTATTTACCAGTTGTCTAGGGAAACGCCCAGACCCTATTCTTCATTATGGTGGCTCCAAATCTTCAGTATTTAGAGATGCCTTGGCTTTGAAAGCTTTATGCTTTCTCTTCATTCTGGGATCTACCTAGCATTTGAAAAAACAAATAAACAAAACCCCTCAACACATATTGTGGTTAAAGGAGAGAGCTAGGAGTCTGGCATTCACTTAATTCTCTCTCTACCTGTGCTACTTCATCTCTGTGATCTGGGGCAGTTCAATCTGTGCCTCAGTTTACATACATAAAATGGGAACAACCTTTCAGAGCTTTATAGTTTTAACTAAAGCACCGTGGAGTGTAATATACTTTTAAATCTCCAGTGACAAATGGTGCTAGCTTTCAAACCCTGGTAGGGCACTGACAGGTTCTGTCCCGTGTCAAATGCACTATCAGTGTTGAACAGATAAGTGATCATGATAATTCATGAGTCTGAATGACAGTCACAAAGAAGAAAGAAGAAGGGTTTTGATGAGCTTTTCCTATTTTAGCATCTTAGAAGAGCCTTCCTAGGAATTTGTTTTGCAATGCAAATTCTCTCCTTTTAGGTTGTTCGAGTGAGAAACAACTAACAAAAGAAATGTGTCAGCAGATGCAAAACCCTAAGAAGGTTAGCAACCACATCCTGGTTGGGCCAAATAACGTCGTAAAAGTAAGAAGTGCTCTACAGGCACTTTGGCCAATGTTCCCTCCCTTCCAGTAAATGCCAGCTCCACCAAGGTCCGCAAGACAATGTTGGCGTGAGGTCAGAATTGGGATTACAGTGTTTTGAAGGCACCTGCTCTCTTTATTATTGCTATTTGCTTCCAGTAGTGCACGTAAGTAGCTGGGCTGCCGTAGGAACTGGAACTGGGTGGTTATTGGCTTTTCTGTCCCATGAAACCTTGATGTTTCTGAATTTGTTTTGTACTGGATGAGACCAAGATTTTTCAAAAGTTTGTTTTGCTAAAAAACCAGCCTGCTCACAGAATAAATCAAGTCAGGACATTTCCTTGGCAGGTGGGAGATTCAGGTTCAAGCCCTCTCTCTATCTCAGTCAGACCAACATCTTGACTCCGGGTCACCTGTGTCCCAAGGACATTAATTATTCTGCAGTGGTGTGTTGCCTTCTCTTACTCATTTTCACCAGAAATTCCATCCTGGACCTAGGAAACCCTTTCTGCCAAAAGAGAGATTCATCTAACGTGGTACAGTTAGCTAAAAAGTTTGGATCTCAGCAAATCATCTTTCTAATACAGTGGTGCTTAGCCTTTTGGCCCCACAGTCCCAACCCAATTTGTGGGCCAGATTGGGCGCTGGGGTCTAGCACCACCATTTCTGTCCTGTGCACCAGGACTGGATCCTAGGGGGCCAGTGCCATCCCCTCCCAGCCACCCACACCAAGATTGGGCCCTGGGCCCTGGCACTGCTTGGCCCTGCATGCTGGGATTGGGGACCAGATCCAGTGCATAGGGCCTGGGGCTCCCTATGGGTCCAGAGGTTTGGCAGCAGGGGAGCAGTGCCACTGTTTTCCCGCCACCAATTTTCTGGACCCATGAGAAACCCCAAGGGCTAGATGATATAGTGCCATGGACTGGATCTGCCCCTCAGGCTGAAGGTTGGGCACCCTGTTCTAATGTATAAAGTTTGTTTGGAAGATTGCCAGTCAGCTCCAGTGCAAAGCCAAAGCAATACATCCTTTCCCTGGTCTTCCTCCTGATCGGGAAGCGTCCGTGTTTTCAGATGTTCTCAGGACCTGTTGGCTTGTCCACAAAGGTAATAAGCCATATTCAGACTCAAGTTTGGAAAGTGTTATTAACTGTTTGGCTAATGTCAACAAAGGAGGGTTTGTGTGAGTAATGAGAGTCATTTACCTCATTCAGTGTCACCCAAGTACCACTTGGTAACCTCTGAATGCTTCCTATTTCAGGTAAACCAACAGCATTTTAAAACCCAGAGCAATTGGGAGAAGAAAGATAGTCCAGGCTTATATAACAGATTTCCTGAAAGTGTTGATAACAGGCATTGTGACTATCTATGTGTCGCCTTATAATGCAAGAGCGACCCATCACAAGGCTGAGGAATATAAGACTCCCTCTTAATGCTAGAATTACCCCTGGAATATTTCAGTTTAGGGCACCATTACTAGGAAGAAGTTGACAGACCAGAGGAAGTTGACCCAAGCAATGACAGGAGAGTTGAAGAGATCAACTCAGTGTCTGAAGGAAGACAGAGCTAAATATTTATGAGGAAAGAGAAAAGGAGCTAAATTTGCAGAGTCTGGCTATGAGACAAAAGAGAAGTGTGTGTGACATGCTAAGAATATATAAATGTTTGGAAGAGAGAGAGAGGCATTATTTAGGGTGATTAGCAAAGAGATGGGATGAAGCTAAGAAAGAAAATAATTCAGGCTAGATACCTGAAAAAGTTTCTTGACATTGAGAGACAAGGTTTTTTGGATAAATCCAATATATTATTAGATCAACTAAAATGGCTGGAAAAATTCTTCTTTGCAAGTTTTTGGGTGCAAACACCCTTTGCCAGCCTGAGAAAGCATCTGCAGTTGGTCCGTGCTCTTCCTGGATGGAATAGAAGCCAGAGGCCAATATGCATGCAAGAAAGCCAGGCAGTGAAAATGTAAATTCAGACAGTTAATGATGCATTCGTGCATATAACAGTCCCTCAAGAGAACAGGTGGAAGCTCCATTTCATGGGATACTTAAGCCAATATGGACTGAACAAAATGCTCAGTGTAAGAAAGTAAGGCATTGCACCCTCTTAGGGACAGGGCAGGTATCCGGAAGAAGGATAGAGGAGGGGTGGGCTATCCAGCCCACAGGGCCCCTAAAAAAAAAAAATGTAGAAAATTAAAATTTCTCTGCCCTTGGTTCCTGTCAAAAATGACGGGAACCAGGGGCAGTAGGACCAAGGGGAAGCTTGCCAGGCTTGAACAACAGCGGGGCCTGCCCCGTCCCCCAGCCAGAAGCCCCAGCTGCGGTTTCTGGGATGGGAGCACGTGGCTGCCCTGCGCTGGAACAGCAGATAAGTGTGTGTGTTGGGGGGGGACCCCGGGCAGGGAAGGAGCACAGGGGCAGAGGGGAAGCAGCCCTTCCCCTGCCCATGCCTGGTGCCCCACACCGCAGCAGCTTGCAGCCTGCACAGGGCTGCCTGTGCCCACTCCGGTGCTGGGCACCGGGCATGGGGTGGGGAAGGGGTTGCTTACCCACCGTGCTCAGCTTTTCCCCGAGCTCCTTTCCTGCACAGAGAAAAGCGGCCCCTCACCTGCCGGATGGCCAGCGCCCTGCGCTGCAGGGGTACGCAGCCCATGCGAGGCTATCTGGAGCAGGTGGCAGTGTGGTGGGCTGCAAGCAGCTGCTGTGCAGGGAGAAGTGCCGGCCACAGGGTGGGTTTTATAGTTAGTAGGGTCAGAAGGAACCTGAGCAGATCAAGTCTGACCCCCTGCCATGGCAGGAAAGAGTACTGGGGTAAAACGACCCCAGCAAGGTGACTGTCTAGCCTTGTCTTAAAGACCCCCACGGTAGGAGCCAGCACCACTTCTCTTGGAAGTTGGTTTCAGATCCTAGCTGTCCTGACTGTGAAGTAGCGCCTCCTGATGTCTTACCCTCTGCCAGCTTGTGACTGTTATTTCTTGTCACTCCTGGCAGTGCTTGGGGGAACAGGGACTCCCCCAATGCCTGCTGGTCCCCTCTAACTGGTTTGTAACAGGCCACTAGATCCCCGCTCAGCCTTCTCTTGTGGAGGCTGAAC
>NW_017728937.1:5126479-5129143 GCF_001723895.1 Crocodylus porosus | reverse complement strand
GCCCACCCCTGTAACCTGTCTAGGACCAATTGCAGCCTATTCCTCCCTTCTAGTGTGCCCACATCCCCCCACATCTTAGTGTCGTCAGCAAATTTGAACTGGGTGCTTTTTACCCCCTCGTCCAAGTCATTGACGAAGCTGTTGAACAGTGCGGGCCCGAGGACCAAGCCCTGTGGGACCCCACTGCCCACATCCCTCCAGGTTGAAAATGACCCATCCACCACCACTCTCTGGGTGCGGCCCTCCAGCCAGTTGGCAACCCATTTGGCTATGTAGGTGTCGACACCACAGTCCCCCAGTTTTTTAATGAGAATGGGGTGAGAGGCAGCGTCAAAGGCCTTCTGAAAGTCCAGGAAGACTGCTACCCCTGCGTCTAAGGATTTGGTGATCTGGTCATAGAAGGCCACCAGGTTGGTCTGACAGGACCTGCCCCTAATGAACTCGTGTTGGTTGCTCCTAAGCATAATCTCCCCTGCTGGTCCCTTGGGGACATGTGCCAGGAAAATTCTCTCAAAAAGCTTACCCAGGATTGAGGTAAGACTAACCGGCCTATAATTTCCCGGGTTCTCCTTCTTCCCTTTTCTCAAGATGGGAACCATGCTGGCCCTCTTCCAGTCCTCTGGCACCACACCAGAGCACTACGAGTGCTTGTAAAGCCATGCCAGGGGTCCCACAATGACCTCAGCTAATTCCCTCAGCACTTGGGGGTGGAGATTGGGTGGAGGGGTCACTTTTCCCCATGCTCAGCACCAGCTTCTTCTCTGCTGGCGAGCAGGGGGTCGGGGCTGAGCGCTGCCCCCCGCCTGTACCACAGGGCTGGGGGGCACTGGGTATGAGTGGATGGGGAGCCAGCAGGAGCACAGGGCCCACATTGGTGGCCTGGGGCCAGTGCCGCCAGGGCCCAGAGCAGGGCAGCAGGAGCGTGGAGTCCCAGCTGCAGGAACTCTATGGATCCAAGCCAGCTCCTGCCTCCCTGCTGGTGCAGCTCAGCCTGGCTCCACAGACCCCTGCTGGCCTGTGCCCCACTTTGGGCCCCACCAGTGCTGGCCCTGGGACATTGGTCCCAAGACATTGAGGCGTTGGTCCCAAGATTGGGACCAGGGGGCGGGGCACCTGTCAAGGGACAGGGCTATCCATGCAGCCCTCGACAGCCTGCCAAAACTCGGTAAGCGGCCCTCTGCCCAAAATAATTGCCTGCACCTAGGCTAGAGTGACCTGGAGCTAGGTAGGACCTAGACATAGGTCCTGGCTTCCTCCATTAGGTTGAGGAGATGTTAAAGAAAAGCTTCTCTGGAGCAAGAGCACTCCAACCCTCTCAAAGGGACACTTTCTGCTTTTTCAGAAATACAACCAAAACAAAATTTGGCAGGCAAAGGGACACAGTAGCCCAACAGGCCTCTTACAGCTGAAGCTTCATTGGCTGTGTCTGAACCTCAAAAGGCTGTGGGAGAGAAGGCTCCTCTTGCCATAGGCTCAAGCCAGGCTTGCCTGGATTATGTGTCCAGGTGGAGACAAGGGAGGAGGTGCTTCATGCCCAACACATACCTCCTGTGAGCAAGTGAGTGCCAGGCATTGAACAAGCTGGGTCAGAGAGCTGCCCAATGCCATATAAGCTCTGCTTTACTGGGCAGGGCAGCTGATCTAGAAAAATGACAAATACATAACAAAAACCTTGCTCCAGTTCCCAGGTCCTTTCTTCCCTGTGCCAGGTTTTGCTCCGGTTACCTAAGCTCTCTCAAAGTCCAAAAGCTGGTTTGCCACAGCCTATATACAAGTGTCACTACATAACTGTGCTGCCACAGAAGCAAAGCAGGAACAGAATTATGATCCAAGATGGTCTTCATCTTGCTCCAGACAAAGCTGCTTAATGGAAAAGAGAACAATTTTCTGTCAGAAAAATGGTAGTGCAAGAGCGATGTCATAGCCAGAAGCAAGGATCATGCAAGAAGCAAGGATTTCTTAAGGGGATGTCTTTCATCGGACCAACTGTATGTGCGGGATATAGACAATTTTTCAAATGCAAGATGTTCTTCATCAGGTCAGAAATGCAGTTTACTTATGGAAATAGGCCAGTTTTCAGTAAATGCAGAGTATCTTTGAAATGTTTTAATAATAGAATATTAATTGTACTACTATGGCAGAGGTATGAAGCTCACCTGACTCCCTCAGGCTGGAGACAGCGGACCAAGTGCAGAGGTGGGAAGAAAAGGGAGGCGGGGAGGCTGGCAGTGGTTACTGCACCTGTCACTCAGCCCTGTCACCAACATATCACAAATGGGGCTCTGTGCCCCAGATTTTGGCAGCAGGCTCTGCCTTCACTTGCCCCAGCCCCAGATTCCCATCCCTTCTAGCAACCCTGTGGGCCACATGATATGGCTTCATGGGCTGGATCCAACCCAGGAGCCACATGTTTGATATCCCTGCACTAGTGTCCCAGGAGCACAGAGGTGGAGCATTAAGGCATCTGGTTACAGAGTTGGAGTTTATGCCCTGCCCCAGACTTCTGCCAGAAGCTTTCTCACTTGGTCTTGCTGTAAGTGGGCACCTGGGAAGCCACAGATAGATGGATGTAAAACTAGCCACACCACACTGTTACCTGTCTGCTCCATGTTTTTGGGGAACCCTGACACAGGACACAGACTGTCTGACTCACAAAGAATCGCC
>NW_017728937.1:5103936-5121371 GCF_001723895.1 Crocodylus porosus | reverse complement strand
AGCTCCACTGGGGATGAGGGCTTGCAGAAGGGAGAGATACAGCTCCATAATAGAAACACAAGTAACACAAGCAGCACATTGATAGAATTACCAAGACCCTAGCCCTAATAAATGAGCATACCCCAAAGTAGCAGGCAAATCTGGTAACAATACCATTCCACAGATGCACCTTAATCATGTTAGGCCAAAGGTAGACCTTTGACTTGGACCTTTTGACTATTCAGCAGGGCCATGATTTCTAGTCCCTTGCACATAGAAGGGAGGAAAAGCCCTGAAAAGTCTGCTGTCACCAAATGGCACCATGCACATTCCAAGAAGCAAGGGATTTCCTCACCCTGCCTTGACTGCTTTCTGCAGGAACATAGGGTCCATTAGTCTGTTGCAATGATCAAGGAGCAAGAATGTGCAGAACAAGTGCCTATTCTACATGCTCAAGACAGAATCTGGCCTCAGATAGATTCCCAGTCTTGGTGTTTATGGAAGCTAATGGAGTGACTGGCTAACTAGCTCCAGATGCCTTGGACACCAGCAACACAATTAGTTTCACTGTTCCAGTAAGGGCAGAAGACATAGAAACACAGAAGTCTCCATTCCATCTTCCCCCTGCTTAATGCAGATTGCAAGACAGCTGATAGTCTCAGTGGGGGCATCCAAAATTTAAATTCTGGAGAGGGGCAGACTGGAAGCCTCAAACTTGTCATTATTAATAAGCTGTTACTCGTTCTGAATCTAAGCTCATTTCTTCAGCATAAAACTTCACAAGATCAGTCCCAAATACAGCATTCGGGGAAGGATATTGGTCCCTTCTCTCTACATAAATCCCAGAGCAGAGTTTTCTGATGTTTCGCTTTGTAGCACATCCAATCAACTGATATATAGTCATTCATGCTCAGGAGAACTGAGCGGGTACTAACAGCTGCACTGTGATGTATGGGAGATACGGAAGAGGGGAGAGACTCTTCCTTGCTTGCTTAGCAAAAAGCAGCTCTGTAGTGCTCCAATAATGCAGGGAGCAATGGTTCCCGCGCTGTAATCTAATTGCCTTCCAGTGCCTTGTGAGGTGGTGTCATTCTGAACCTGGCTCTTATCTAAAAGAGACCAGACAAACCTAGGCTGAAGGAAAACTAAGATCTGAAAAGCAGGGACTGGCTCCAGGCATAGGTAAGTACTGCAGCAAGCCCACAGCAGCTTCTGTGCCAATACAAATCAACAATAAGAACTAAACTTTAAAGGCCTCATCTGTGTTTAGATGGAGTTTGATGTGTGAATGTTTTAACCCTTATAGCCTGGACCATCCTTTTTTAAACAGGAGTGATGATGACCATACTGACTTAATGCCATAGCTCATCCAGTTCGCCCAGAATGACAGAGAAAGTGTCAAGAAGATTTCTGAACTGGAACCACTTCTCATTAGGTACATCTCACTGGGACAACTGGGATTAAAATAGTACAATTAGGCCATACTATGCCTCAGACCAGATACCTACTGTGGCTGGACCATAATGCCTGGCATGTCACAGACTCCCCTGTGAGAAGTCAAAGAGATGCCAATAACTCACTGAAGTCACCACCGAAAACACTGCTGCACATTTTTTCCTCACCTCCAAGTATAGGCAGTTGTGTATTCCCAAATGCCTCAATTACGGGTTCAGACAGTTGCCATCCACTGTTCTATCTGGAAGGATGGCCCAGGAGGTTAGGTCTTTCCCCCTCCCTCCAAATCAGTAGATTGCTTCTTTAGTGAAATAGGTCCCAAAGGCCAGGTCTCTAGTGCCTTTCTACAGACCTCAGAACCACTATGGAGGATTGAGCTCCCACTCCATGCGCACGAACACCTAGCAATTAGACACCGAAAATATCTTAGAGGTGTTGATGTGCATGCCAGTGCAGCACACAGGCTTTCCCAGGACAGAAAGCCTCTAAGGCAGTACTCACTCAAGGCCCTTTTAAGCACCTACTCCTGCCTAATTATTGGGCTTGGGTGTGTACAGAGTAGGAGCATCCATCTCTAGGGGTCCAATGCTCAGCACGGAGGCAGTACAGATGGGGATAAATTTAAATGCCCATCAGTGCTTTGTATTTAGTGAATATTTTTTGGTTTCCACCAAACCCTTTGCAAACTTGAGCATGTTCTCCACCTAGGATCATTCCCATATGCATCCTACTCAGTAGAGGGAGGGGAGCCATGCAAGGAATAATATCTGCTAGTTATGAGGTCACATGCAAAATTAGGATTTCAGCAGAGGAGCAGGAGGCGGCAGAGTCCTGGAAAACTGTTCTGCTATTTCACACAGAACACCTTTAATAGAAATGTGATCAAACTGGATCTAGACCCAGACCAGCATTCACCATTTGAAATCCTCTCTAGAATGGGCTCAATCTTTGAGAACTGGGAGCTGAATTTAGAGGCAATTTCGAGTGCTTTCAGCTCCTGGAGGGTGTGGTTCTATTATAGAGACAGTAAGTCAAGATCTGGAGCCACGATTTTCAGAACTTCGCGTTTCATTTTGTTTTTTTATGGGCACAGTCTTCATCTTGTTGCTCCAATGTAAAGGGCCCTCATTCTCAGAGGGCAGAGGTTCAGCACTTTCTGAAAAATCAGGCTGTTTTAATGCAGGCACCCATTTAAACAAACAAACAAACAAAATCACTTTTTAAAAAAATATCAGTGTGGAGAGGGCTTAGGTCATGTTCCACTCTATTCTCCAACAAAAGAGGAAAAGAAGAAAGCAGAGTCACTCCTAAGTAGTCATCCCCTTAGTTTTTTAAGTGGAAATGGCAACATTTAAGGAGGACATGTTGCCATACAGTGTCACCCTGTCTGAATTAGCTAATGACGCTGATGCTTGATTGACTTTGGATTAACACAGGCCCAACTGGCTTCACTGGGTCATGTGATTAGCTGCTAGCTGATTATGCTAGGTTGGAAGAGATTAGCCAGCCCATCAAGGTGCACACAGTAAAAAGCTTTAGAAATCTTAACTGGCTCAGGCTTCCTTTAAATAGTTCTTGAAAGCAACTTAGTTCCATCAACCTTTCTTTATTTTTTCTAATTGAAAACGAGAAAATATCAATACCCGTTTTTTCCCCCCAAACCACACTAGTCTCACCTTTAAGTAACTAAAACCCAAAGGCTCTCTATTTAAACAAGCAGATCAGCTGAAAATCTGGTTCTTTCTTTCTTAATCAATTCCAAACAGGTAAATGACAAAGATGTTTATGTAACCAAGCCACATCAATATTTTCCCAACCTAAATTCTTGGTTCAGCTCTGTTTCAAAGCAGGGTCATTTGCTGTAGATTAAGAAAGGTGCTAATAAGAACTGCATCCTGGCTATTGCAGACAAGGGTGCATAGGATGCTACATGACACTGAAGTTTCATATAGTCAACTCTGCCCATAATCTAGTCAACAGGCAAGACTCCTATTTACTGCAACTCATTCATTAAGCAGGGGTGAGGTCCTAAACTTTGTGTCCTCTGATCCTCAGAAAGCCACTGCAGCCCCTCCACTTGAGCCTTCAAATACCATGGATATTTTAACGTCCAGGCTGGGATGGACAAGGAGCTGAAGAGCAAGAGTCTCTTCGTGGCTTCATCTATCTCCAGCTGCAGATTTGATCAAATAAGGCAATGCTGAGCCTACTGATATGATAGAGAGTCTCCATTATGTTCACAATGCTTTGCAGCTCCAAGTCCTTAGCTATTTCCCTTGCCTGCTGTCAGTGCTGCTGGCCCTGACTGGGTGCCATGACACTTCTCTGCCTCCCTTCACATAGCGGCTGTAGCATTGCTTCCTCTACTGTTGAGCACCATGTGAATAGTCCTCCCCCTGTTCATGTGGCTTTGCTCCCAGCTGGCTGCATGGGGTGGAGAATCCTACATGCCCAACAGTGAAAGCAGGATACCACTGAAGCTCTGGGGTTCTTCCTCCTGACAGTCTTTAGCCCTTAGAGGCCCAAGTCCTGTCAGAGTCAGTGGGAGCTGGATCTGTGCAAGGACTGCAGATATTAGGCACTGAGCATATTACAAGTAGTAACACCTTCAAACATAGTCTGCCCATGTGGTTAACCACAACTAGCTTCTTATCGCCCCTTTCATTGTGATAAAGCAATGTTTGATTCACTGAAACATGCCAGCAAACATTTCAATGCACAAATCATGTTTCTATTCTAGATAAGTGCTAGACAAGTGCTGACAGGCATATGTACACACACAACACCTGTGGGTGTACTCGTAGTGTACCTCCCCCTTCTTGTCGGCAGTAATATATACAGTAAAAACTTCTCTCCTATACACCTCTGCCCACTTCCTCTGCACTCCAGCTGCTCATCCACTCCTAGGCACAACCATAGCTAGCGCTCCTAAAGGATTAAACGTAAACATGTCTAAAAAGTGATTCTCCCTTGCATTAACTTCCTGGCCTTAAAGTACGGGATATTATTAATATTAATATTAAGCTTACATTTCACTTGTTGCCAAGAAGGCTAGCAGCATACTGGGTTGCACAGGTAAGAGTGTTGCCAGAAGACTGAGGGAAGTGATTATTCCTCTCTATTCAGCACTGGTGAGGCTACACCTGAAGTATTGTGCCCATTTTTGCAACAAAGCCCTGGTGGGAATGGTTTAGTTGGGCATGGTCCTGCTTTGGGCAGGGGGTTGCACTAGACCTCCTGAGGGCTCTTCCAAACCTAATTTTCTACGATTATATGATTCTATGAATGTGTGATCCATTACAGCAAGAAATGGATGCGTGCATCTCATTGGGGAATGGGTATGCCCCAGATTTCTTTCAGTGTATGGCTTTTAGCTCTGGTAGACTGCAAGACAGAGCTTAAATCACAACATTATGATTTACATAAGATTTACATTAGCAACCTCACAGGTCAATTAATTGCAGAGTGCTCTTCATTAAAGTCTCAAGAGTTGACTCCTGCTGCTTAAGCAAGTAAGCTTGAAAAGTAATGAGGAAAGAGAACAGTTTTAGCAGCATGTGACACGCAACGCAAACAGAATGGAAGAGGTGTTTATAGGCCAAACTATGGGACAATTTGTACTGGGCCCACAGGCTGGTCCATGGCAAAAACGAATTGAGCCTCTGAGCCTCAGGGGAGTTGGGTTCAGTGTTTAGCACTGCCATAAAGGCAGACAGTGTTCTTTGTGTAAATGTGATATATTTTATTAGACCAACTCAATAGTTGGAAAAATTGTTCTTCAGAAGCTTTCAGGCACAAACAACCTTCTCCAGGTATAGACAGAGTCTGCCACAAAGGCCCTCACTTTTCAGTGCAACGTATCTACCGAACAGGGAATGCTTCCTTTCTCCAAAGCTTTGTCTCTTGTCTATTTAGGTTAGGTTACCTGATACAAGGTTAGGTTACCTGATACTGTCTGTGACAAGACTCTAGGGACAGGCAGAAGTGACAATTTTTGCCCAGTATGGCTCCTGAAAGCACTTTACAGCCATGAGTGAACACAAATGCATGGCTACAGATTAAAAGGGCCCAACCCCACAACAATCTGAACCCTCATTATATGACACTTCAGATGAAAGCGCTGCACTTTAACTTGTGTCAGGTGTGTACAGGGACCAGGGCTGGGCTGACAGCTTAGCTCTGCTCCCCGTGATGCTTTCAGAATGGGAGAGGGAAAAGGAGCAGAAGGAGCTTGTTCTGGGGGTTGTCCAGGCAGCATTGAAGCATGGGGCAGATGAATTGGAGTCCCCCTCCCACAAGGTGGGGGGGGCCTCCAATTTACCTACCCCACCCTTCAGCATCACCTGGGCAATGCCCAGAACAACCTCCCTCTAGTCCCTTCCCCCACCTCCCATTCTAAAGATAGCACCAGGGCTAGGAGGGGAGAGCAGCTGCAGACTTGCAGCTGCTCTAAACTCCAGCTGGATCCTCCAACCTCCTGGACCCAACAGCAAATGTCTGTTGGGTTGGGGGCAGAAGGGAATTGGCAGGCGGGAGGGGAATTGCTGTAAGTCAGGGCGCTTCCTGCAAAGTGCCATGAGTTACAGAGGGGAACTCCACTTGTCTGTGCTAGTTGGGCCTAACTTCCAAACTTTGGATGTGCCTGCACTGACATTGCTGCTGTGTGACTGCAGGTCCTGGAGACATGTTCAAGCCACACTGGGTACTGCTATTGTGGCACTGAGACAGCACTCACTGGACAACCTGCCTGAGAAGATGGGTGAATACCTAGGCGGCAAACCCTTGCTGGGCTCTGTTCTGCTGTGGCTACAATTAGCTGCAGCTGAGCAGAGATAGCTCCCATGTGGGCTTGGAAGGGACCTCAAAGATCATTTGGTTCAATTTCCTGCTTAGATGCAGGCTGTGTCAGATCTCCAAGGAGGAGGCTGGATTACTTCCTATGAAGGAGATTCCACAGCCCATATTGCCAGGGATCTGCCCAGTTTTTTTTTTTAATTTAGTTTCAGTTAAACAGGTTAGCCACTCCTCAGAACAAGGTAATTTGTCCTCATCTCATCCCAAGAAACAGCTCAATGGCCATAACCAAAACAACTAAAATCAGCCTGAGGCAGAAGGTGAGCATCTCATGGCTAATGCAGCTTGAGCCCTGCGTGCTTGCAAATTGGGCATATAAAAGCTTTTCAGGTTTTCCATAAAAAAGCCGCAATGAAATTCTCTGCAAAGACTATAGCCTGCCAGCAGTTTTGCAGTATGCTGCTGCTATGACTAAATATGATCTAGTCATCGAAGGCAATTGTATTTCATCTAATTGGGCAATAGGGCTGTGCGAAATTTCTCTGGCTGTTTTGTTTTGACACTGTTTCAACTCACTTTGAGGTTGAAACACCAAAACTGAAGTGAAATAAAGGCCGTCGAAATAGCCTCAAAACAAAAATGAGGCTAGTCGAAACGTTTTGACCATAGTGCTGAGGATGGGAAGTCAGTCCAGCTGGGCTGACTTCCCATCCCTGGCGCAAGATCCGGCAGGGGACTCCTCATCCCTGGTGAAACACCATTGAAATAGCCTCTGTTTCGACGGAACGGAACGGCTGTTTCAAATTGAAATGAAATTTGAAAAGGAACCGTCGAAATTCAAGGCAAAACGGAATGGTATCATTTCGCACAGCCCTATATGGGCAATGCTTCTGGCCAGCTTGCTGACCAGATCATAGTCATAGCTTACAGCAGACACAGTTTCGATACTGCCAGCAGTCATATCACCCTGCTCATTCTCACAATTGCCTTCCATGCACACAAATTTCCAACTGAGTGTTTTTCTTGTCATGGAGCCTTTGTAGAGATCACAAAGTTATTCCTGAATTTTATGTTTTGCTCCCTGGATCTAATCAAGAATACCCATATGAGTATGCCATGGTGATGGAAATAGTTGGCCCTGTTTTAAACTAAGATTTTGTAGTAGAAGCATTTTATGTTCTTTTTATACATATCCTTCCTCCTGCCAGGCAGAGAATTTCTTTCTTTCCCTCCCTACTCCAGGATACTGCTCTCCCATCCATATTAGAAGAGGGGCACAGGTGGCTGCTACTCACTTCATTCAACCAAACCAGCATTAGTCTGCTCAGCTGCTCCTATGAATCTGGCTCAGACTCTTGGGCTAGGGACAGACATTACATGTGAACCAGTATAAATGACCAGAAACCACTTCAAATCTGTAACACAACAGAAGCTCAGTGCACATAAACTGCTTTCAATATAGCTGAAACCAGTTTAAGATAAACCTGGATGTAGTATCAGATTGAACTGATTTAGGTTCATAGATTCATAGATGCTAGGGTAGGAAGGGACCAACAAGATCAGAGTCTGAACCCCTGCCTGGGCAGGAAAGAGTGCCGGGGTAAGATGACCCCAGCCCGATGCCTATCCAGCCTTCTTTTAAAGACCCCCAGGGCAGGGGAGAGCACCACCTCCTTTGGAAGCCCATTCCAAATTTTGGCCACCCTCACTGTGAAGAAGTTTTTCCTGATGTTTAGCCTAAACCTGCTCTCTGTCAGCTTGTGACCATTTTTCCTTGTTACCCCAAAAGAAGCCCTGGTGAACAGGGCATCTCTAATACCTTGCTGCGCCCCCCTAATGAATTTGTAGGCAGCCACAAGATCACCTCTCAGCCTTCTCCTGCAGAGGTTAAATCGTGTTGTTGAACTTCTTTCCAGATTAAAGTTAATTCACAGTCCCCTAGCATCCCAGGATGCTTTGCACCTCCAACCTTGCAGGATGGGTGGGCTGACCTTGGCCTAAGCTGTCTGCTCTAGCCAAGCAGGGAGGCATGCTCTAGCTCTTGCACCCCGCCCCACCCCCACCCCAGCTTCTGGCCTAAGCTACTCCAGGCATGTGGCTGCATTTCTGGAATCAAAAGTGAATCTCTGTTCACTTATCGATTCCATCTTTGCAGGTTAGCCTAAGCTGCATAGATTGAATCGATTCAGCCTCAGGTGTTTTGACTGTCTGTACTTAGCCTTACTGACAGAATGGTCTCCTCCAGCTCCTCCAGTAGTGCTGCTCCCTCTAAAAACTGAGCCAACTGGGACAGTCCCCAGACATGTGACTACCTAACCTCATCTCTCACCACTGTGACATCACTTTGAAATGCTCTGTAATGCATGATCTCACAGCCATTGCCCATGGGAGCCCCAACAACTGAAGCAGCCCAGTCTGTCTCCATCCTCAGTGCAGTCCTGTAAAGGAAAGATTGTAAATGTTTCCCCTGCCCCACTTCAGTTTTCACCAAAATCATTAAGACATTAAGAGTCCTGACCACTGGTCCCTCATATGCTACAGATATCTTGAAATGGATCTTACACACTTTCCTTTCCTGAGGGTGTGGTTTTGAAGTTTGCTCCATTTCAGATAGTGAGAGAAATGCCATTCCATGATTCTTTATGGCTAGTGAAACTTTTATTTGTTTTAAAGAAAGTTACCTCTGAGAGAGAGAACCGCAGACCACCTCAGTTGGTCTAGTTAAGTTTCCTTCTATTGTGCTCAAGCTAAGGTACAAATTAGAGCAAAGCCCCATTGCTCTCAGCACTGTATACACACATAGCAGAAGAGAATCACTGCCCTGAATATCTTAGAGCGAAAAGGCAAAAGAAAAAAGTTATACAAGCAGTGGGTGAGGTCCTGGCCCAATTAACATCTACAGAAATTGAGTGCTGCAACTAACTTCAAATGCCTCTGAATTTCCTTCTGGGGGAAAAAAAAAAAAAATCAACTACGCTATGCAGGAACTCACTTAGTAAGGAGACCTTTTAAAACATGAAGTAACAGGTTTCTGTCTTGCAAGACAAGATTACAGACTGATCAGGGAATCTGCAAACTCCTGCCAAAAGGTATAAAGCCTCTAAGCACAGCTGTCTCTCAGCCAGCCCACTGGTATGTTTACTCTTACTTCTTAGGTATTTATGGGTGGTATAAAATATAAAGGCCATATTAAAAATAACTTAAGTGATTAACTTGGGTGTCATTATTTGGGCTGTAGGCAGCACCTCGATTCAAATGATTGTGTGCTAGTGTTATCACACATTAAATAATAATAGGATTCAGCCTGGAGATGAGAGGCAGCTACTGTATTTTTTTCAAAACAGACAGTGATCATCACAGAGTTCTCACTCTGGCATCCTCAGTGAAAGAGAGATGGACCAGCAAGGTATTTTCTGTAGCAAGTGAAGTGTCCCAGCTGAGAATTCAGATCCAAAATGTGGCTCTCCAAAGTTTGGGATGCTTAGATTTGACAATCCCACTTGGCAGAGGGGCTACACCATAGTTGACAATGCTAGTCTAAATCCAGAGTTACAAATTTAACTTTAGCTGTACTCCAGTGGAACTGAGAGCAGAACTGGATCCAGTTCTTTACTGAGACCATTTGAGTTGATGAGGACTGACATAGGGAAGATATAAAATCAGGCAGTAAAGAAGAGGCAACAGCCCAAGCACCATTCACACATTCTCTTCTCTCCCCTTACTCCATCCCACAGATTGAATCTCAGCAGAATACCACCCACAACTACATACAAGCTGCGTTGACTTGTGGATGTTAGAATAATCAGGCTAATCCATATTGCATGTTGCACCCATTTCATAGTTCAATGCAAGCCTATTCTTAAATCAATGAATTAAACAGCAGAAAGTCTGTATGTGGACAAGGTCATGCTCTGCATGTGAGGCACCATAAAGTATGCAACCATCAATCCCCTAGATCATGGTGTACATGTAAGAGGTCTATAGTCAGATGCCTGATGAATCTGTTTGTGGTTGACAAGCCTGATTCAAGAGCAACACAGTTTGTTACAAGTTTCACAGATGTATATGTTGTCCAAGTTGGAATCCAAATGTACAGCATGCTGCTTTAGACTTCTTTGGTTTGCTTCCACCCTCTGGAAAGCTGCTTTGTGTTGAGCTGCACCCAGTGCCAGATGCTTCCTTCAGACTGGATGGGATTTTGCGCACTCCCCCAGCTTTCTACACCGATCACAGAATCATAGAAAATTAGGGTTGGAAGGGACCTCAGAAGGTCTAGTCCAGCCCTCTGTTCAAAGCAGGACCATCCCCAAATCAATTATCCCAGCCAAGGCTTTGTTTAGCCAGATCTTAAAAACTGCCAAGGATGGAGACTCCACAACCTCTCTAGGTAGCCTGTACCAGTGCTTTACTACCCTCCTCATGAGAAAGTTTTTCCTAATATACAACTTAAAGCATTCTTGCTGCAACTTGAGACTATTGCTCCTTGTCCTATCATCTGCCATCACTGAGAACAGTCTAGCTCAGGGGTGGGCAAAATGCGGCACGCCAAGCCATTCTATGTGGCCTGTGTGGCCCCTAAAAAATTTAGAAAATTTATATTTATCTGCCCCTGGCTACCTGTCATGTGGCCCTCAATAGCTTGCCAAAACTCAATAAGTGGCCCTCTGCCTGAAATAATTGCCTGCCCCTGCTCTAGCTCCATCCTCTTTGGAACCACCTTTCAAGTAGTTGAAGGCTGCTAGTAAATCCCCTCTCAATCTTCTCTTCTCCAGACTAAATAAGCCCAGTTCCCTGAGCTGCTCCTCACAAGTCATGTGCCTCAGCCCTCTGAGCAAAGGGGCAAGACCTTCTAGCCAGGAACCTCCAGATTTAAGTCCCAGCAGGGGCATTGGTACACCCCAGTCACAATCCCCAGCCTTGGCTGCAGCTAACACCTTGGTTCTGAGGAAGGCTTAACCCACCCCCATCCAAAAAAAACAACAGGAGAGGGAAAAATTCCCTCCCAGCTCTATGTAGCAACCAGTAAAGCCTCGGAAAACTTGGGAAATACTGCCAGTAGAACATAGTCATAGATACACCTAATTCATCCTGGACCAATGCCTGTCCCACCTCTTCTTGAACATCTCCTGCAACAAAGATTGCACCAAAAAGCTATCTTGGGAACAGAAATTAACAAGCTGGTTGGACGCCAAGAACCAGCGACTGAACAATGATATTGATTTTATGGCATGCTACAATCTACCTGATTCCTGAAACTCTTTCTTCACCCTACAGGTGAGAATGACCCTCTTCCCTTTTGATAGGCAATGACTTCCCAGTAGTTAGGTTCTTCTCTTCTGTTAATTCTCTGTCTGCTACTCCTGGGAATCTCTCTCTCTTTCTAATTTCACAGCCCTCAACGCTATTTTTAATCACTTCTGTGCCTGCATCTTCCTTCAGACCTGATGAAGAATGTTTCACATTCAAAAGCTTGTCTAAGTCGATTCCAACCGTGAAGTTGGCCCAATAAAAGATATCCCTCACAAAAATCCTTGCCTCTCAAATAATTCCTGTATTATCATGGTTATAGCATCACTCTGAAGGAGGAAAAGGAATCCCAGCTACGAAGCCCCAGAAAAAGACTACATCACTGCTGAAGTGATAGCTCACTCATAAGAATGAATGGATGAGTGATCCCTCATGAACTCTTCTTGCCAGCCTGAAGCAGCAGCCAACAATTCTGGCTGCAAACCAAATGAATTCAGTGGGTAACAGTAACAAATTACAGAACCAAAGGCACAAGCTGTGAGCACCATCTTTATGCCCCAGGCAGCCATGCTACTTATGGAATAGGGATATTTCCTAGGCAAAACGGTACTTGGCACAGCTTCCTGAAAGGCAGGGTTTCTGGTTCAATTCAGCTCTCTGAATTGTTTCGATGCAAACTGAACCCCAAACTTATCTTTTTTTCCTTTAATTTCCAGCAAACTGGAAACTCCCCAGCCCCTGCAGCTTCTACCAAAATTGAAGGTCTTTTTAACTTCACTGTTAATAGCAGCTGAGGAACTGACAAAAAGGGTCAATTTTGCCCAGCAGCTGCAGGGGACTCCCAGGGTGGATCTACCTACCTCCTGCCAGCAAGAGAAAGCAGGTCTAAGGTAACAGTGAACATGATGCACTGGTCCAAGAGTGGCTGCATGACATTTTTTGGACTGCAGAAAAGACTGACTGCATTGTCTCTGTAGTGCTGCCAACATAGCCAGAACACAGCAGGAATAATCGTTGAGGACCTTTAGCTCTGAGGGAGAACCACACAGGTACAAGGTTCAAATCCAGGAAACACACAGCTTCCAACACCTGGTGCATCTGTCCCAGGGACACAGCCCCTGCAGCTTCCAGTGTCTTACCCTGAGGCAGGTGGAGAATCCCTTGCTTAACACATAGCAAAATTACACCAGGCCATAGAGGCTTGGTTTGAAACTTTGCAGGCTCAGCGAACCAGCATTTTCCAACTAAACATTTTATCGGAAGGTTTCTGACCAGCCTGATGCTTACGCTTCCTCCATCCCCATTCAGCATCGTTTGCTAGAGGAGCTCCAGAGGTGCCCAGGCACTGCATCCCAGACTGTCACTGTGGCCCTGCATTTTAGGTAGCAGCCTGGTCATCCTTGCAAAAGCGGTGGCCACAGACAATGCTCATAAACTAAAAACACTTCAAACCTGTGATGCAACATAGCTCCTGAAGCATGTTCAGCCCAAATCAGGGCTTCGTTTGTTTGACTCTTATATGACTACCTTTGAGCTACTTGGGCACAGGTGCCACAGTGCAAGTTGCTGTGGGCTTAAGGTCAAGCTTTACGTCTCTGTGGGTCTGCAGTTTGAGGCACACACATACACACGCACATGCAAGGATCCACCTATCCAGCAAGGGGTGTGATATAGCAGGTCAACTTTGCCATAATGTAACCATCCATATATACCATCTTACCTCACAGCTTTTGCTTAGGGACAGGCTACATCACCGTCATCCCGGGGGGGGGGGGGGCGGTATAGAGAGGAGGCCTAAATACTGGCAGTTACCACAGAGTAGCTGACACCACATTCACAGCCTAGGTTGCCTTGTAGTAACTTTTCCCTGTGCCCAGAACTTAAGCCTCATTTTCTAAAGTGACTTTGGTGCTTCCCAACCAAAGTCCCTCTGACTTTCAGTGAAGCTTAGCAGCTTAAGGCCCAGACCCTCAGTAATATTTAGGCACCTGGAAAAAAATGGGGAGGTTGTCACTTACCTAACTCTGAACATTTGGGCTTTGAGTGACTTCTGATGATGAATCTTGGATGCTGTTCCACTCCGTTACAAGGTCTCAATCAACACTTGTAAAAACAAGCAAGGCCATGAAGAGGCTGGCTGGGAAGCAGTGCACAAGGCGTCATCAAGTAGATCTCTCTACTGCCCCTCCCTTGTGCTCAACACAAAACTTTAGGACACTTTTACCATTGATCCTGCCCTCCTGAAGGAACATGCGCATCAGATGGTCACAGCAGGTTCCCAGGGGTCCATGGATCTAGCCAGGCAAGTAAAAGAACCCCAAATACTGCATCTTGGCCTCTGGGGTCTTCTACCGACTTCCCCAAATTTACTCAATCACATATAGACCCAACTTGCTCAGGTTCTGGGCTGTAGCCTCTCTCCACTGGTGCTGTCCTAGCTTACTATAGCCTGATACACCAGTATATGAACCCCAAACCTGCCCACATCTTTTAGCCCTACCTCTGTCCCAATAGACCCTTACTCTCTTAAATTAGCCTACACACTCCAGTCCTTACTCTGTGCACTGTATCCATCAGCTGAACTTCCACCAATTGGATGAGGGAGATGAAAAGAAAGGGGATAGATCCTTGAGCAACACATCCCATGCTTTCTGGCTTTGCCTCCAAGCTGGGGGCTGCCAAGCTACTTACTGGCTCTCAAACAACTTTGGCTCAACTGAATTTGATATTTGGAAGCACTGTTTTGTTCCTACTTGAGCCCCCTAGATGGAGACTCACAGGGCTATCTGAACCTGACAGACCTTTTGGTCTTAATCCCCGTTCTACAGGTAATCTGTCTGCAAGAGGGGAATTGTATGTCCTCCCACGCCCCAGGTTTAATTACAGTGCTGAAAGCTTCTTGATCCTCAGAGGACAGGTGCTGTATACAGCAGAAAGAAATAATGATACTCCTGTCCTGTTTCAGTAGTTCTCTGCAGTGGTCTTCATCATAGGATCTCCAAGGCAAAGTCAGTGCTCCTGAAACCCATCTATTGGGTTTCAGCAAGATAAAATACATTATAACCATTATATGCCTGGGGAAATGGAGGCTAGAACAACATGACCAAGGTAGCTCTGCGAGTCAGAGCTCCAAACCGGACCTACATTCTGAAACCTGGTCCCTTGTTCCAGCCATTAGACTCGCTGCTTTTCCATTGGACCTTGAGCATTTTAAAAGGTAACATAGGACCTAATCCCAAACCCACTGAAGTCATGGACTCTTTCCATTGACTTCCACATGCTTTGGACAGGGCTTATAAGCAACAGAGAGAGAGAGAGAACACACAGGGAGCCACCACTTATCAAGGAATTTATGCCAGCACGGTTTCCCTATTCAGAAGAAATCATGGAGAGTAAACAGACCCGGACACTGCTTTCACAGCAGTGAGTTTAAGGGAAAGGAAAAGAAAAAAAATCCATGTGCCTCCATCCCAAAACAGGATTTTCATTGCCATGGAATGACCTTATTTCTTTCATAAACTGCTTTTCTTATCCCCAAGATACTGATCAGCTTATGGTGGACTGCAAGATATAGTGCAGAAGAATGCCTCTCCCTCCCCCAACAGGAATGCATCCAGAGAGCTGTTCGCTGAGTTTGCTTTCTGAGCCCACTGAAGCCAGTGCTATAGTCTTTCCACCAGCCTGGAGGTCCTCTGGATCCCTGAGCTGACAGTATCATACCACTTTCTATTCATTCCTCCAAAGCTGACAAAAATCCCCTCTGTTCCCAACCAGTCCTTCTTGTTTATGTTAGTTAACTTTGTAACTATGGGGCTCTTTTACTCCTTAACACGCTGCTGAGACAGGACCATACTTGGAGGATGCCTGTCTCGTATCCAAGAGGTCTGACGCATACAGTTCTGCCTTTCGGTCTATTCCACACTAACTCCTCTCTGGCTCTGGTCACACAGGGGATGCGGTCTAGCCACTGTCAGACAGCGCTTTTGGCTGGGTTGCCAGCAGGACCTCCCTGCTCCAGAGGTCTCCAGTATCTGGGTGTTATACACCAGATGGACAATTCTCGACTCTGGGGCGCTGCGAGATTCTTTTAAGGGTGTTGCATAGTAGCACTGTTAAATCCACAAGCACCTCCATATGATTCACAAACAAAACCCAGAGATTTTGAACGGGAATTCACAGGGTCACGAATGCTCTTGCCTGCTGTGGGCTATCTGGAGCCTCTGCCACAGGAGAATCGCTCTCTCATTCCCACCCCCAGCAAGGAAGCGAGTGAAAGCTCAGAGCTGGCATTTTCCACAGAATGCCTCGAGTTGACCAAAAAGTACATGGGGTCTCAACAGGCTGAGAGCCACAACACTAGCCCCAAGAGCCCCTGGCTCTTGCACCAACACCCACGAGCCGGCTCCGGGCTCTTGCCAGGAAGCCGGCTGGCATCTCAGAGGGAACCCAGCTGCACGAGATGAAGACCACAAGCCTCACGCCCAACCAGCCCTAGCGACCCCAGCTTACCTCCGAGTAGACATAGAGGGGCAGGACCAGGATGGCCAGCAGCAGGTCGGCCACGGCCAGGCTGACGATGAAGTAGTTGGTGGTGGTCTTCAGCGCCCGCTCCATGCAGACGCTGAGGCAAACCAGCAGGTTCCCGCAGATGATGAAGAGGATGAGGAGGATGCCCAGCACCAGGGCAGCCACGTTGTGCCCGGGCTGCCCGCCCGGCATCTGCACCGTGGCATTGGACAGGTCCTCCTCCGTGCCATTGCTCTGCATGGCTGGGGGCTCGGGGGGCACCTTGGCACCCCCAGCCCCTGGCTCCTTTAGGGGGCTCCCTGCAGCTCCTTCCAGGGGCCCCTCATGGAGGGGAAGGGTGTGGGGGGGGCTTCCCTCGCTTTAGGGCTCGGGCTCACACCCCGCCATGGTGCCTGCAGGGCCGGGCGGGATGCGGGCACCCGGCACCAGCCCCGCGGCCGCAGAGCAGCCTCCGCTCGCTGCCGGCGCCCCTTCCCGCCGAGCCGCTGAGGGGGCAGCTCCCGCCGGGACGGGGCTGGGCGGGGCGGGCGTCTCGCGAAGAGCCGCTCAAGCGGGGTGGGGCTTCAGGCCCTCAGCCACGTGGGCCCCGCGCTCCCCTCGGCCCGAGACTCTCCCCCTGAGTTACTCGCCCTGGCCACAGGGCGGTTTTCGAGGCGGGAGCGGCGCGCGTCTCCGGGAGAAGTTGTCCCCCGAAGGAGGCGAGGCGCCTTTAAGAAACACAAACCTGGGGCAAACTTCTCCCGCTCCTGACATCACGAGCCCCGCGCTGTGATGTCATAATGCAGGCCCCGCGGGGAGGGGGGTCAAGAGCGGGAGGGATCTTCCTGGAGGCATCTAGTGCAGTTTTTCCCCTTAGCAACGCGTAGGGGGTGCCCGCGGGGGGCATGTGCACCCCCTGAGCTTGGCAGTATGCCCCCTGCAAAAAGCACAGTCGCCACTCGCCACCCCCTTCACCCCCGACCCCGCCAGTGTCTGCGGGCACTCCCTGATTGCTGCAGGCACGGCCAAGTGTTTGCAGGTGGTCGCCAACTGCTGCTTGGCGCTTACCCCCACCCTGCCACTGCCACCACCACAGCTGCCTGCAGGAGCTTCCTGCTCGCCACTGCTACCACCGCCTGCGGACCGTGGCTGTGCCCCACAGCCTCCGGGGACACATGGCGTTTATGACCCATGGGTTGTAACTAGGGTGGGTGTCATAGAGGACAGTCTGGTTGTCCTCTGTCCTCTATCGATACGAAACCTGACGCCTTTATGTCCTCTATTTTTTGGTTTCGTATCAATAGAGGACAGAGTAACAGAAAACCAGAATGTCCTCTATGATGGCCACCCTAGTTGTAACCCAAAAGTGGGTTGCAAGAATATATGAAAGGGTCACGAACAAACTTTAAGAATGCATTCTCCTTTTAAAGGAGAAAAACATGGGGAATTGTGGC
>NW_017728937.1:5094157-5103836 GCF_001723895.1 Crocodylus porosus | reverse complement strand
CCCGCACACTAGGGGCTGGGGGCAGTGGGTTGGAAGTGAGGGGCACTGGGTCAGGACTGGCCACTGATGTTTACCAAAGGGTCCTGATACAAAAAAGGTTGAGAATAATTCCTAGAAGCCCATTTCTAGCTCAACATTAGGAAAAACTTCTTTACAGCTAGGGTGTCCAGACTGTGGAATAGGCTCCCTCTAGACATGGTATAATCGCAATTGCCTGTCCTGGGGATCTTCAAGAGGAGACTGGACAGTCACCTCACTGCACTGCGGTTACCTGACCCCAGCTGTCTTTCCTGCCTGGTGCAGGGGGGCTGGACTTGATGATCTTCCAAGGTCCCTTCCAGCCTTACAGTCTATGAAAAAACCACAAATCTAATGCAACCCTGTTCCTGAGGCAGGATCATTTCTCTCCAAAGCATCCCCTACAACCGTAATCGAAACTCTGCATAAGACTGCCCTCAGCCCTGACAAGGTGGAGCCCAAACCCTTCTCGCTCACACAACAAGACTGGCAGGTAGTGATCAGTGTCACACTGGCTAAAGGGTTCTTGGTTGTAGCCATCTTGGACTAGGGACATCGCTAGATAAGGTTCTTTGGGTAGATGTGATTTTTTTTTTATTAGGCCAACTAAATAGTTGGAAAAATTGTTCTTTGGAAGCTTTTGGACACAAACACCCTTCTTCAGGCTCAAGTCACTCTGGGCTGTTCCTGTGCTAACAGACCTGACACTGAAAAATGACTAGAAAAATAATAATTCTGGTGTAAATGATACCTCTGCTCCCTTCCCAAGCTTTCCATGTATCTCCAGGTGACTATAGTGCTCCAGTTCCCAGACTGTTAGGACTCATTAGGTTTTTTAATCCGAAGGACAATGTGCCAGCATTTTTTGCTCTGCTACTGCTGCTGTTTCGCTCTTTGATTAGCCAGGCTTGGAGTCTAGCAATAATTGATTGGAATATCTGCATTCATTAGCCGGGACTTTCTAGGGTCAAGGAAGCTTGACATTGGAATGCATCCCTGTCTCTTCTGTGAACTGCTGAGGAATGAAAAGAGACAATGTTTGCATTGAAATCTGAAACTCCTAATTAAAAAAAACCCCAAAACCCAAACCAACGAACAGCAACAGCGTAAAGAGCCACTGGAAGAATGTGACTGATTGGCATCATGAGTGAAAAGTTAGCATGATTCCCCTCCACAATCAACACAAGGAAGTGGTTTGGAGCCAAAACTTCAGTTGGACATAAGATGGGTTTATCTGTTGAAACGAATGGAGTTGTGCCTAATTGTGGCTGCTGAGAATCAAGCCTTGGGTATACTGTGGGTTGTTTGTTGTGGTGTGGTCCTAAGGCTTTCTCAGCAGCCCTTTACTTGGGAAATGAGCCCTTGACTTGAGAATGGCTGATGTATAAGGTAAGCCACCCCAAACAAGTCACCCTTTGTATCCTGTTGTTTTCATGCAGAGTCTCTATATAGAGACAGGGCGAGGTGATTTAGGGTTCTGTAGCTATAGCTCCACTCCTGCCCCCAGTTTTGATGTGGCCAAGGGCCCAGTACCCACCCCAGGAGCTGTGAGCATCTGCTTAGGTGTGTGGTACTGTTCCTTGCATTCTTCTCCAAGTTTTCTGCTAGTATAGGGTGATCCAGAATGGTGCAATAAGGCCCATCGCTGAGATTCATGAGGCCAGTAAAACTGCTCAGAGCTCAGGCTGTTTGCAGATGCAAACACACTTCATTGCACTGGTTACACCTGAGGTACTTTTCAAGGTTTTCTTCACTGGTACAAGGGCTAGAAAGGTTCATTTGACTGGGGCCACAAAGCTTCTGTCTTAGCCTGGCAGTGTGCATGTACCACACGTCTTCCAAATTATAGCACAGATTAATATAACTTTGCCGAATCCTTCCATCTGTGCAGCCAGGCACCATAGGACCCTGCCTGCTATGATAACTAAAACCATGGTTCAAAGTTGATATCATTTCCTTGAAAGTCCTAATGATAACGTACAGTACCTCACAGTACAACAGGGAAAGATGCTCAAGCTGTGGACCACTGGAAAGCAGTGGCTCCCAGCCCCCCTTTCTAGCCATAATGGTACAGCAGAAAGTGGATTTGAAGGGCCCAATCCAAAATCAGTTGAACAGATTTTGGATGAGATTCTTAATCTGTCACTGTCCATCCTGCAGTTCAGGTCTGAAATTTGGGGGGATGCTGGTGCCTCATACTTTTGCATTGGGGGAGGAGGAAGGCTGCCAGTAACTCATTTGGTTACAGCTACTCACAGATTTCAGTTATTAAAGAATCATTTCTTTGATAATGATATGTGTGGAACAAAAATCTCTCTTTGGGAGAAGCAAAGCAAAGGTTTACAGTACTGAGCATGGAAAAGCCGAATAATCCAATTTGCAGCCATGGCCTGCTGCATTCATGTGCAAGATTTATCCTCCTTGAAAAGTACATCAGTGTTTTAAGGTGGTACACATGAAATTCTCTTTCACTATAATTGTCTAGACTTTGGATGATGTGTAACTCATAAATTCAAGTTATTTCTGTTGAAGCATTGGGCTTTTCAGATTTCCTGGTAATGAAGCCTGATTTGTGATGTCTAAATCTTGTATGAAGGTCAGCATCAAGGTTTCTTTGCTTATTATTGTCTGTTTAGGAGCAATGGAATGAAAGTGCTCGACAAAAGGGATTCTTGCTTGATCTTGATTCATATTTGATGAACGTACAATGGACAGGGAATGTAAAACAGATGCATGTACGTGAGTGCCTGCACTACACCTACCCATCAGTCTTATCCTTTTCCACCTTTATAAACATCTTCAGTAGCCACAAATAGATTTTTAACTAAGCAAATAAAAAGGACTGATATATACTACACAGGGCATGCACTTCTCCTGTCCACTTACTACCAGCAAGAAGAGCCTTGTTCTTTCATAGTTGTGCCTCTAGCATCCCAGCTGGAAAAAAGGCTTCATATGCCATAACATTTAGCCATGTCTTGATATCCACAAAACACCAGAATTGAAGTACATAATGGCTGCTGTGGATTATGCTTCTCTCCTAGCCCAGGAGGGAGAGGTGGAGTGCATCCTTCAGGGACACAGTTCGTTTTATTCCTGTTAGGGCCACTAAGCTGTAGATCCGCAATTCTGTAGTTGCAGCTAGAGACTAATACTGAGTGGGCCGTGCCTCCACCTGCCATGTTGAGCCCATGCTGTAGCAGTTAAGATTCTGGAAACACCCTTTTCCTTCACTCTTCCTTCCTAAAACAATTCAGAATATAGCCCAGCAGCTGATGATTTGTGATTCTTGCTTGTCTACTCAGGAGCACTTGGGAAAATCAATCCAAATGAATGAAAGGTGAGAATGTAAAGTGAAATAGTTAAACTTTACATGTTTGTAGGCTATTGAATTGGTTTATTTTAGTTTGGCGTAACTCTGTTCTGGTCCTGAAAATCAGCTTCCCTGCTTAAGACATGCACCTCAATTTGGAAGTCTGATTTTTGGGGAAAGGTACATGCAGTATCTGGGTAAATACAGAAACTGGAAAAATAGCCACTCTGTTTTAAACTTGCACCATACCTTAATCTGAATTAACTTCTCTGTGAAGATGTCCCTCCCGTCTGCTTGCTATAGGGACTTGTTTGTACTAGATTTTGTACCCCTTGCTCATGTTGACAACAAATCTTATAAATCATCCCACTGTGCCAAGTTTTAAAGGTACGTGCTGCTCCCTTGACTCTGGTGACTACTGGGTTCAGATGCTGGGTCTTAGATTGTACGCTATTTGGGAAGAAACCATCTTTTCTGTGTGCATATACAATGTCTAACATTATAGGTCCCTGACTGCATTACTACAGTGCAAGGATAAAACAGGAACAGCAATGAAATGCATAGTCTATTCCTACTTCTGTAGATTCTTTACAGAAAATGACAGAAAAGGACCCTTCCATCATGCAGTGCAGTTATATGTTAACAAGCTCTCTGGAGGAAACAGTACTACTTGTATTTGTGTCTTTAAAATATGAAAGAAGTGTCTTCTGTTCAAGAACAGGAGAGAGCATTCCTTTGACTTCTAAAGCGACTGCCCTAAAATCATAGCAAGCTTTTAGTATTTCAAAAATCCCCCAACCACCCACTTGACACAGTGACCTTTGTTCTTGGAACTGTCACCCCAAGCACTCAGGATGGTCCCTTTTGAATTGATGAGAGCTGTATCCCTGCTAGCCATTTGCTTGTTTGTTTTTTTCTTTAAGAAACCACAGAAATATGCTGGAATGGTTTGATTGATTCTGAAAGTCTGAACAATGGACAGTGAATGCTTATGAACTTCCACGGAGAACATGCTGGGGTGGCCACCAGGTTCAAACAAGCTGTTACTGCTTTGACATTTGTTTTTGCAAAGGATTCTGATTTCCTGTTATGCCACAATACATCAAGGAGGCTCAGGACATGTCTCATGGATGTTGTGAAAGACTTCTTGTCTGGGCAGTTTGTCCCTTTAAGGAGGAATAATCAGCCCTGTTCAGAAAGCCTAGCTGTAAGGCATCTGGGTAAGCAGGGAATATCCTACCCCACAGAAGAATAAGTGAAAGGAAGAAGGAAGCTAAGTGTGAAGGGAACTGCTTACTCCAAGGAGGGACTAAACTGTTGTGCCAGGGCCAGAGCAAAAGGGACTCCTTTCTTAGCATTTGAGACAGGACAGTGGGATTTTTTTGTTTGTTTATTTAGGCTGAGGACAAAAGTTAAACATAAGCCAGTTTAAGTGATCAGAAACTGGCTTAAACCTATAACAAAACAGAAGCTCAGTGCACATAAACCAGTTTAAAAATGGCTGAAACTGGTTTAAGATAAATCTGGTTGAATGTAGTATCAGACTTAACTGATTTGGGTCAAACTGGTTTCTGTCCTAGACTCCTTCTTAGTTCAAGTTAAATCACAGTCCCCCAGCATGCTTTCCAGCCCTAGCTTCCTACGTAGCTGGAGTAGTGAGGGCTGGCTTACAGGGAAGGGAAGGGGGAACTGCCCTCCCAGGCAAACTCTGCCTAGGGTCTAGGATCAGGGAGGGGGGTTAAACACCCCTTACCCTGCTCAGATTTACTGCTGGCTGCAACTGTGGACTACAAATCCCAGAGGCACCTGGAAGCAGGAAGAGGAAGCAATGAGCAACCCTGTAGAGTCCTGCTGTTGTAATTCTGGACTGCAAATCCCAGAGACCTCAGGGGCAGCAGGAAGAGGAAGTGAACATACAGCCAAAGAGCCCTGCTTTATCACCCCCCGACTTGTGGCCTGAGCTACTGCAAGCATGTGGCTGCTTTTCCTGAATCAAATGTCTCTTCACTTCTGTTTCAATTTAATTTGTGCAGTTTAGACTAACCTGCAAGACTGAATCTGTTTAGCCTCAGACATTTTGTCTGTCTTTACCTAGCCCATAAGACAGGGGGCTATCCACTACCAGTTCACTAGAAGGGATGTGGTGGGTGAAGTTATGGAACATCAATCAGCATATATTTTACCATCCTTCTACTTATACTTCACTTGTTTGCAATCATCAGACCAATAGAATAGTCCAGACATCAGTCAAGACTTTACAGCCCACTCTCATTTTTTAAATTTCATTTTGAGTACAGTATTTCAGAGGCTAGGCAAAGCTGAGAGACCTTTGTCCTAAGCAAAGCACAGCACAGAATAAACATTTGCTGAGTATCAGTAGGATCATCCATCCTGTCCTGTTTTTTGTTGGTACATTTCTGAACCAATCACCAGAAACATTATAATTTCAGTGCCAACTTACCATAAGCAAAAAGTCTGGTTCCCAGTTATATGACTTGGATCTATGCAGGGCCAGGCTCCAAACACCCACAGCAAGGAGATGGCATCCAGCCAGCCAGGAGGCAAGGGACTGCCATGGGGCTTAATGGCACCAGTTGGCAAGCTACTGAAGGATGGCCAGCATGGAGAAAGCAGCTCATAAATCACAGACACCTGGAGAAGCACCTTTGCATGGCGGAAAGGCTGTGCCTTGTTCCCACAAAGCACTTTCTAGCAGCAGGCAGCTCAGGGTCAGAGTGGTGAGGTGGTCTCTCTGACTTTGCTTCCTCAAGGAACCGCAAGCTCTTCAAAGACAATGGTGCTAAGAATGGCAGGCTGCAGATCAAAAGCAGGCTCCCTGGGGCAGGAACAGAGGACAAGGAGGAAATGAAGAACAGAGTATTACTGGCCAATTCCCCATTAAACAGGAAAATTCTCAGAAGTTTTGCCTTTTAAATGAACTCTACACTTAGACTGCTTACAGAAGTTTAAAAAAACAAAAACAAAACAGCGCTTTAAACACAGCACACCCCTGAGTTGAGCCCAGCACATGCTCAAAAGAAGCAGTGCATTAGTTGGACCCAGCTTGCTGAACGTTTATATAGATTGGGCGCTTTAGTGGGGCTTTTTGGGCACTTGAATAGCTGATTCAATCAGCTATTAGATAAAAGTGGCAAAAAGCCCTACTAAAACACCTGATCTATACAGACACTGTGGAGCTGGGTCCAACTAATGCACTGCTTCTTCTGGTATAGCACTTTTTTGGGGGGAGGGATGGTGGGGGGGGGGCTTGTTTTTTTAATCTGCAAGCAGCCTTAGTGTCTATTTTAAATCAAACAAGTTCAGGGCCACAGTGACGACACTGTATTGTGACTCCCATGGTGCCAAGGGACAGGGTGCAACAGTTGTCACCGTCTCTTTGGACTTCTCAAAAGACTTTGACAAGTTCCACCATCAGAGACTCTTAACTAAATTAGGCAGGGGACTACAGAGAACGTCCATTCATGGATTAGAAATCAACTTAAAGATAGAAAAGAGTGAGTATCAAAGGTCAGTTTTCCAAATGGAAAGAAGTAAACAGCGGGATCCCCCAAGGATCAGTGTTGGGCCTAAAGCTGCTATAACGTATATAAATGTTCTGGAAAAGGGAGTGAGTAGTGAGGTGGCCAAATTTGCAGGTGACACAAAATTATTCAAAGTGGTAAAGACCAAAGTGGACTATGAAGAACTATGGACGAATCTGGCACCATTGAGTGAATGGGCAACTAAATTCAATGTAGATAAGTGTAAAGTGATGCACCTGGGCGGAAACAACCCAAACTATATCTACACTCTGATGGGCTCTAGATTAGCTGTTACCACATAGGAAAGAGAGCTGGGAGTCAGTGTGGAGAGTTCGCTAACAACATCAGCGCAGTGCTCAGCAGCCATCAAAAAGGCAAACAAAATGTTTGAGATTGGTAAGAAGCTAATTGTAAACAAAACAGGATGTATCATTATGTCCCTTTATAAATCCATGGTGTGTCCAGTTTCCACCCCTTGAATTCTGGTCCCCACACCTCAAAAAGGATCTAGAAGACCTGGAGAAGGTACAGAGAAGAGCAACAAGGATGATTAGTGGTATGGAGCAGCTTCCATATGAGGAGAGAATAAAGAGGCTTCATTTTCCTTTAAGAATAGGATTATTTTATTCTTTCCAAGTAGAGATTAGTATATTGAAAGCCCAATATGCCATCTTATATCCATGTCCTCTACTTTTTTTTATAAATGGCTTATTAAGAACATTGGGTTATTTGATCTCAGCTGAGAATAGTCTGGGTCAGGAGTTGGCAACCTACAGCCATCTGTGCCTGGCTTGAGAAGCTAGGATGATGGAGTCAGCTGAAAGTGGAGGGAATCAGCAGTATATAGTGGCAGTAGTGTTCAAGAAGCTATATTGGGGTAACATATCCACATACAAGGCAGGGTAAGTTTTGATGGTTTAGTTTCCACTTAGAGTATGGTCATTGGTCATCGCAGATACACAACCTCCAAAAATGCAATGGCAGTGTCAGGTATGATGGGAACAGCTTGACAGCTCTGGGGACAGATATCAGCTATTACCATGCCTCAGGCATGGTACTGGGTATGTAGGTGTATTCACAGCTGATTGCAGGTCTAACACTCCCCATAGGATCGCCTGTCTTGCTTAAGACCTTAGATATGGCAGAGGGTGTTGAAGAGAAGCCCAGTGTCCTGACCCCAGAATAGCCAACTTCTGATAACATGCCAAAGTGTTGAAAGTAACTCCAACCAACTCCCTCATGACAACTTAATGGAGGATTTGATAGCCAGTTCAAAGGGCCAGAAACATTAAGAAAGGAGACAGCTGTCAGGGTTAAGAGGAATTGAGAGGTTCGGTGGGCAGGCAGTTGGCTTTTAATATAATGAATTTTTTTAAATGGAGAAAGAAAATGGGAGAAGGAAAACACTTTTGAATGAATCTAAGAAAAATCCTTCAAATACAACGGTGAAAAATGTTCTAATACTGGAGTAAAAGACTGTGCTATCTTCAGCCCAGAGAACAAAAGAAAGAGAATAGTGAGCCCTTGAAGACATTCCTGTTCCTTTTGCTTGACACGTTGAACTAGAACAAGCTAAGAGCATTTTTGTGAGAAACCATCAGCTGCAGAATTGGTCCAATTTTGCAGTCTAGCTGGAATTAATTTCCAAGGCAATCTATACAAAGCAGGACTGTGCTTCTCTGGTTAGCTTTTTTGAGGATTTCTCTCTTTTTTAAAAAGAATGCATGGCTTCTTTGTTGTTTCAAGAATACCTTAATCACTTCCACAGTAAGTATCAGGTTTTCAAGTACAGTCTGAATAGCTCTTTTATAATTTATACCTCGGTAAAACATGACATATTCAAATGAGAAGTAAGGCGTGAACTAGACTTGTTTTTTATTTCATTAAACATTGGCATGAAAATGGTGGATACTTCCTGTGTTGACGATCCAGACCGGAAGCTTTCTGAAAGATACGCATTAGGCAAATGATCAGGACCCATACATGAGTAAGCAAATAAAATAGGATGGCCTGTTTAATTCAGGGGATCAGACTGAATGACTGAATAGTACCCTTGTGGCTCTAAAATATATGAACATCTTGGACCTATAACCTCTTGGTAGAGGCCACAGCACAGATAAAGTAAACTTCCATAGCAGGGGGAAAGGCCCTTTACTTGGGACCTCTTGAGCATATATTGACCACATTTTGTAGAAGCAGGACACTGACTGCCATGGTTCCCCTACTCTACCTATGGCAGGTTAGGGTGCTAGGTCTATATTGTGTCAGGGTTGATGGTAGTTTTATGTAGACTGTAGATTTTGGTTTGTATGGGAAGGTTTGGATAGGAATGATCCTACCCCAGGCAAGGGATTGGACTAGATGACTCTAGAGGTCTCTTCCAGCCCTACTTCTCTATGACTTTGACTTTATGACACCAGTCCCTTTGGAAAATTTGTCCATAAGTATTTTCATATTCATGTTCTGGAGAGTTACTTAGATTACAAACTCCTTGGGACAGGGACTGTCTTTTTGTTCTGGATTTGTATAGCCCCTAATAAAATGAAGTCTGAGTCCATCATATGGGTTCTCAGTTGTGACTGCTGGGCAAATAAGCAAGTTAAGTGGGTCTCTAAGGTGGCTTTAAAGAAATGGGAAATGAAATGCAGTAGCAACAAGTCGACACTGTGCTCCAGGTCCTATCTGGACCATGGAGGTGGCTCTTGCCCATGTCAGTCCTTCCAGGCTGCAGCCCCATGATCACTGTGGGTGCACACCCTCCTCCCACCCCACATGTCCATCCCCTGCCCCACATACTGGGGGTCTG
>NW_017728937.1:5081352-5094057 GCF_001723895.1 Crocodylus porosus | reverse complement strand
AGAAGTGAGGGGTACCAGCAGGGCTGAGGGGTGGGGGGCTGCAAGTCAGGAGCAAGACCAGGGGGCTGCAAGTTGGGAATGAGGGGCACTGGCAGGGCTGGAGGGCTGCGAGTTGGGAGTGAAGGGCACCAGCAATTTGGATTGTGAAAACTGTACAATAATGAATGTCACTTGGGAGTAATGGAGGGCCACATGTTGACATTACTGTTAATATTTCCTGTCGATGTTGATTTCTGTCTTTAAAATTAAGACTGTTCAGCTGCTTTAACTCGTAGTGTGTCATAAGTATTTTGGGGCCAAAATACTTGTGTGTTTTCTATTTAAACTATTTACTGGGTCAAGAATGGCCATCAGTGTTTACAAATGGGTCCTGCTACAAAAAAAGGTTGAGAACCACAGATCTAGAGCAAGCTCCCTCTGCTCCCTTTCCTTTCTCCTGTTTTGAAGAAGGGTAGGGAGAGAGCAGAGGCCGTTGCTTGGGGAAACTGACTGCAGGATCCCAGCCAGCAGCTAGATTTCCTCCTCCCCTGGAACCAACAGTGAACTTGGTTTGGCCTGGGGGATCATTGTAACTCATAACACTTCCTGCAAAGCATTCTTCATTACAGCTGCGCTTCTGTCTGCACCCTTGGTTTTGCCATGGATAAACCAGAAGAGTCATTGTAGATGTGCACGCACATGCATGTGGTTGGCATGCAGCCAGGCAGGGTGGTGGAAGCAGCCGCAGCAGCTGGATTCAGGTAAGTCTATGGGGGGCAGGGGTTGGAGACCCAGGGCTTGAGGACTGTCTGGGGGGGCTGTATGTGGTGTATGTGTATGTGCATGTGTGTGTGGAGAGGGGATGGGTGTGTGAGGGGGGCAGGTGCCTGCTGGCGCTGGGGGCAGCTGTCTGGGTACCGGGGCTGCAGCAGAGTAGGGGAGGTGCCTGCCCTTCCAGCAGAGGTAAGGGGTGACCTTCAGGGGCATCAGGGAGCTGCATGGCTCAGCTGGTGGCACAGGGGCCAGTGCCCTTGCTTGCAAGGGTGGGACAGCTGAGAGATGCTGCAGGGCTGGGGGAAGCAGGGGGCTGTGGGTTGGGTGTGAGGGGTACCAGCAGGGCCGGAGGGGGGGGGGGGCAGGGGGCTATGGGTCAGGAGTGAAGAGCACCAGCAGGGCTGGGGGGGCTGTGGCTTGGGAGTGAGAGGCACAGGGGGGATGGGGGACTGTTGGTGTAGACAGCACTAAGGGGCTGCGGGTTAGGTGTGAGGGGTAACAACAGGGATGGGGGGCTGCAGATTGGGAGTGAGGGGTGCCAGCATGGTCATCCAGTTTCAGGCCACTCATTCAAGCCCCTCTTCCTCACTCCTCATCCTCCAGGGAGCCTGCATGGCATGAAGGACAGCCTTGAGAGGACAGATCAGTCAGCCTCCTCACTCAGTGCTTGTGGATGGGGGAGGCAACGACAGGAAAAAGCTAGCTGAGCCCCTGCAGCCCAGAACTGGAGCATGCCAGGAGCAGAAAGAATCTCAGTGACTTTGGTTGCCTTAGACACCTGGTTGATCCCCATGCTGAATTTCCAGTCCTAGACCCAAAGGACGAGGGCATGCATTTTTTTTTTTTGGCTGCAACTTTCTGCAACAGTAGGCTTACCATATATCCAGGTTTTCCTTAACGTGTCATTTTTCTGGACCCTCCAATCTCTGGCTGGGTGTTTTTTTTTTAAAGCTGAACCAGTGTCTGGGATTTTGCTCCACGCCGCTGGTGGGAGTGGAGGAGAGCAATTGGAAGCTGGGGGCACCACTGCATCTGCTCCTGCACACACATGGCCAGCATGTAGCCAGGCAGGGTAGTGGAAGCAGCCTCTGCAGCTGGATGCATGTAAGTCTATGGGGATCAGGGGTTGGAGGGCCAGGGTTTGGTGACTGTCTGGGGGGCTGTGGCAGGGCACAAGGGGTGAGGGGCAGGCACCTGCCGCTCCAGCAGGGGAAAGAGGTGGGGGGTGGGCCTTTTGAGGCATGCCCTCTTCCCTCTCACCTATGCTGGAGCCAGACTCACTCTGCCACTCCCTACACAAATGGGGGTTGCCGCGCTGCAGCCTGGTTGGGACGGATGCAGCTGGGGACCCCCTCTGGCAGGGGGGAGCAGGGGGCTACGGGTCAGGAGTGAGGGGCACCAGTAGGGCCTGGGTCAGGGGAGCAGGGGACTGTGGGTTGGGAGTCAGGGGCACTGGCAGGGCCAGGTGAGAGTGAGGTGTCTTCCTGACAACTGTCCTCTCTTTTGGAACTGGAAGTATGGTAACCCTAACAGATCAGTTTGAAGTAGTCACCAGCTATGGAATATTTCAACAATTAAAGGGTAGGAAAATGAGAAGCAATTGAAAACCAGGATGTTATCAAGAGAGGGGCTGGGCAGATTTAACCATAGATGATGACACTTGCCCTTGGTATTTAAAGCTTTTCACTGAAACGTTGCACCCTGTAGCTTCCTGGAGATTTCAGAGGGAATGGTTGTCCTTTCAAGACTCCATCCTTCTCCACCTTTATTGCAGCTAAATGGTATTTTCCCCCTGCTCATCCCCATTTAATTTTTTTGTTGTTATTGATTTAAAAATAAATTGATCTGAATCCCTTGACATAAAGGAGGCAAGACTGCACTGCATCAACATCAAAGCCCTGCTTTCCTTTCATTTCCTGCGTGTCTAAAGACTTTGAACAAAACCAAGAAGAAATACCCAGAACTTAGAAAGAAGTGGGAAGAGAAAGAAAGGAAACCAAGTGAGTCTAAGAGCATTTGTGAAGCCAAACACAATACAAAAATTAAATAAATTCCCCTTTAGGCACACAAAAGCCCATTTTTAAACAGTTGTGTTGCAATAAGGTATCATTTCCAAAGGGGAAAATAGCATTATCAGCTAAGCAGAGCAGCAGCAGGGGTCACAAGCATGAAACTAGAGAGAATTCAGAATTGTTTCTTCCAAGTCAGAATGAATGGAGCTATCAAATCAATGACGCTTCCTTTAATCTTTGTGCTTCCCACCATGGCTTCCTTCCCACTCTGAGCTTGGGTTGGTAAAGAATAAGGGAAAGTTGATCTTGAAGCAATTAAGGCCACATCTGCAAGTAAAAGTGGATACTAAAGCTAGCTCAAACTCCTCAGTCTGTGCTTCCTGAATCTTGCCTGGCCTGTCGTGTAACAGCCTTCATGCTGCTGTCTTGTCATGGCACTGTAGAAAGTGTTGCACCAGCCAAGACTCCTCCAAGTCTTGAGTGCTCTGACCAAGCCTGTCCCATTTTGTCTCTCTGCCAATGAAGCCCCATGCAGCAATAGCATAACTAGGGGTGGGGAAGAGGGTATCAGCCCCAAGTGCTGAATTAGAGCGGCCACTAGACTGAAGGCAATTGCTGATGCCTGCTTAGCCACTGCCACTGTCCAGGGTGCAAAAGCTGCTTGTTACGCCTCAGCCATGCAGTGGTCCGGAAAGGGGAGAAGGTATAAAGCCAACACAACAGATTCATGTCAGCCAGGGAGCCCCTTTACCAGTGCTAAGCCATCAGGGCTGACTCTAGTGTCTCCATATGCCCTTTACACCCTCCAGAGCAGCACAAAGGGTGCCTGTAGATGTGTGGGGAGACTGCTCTGACGTGCTGTAATTACAGCATGTCAGAGCAGACTCGATTAATTGAATGCGCTGGAGCATGCTAATTAGTATGCTCCAGCAGCCTCCACATCTTGTGTATCAGCATCCCTGCCCTCCAAAATAGCAGCGGAGGTGCTTTAACTAGAGGTCACTCAATGAGCTTTAGTTAAAGCACCCCCACCACCATTCTGAAGTGCTGGGGCGCTAATACAGGAGACGCTGCTCTTGGAGCCACTCTAATTAAAATCCCCTCCTGAGCATGTGTAAAAAAGTCAAAAGAGACTAGGGAAGAACACAGAATCAGGCCCTCAGCTACAGCCAGCATGCAAAGACATAACACAAACTCAAGCACTTATTTAATTGATGAGGAGATAAGGGAAAATATCCCCTCTCAGCCCAGGTATTTCTTCGTCTGCTGAGACTTTGAGGCAATTCCCCTGGTTCTGTCCCCAGAATAAGAGGCTAATTTGAGCAAACCCACTCTTCTCATGACAGTGCTTTCCTCAGCCATTTGAGAGCTGTCACTGTTGGCTACTTGTCATCTCCTTGGAGTCCAAGGAACAGCAGCACTGTTTCCCACCCAGCCCCATTTTGACTCTGGCTGTTAATCTTTGTCACAAAGCTTGTCTTACTCCGCCTGCTGCCTGCCTCTCTCCATTGTTTTCACCATCTGCTTTTATTTTTAAAGCTGGTCTCCCCGTGTTATGCACAACCCCTCACATAGCTCTGGCTCTTACAGAAGGAGGCTGTATTCATTCCCCTGCATTTCTGGAACCATTCAGAGTCAAAATGGAAAACAGGCCCTGTCTATTTTAATTGCAGTCCAGTCTTTTTAGCACGTGCAGTGTCACACATATCACCCTCCTGCCACTGGGTTTCTTGCCAGTCATCAGCATAAGGCCTAGGCCACAGAGATGGCTCCAACCCAACGTAGGTCATAGAGGACAATGGCACTCTCTTCAGGGGCAGGCCCAACATTTGCACAGGACACATCTCAGGACAGGTGTAGGACTTCACTTCTAGACTACCTGCATTGGATAGGGTCTCCATTCTATCCACAGGAATTTCAACAGTCTCTGGCACTTGTGGTGAAAGCAAAGACAAGCAGACTAGCAATAGTAACACTCAGGCTGCAGTACTTCAGTGCTGAGTGGCAGGCTAGATAAAGGCCTCCAATGAGGGCCTCCCTGCCCAGCAGCAGTTTCTTGTATCAGGGACAGTGGCAGAGCCCCTAAACCGTGCACCACAAAGGTGTAAGAAGGCAATGTGCCTGGAAACCCAGACTTCCTCCTTTGTAACTAGGTCTACAAACTGTGTGTGAGAGCGGTGTCCTGTCTAGCCACCTCATCAGCCTCTCACAGCTGTGAGCAAGGGCAGATCCAGAGGAGGTGCAATGGCCTAGTCACATCCCACTTTTGAACCATGCTGCAGGAACACCAGCTGAAGACCTTTCAAAGTCCCAGAATCGGGTAAGAATCTCACCCTACCCTTCCCTCCATGCTCAGTGGCAAGTCCCCTCTTCTCCCATTCCCCTGTCCCCCACTGCTGCCATTGTTCCTGTTGTCTCTGGTTGCCCTAGGGGCAAGGGAACTCCAGAGTCACTCCCTGCCCTCCTCCAATTGAGTGGCTTGGGGAAGTGGGCTCAGCTGGGTACAGCAGCAGCAGCAGAAGGGCTCCCTGTCTCTGTCTGGTCCCCATGGGATCTCTCTGCCAGCCTGAGAGCAAGCATGGGATAGGGGAACCGTCCACCACTGTTTCTCCCCCTGCTGTTGTCCCCTGTTTAGTTTGGCTCCCCATACAGGCCAGCTGGAGCAGAGCAGGAACAGCTCCAGAGGTTCCCCTGCCCCTTAGATCGCCAGGGAGAGTGGCAGTGGCAGGCAGGGAGTGGGGAATGGGAGGGGAGGGGAGGGAAGGAAAGGTGCCACTATGAATGGGAGGGGAGGGACAGGGTGCTGAGACCTGTGGGGGAAGAGAGATTCTTACCTGATCATCAGGGACTTAAAAATCGCTACTGTTTCTGTGGCATGGTCTGCTCATTCTGGTGGGGCTGGGGGTGAAGGTGAGAGGAGGGGTGCAGCCACCCCTGCAGCATTGGTTGCAGCTCCCATACCTCTTTTTACAGCATCCTAGATCTGCCCATGGCTGTGAGCAGAGGCAGGGCCAGGCTTGTTGCCTAGCTTTGTAGCCTCACCTACTGTTGGTTTGTTACTATGCAGACTTGTTACTAATGGTGCTTCCCTTTGTCCTCATCAAGCCCTGGTTCTTAGCTTCTACTTGCAAGAGGGGAAATGCTACTCATCCTGAGCAACCAGATGTCACATAGTTGCCTCAGGTTTCTGGATGGGGGCTCTAGCCAGTCTTCTTGAGTTTGTCAGCAGACAGTAAACCCAAGCAGTGCCTAGCAGCCACACTAGGAGTTTCAGCAGAATTGTGAATGCTGCTCTTAAACATGTGACTCAGCCAGAGCAGCTACTTTTGGTGTCTGGCTGGTCCTCCAGGATACTGCAGGCTTCTGCCATTTGGGATCCAGATGTAGTGCTGTGATTTATCAAAGGGCTTCTTCAATCCAGATGTCAAACCCATTTTCTAGGGCTTACAGTCACCCTATTAGTTATCTGGGGAACAGCATCCATCCCTCCTCAAATGCAGAGAATGTCATTTTAGGAGTGGGGCTCCCCAGGCTGAGGAGAACAGCTGAAGAGGAAAAGTCCCAGCCTCCAGACACTCACAGGGCTGAAATCCCTGCCACTGGTCCACAGCACTTTTGCTCTGTCCTCCAGAGCACACTGGCTCAACTCATAGGTCTTCATGCTGGCCAGAGGGAAGGAACTGGAGCCCTGCAGGTAGTGTAGTCACAAAACCACGCAGGGGCTAGAGAGCGGAAATAGCAGGAGATGCTGTAGACTACAGTGTAATAAGAAACAGTGGTGGAGCAATGAGGCAGTCCAAACTGGAACAGCAAGAGGGCTAAGGCTTAAGATGAAGGATGCTGGCAGAGTTGAAACTGGGACAACAAGGGGGCTGCAAGTCAGGGCTCAGCCTGTCAGAGCAGCCCGTGGGAAGCTTTCATGGCTCCTGGCCAGAGTGCAACACTGTCTGTCTAGTAGTATCAAACCCCACCTCACACACATACCAAGGAAGCCCAAAGTCAAAGCATGAGAAGAATGACTGGATGGAAGAAACCGTGAGTCATCCCTCCACCTCTGCACAGCAGTTCAGCACTAACAGCAACACCAAGCAAGTACTAGTAGGAGGGCTTTGGCCTTTGGCAGAGTGCCTGTGGTTTCAGACTAGGCAGGGTAGGAGCCAAGGCAGCATGGATAGTGCCAAGAGGACTAAAAAACTCAAATGTGCAGCTGAAGCTGTGGCTAGCAGGGACAAAGGGAAGGCAACGTCTTGGGAACTGCTGGCATCAAAATCCCAGGGAGGAGATTTCCAGCAGAAATCACAACTCTTTGGAGAAACCCTCATCAAAAACTAGTCCTAGGAAGGAGGAAACACTCCAACAGACCATTCCACAGTCATCCAACTTGATTCTGCCCATCTCCCTGATGCCTGGTCTGTGCCATGTGATGCCAAGGGCATGCAGGGAGGCCACACCAGTGCTCTGAGCAGAGGTGGGAGTTTCTTGGTATTTCTTCATCTGTCTTCCAGTATTTGGGCTGCACTCCCCAAGGCCTCTCAACAACCCAGCTCCCCACCCCTTCACTCTCCCCTCAGCCAACTCAACTAGAAATCAAGTGTGTGAAAGATTAAAGTTGCTCCTGAAGCCATTCCATGCAATAAAGGAGCACTTGAAAAGCTAAATCCTCCAATCCCCTTATCCTAATTAGGGTCCTTTATCTGATGCAGCCACCTGAGGTTTTTTGAAAAATGAGTGCAATCTGCTCCCAGTAAAGAGAATAGTCACAGCCAGGGCTTTTTTTGTTAAAAAGCACCCTCCCCCAACTCCATAAGCTGATTAAGGGCTATTTTATTTTTACGCAGAAAGGATTGAGCCAGACAGTGCCTAGTACCAGCTGACCTCAATATATTTGTATGGCATTGGCAGGGTGCAGGGTCATGACTGTATGATTGGCCATTTACATTGGGGTCTTCCCTACAGCCTCCATTCAGGAACCCAGGATCCATTGTTCCACAGTGACGGACTGATGGGACTTGACAGAGATATGGAGGGATGAACACAAGCACCTGCAATGCACCCAGGTCTCATTCCATTTCTATCCAGAATAGATACTGATATGGTCTCCCCAAGTAGGAACTCAGGCAAGGAAGTCCCATTTTGTATGTGAGGAGCTGAGGCTCACTGAGCTTAGGTGACTTGCTCAGGGTCACACAGAAAGTCTGCAATAGAGCAGGAAATTGAACCCATTTTTTGTTGTTTTAAAAAAAAATATTTTCATGTTCCAGGCCAAATTACCCAGATCAAATCCAAATCTGTCTGAATCATCCGAGAACCATATGTGGCCCTGGTCCACCCCAGCCTGAGGCTTCAGGTACTTCCAAATCCTTTGGCAGGCATCCTATGTGCCGGAATTGAACCTAAGTTCCTGGTTAATGTCCTAGCTCAGGGCACACCAGACTTTCCCTTTTTGCTCCTGCTGAAAGACTAGACATCACCAGTGAGACCTGACCCATAAATGCTGACAAAAGCATGTTCTAGTTAGGTAGGTGTGTGCATCCTAAGCCATACAGAAAACAGCTGTATTTCATGAACAGGGTAACTGCAGCATATGCAGGTCATGTATCCTGCTTGTTTTCGCAGGAGAATTCCCTCTCTTAATAAGCACCTTAGCCAGTACTCCAAAGCAAAGTTTAGTCTTTAAGTAAATGAACAACAAAACAAAATCCTTTGTCCTCTCCTGGAAAGGAGCCCCTTTCTGCTCTGGCCTCAAGACAACAGCCTAGCTTTTCCTGGCAGCAAGCTGTTCCTTTCATAGCTTGCTTCCTGCTCTTCCTTGCATTTTCTTCAGGAAGTGTCCCCTCCAGCGGGCACTCCCTCCTTAGCCAAGTACCCCTAAGATGAGCTTTCTTGGCAGGTCAGACTATTTCTCATTAAAGGGACAGCCTGCCTTGTTACAAGCACATGATGGGATAGAGCCCATAGGAACAACGTATTACAACTCTCTGGCTCCTGCTAGCAAAACATTTCTTTACACAGCACTGCTTCCACAAGAAGGAACAGCCCAGGAACTACAGCCCAGACCACTGCTGTAGCCTGACTAGGCTCTACATGGCTGAAGAGTCTGAAGAGCGAGGTAGCTAGTGGTGAAGTCAGGCTGAAAGCAGGGTAGATTTGTACCTTATAGACAAACTAAATCAGAGTTGAATAGCATAAGCTATATACCTTATTGCACCTTATAGATGAACTAAATTAGAGGTGTATAGCGTAAGCTTACATATCTCTGATTTAGTTAATTTATAAGGTGCATATCTGCCCTGCCTTCTGGAGAGTTTGAAGGCATTTCTGCAGGACACTGTATTGTGAGGGAATGGAGAGAGTGAGCAAATGTGATGGCAGGCAGAGAGACTGAACAGAAGGAAGACCACGCAGTGCTAGATCCTGATTCCACGGGACCTCTACGTGGCACAATACAGTGTCACACAAAAAGCCAAGCTAGCTCTGGGCACCTATGGAAAGCTAGTGCATTACTTTATTTCTGATTCAAATGATATCTAGTGATGAAAGCAGTGGTTGCACTAACCTGCTTGGAAATTTGAAATCAAAATGAGCCATCAAATGTGAAATAACATTTCAGGGATAATTTGGAATCTCATCCATTCAGAACCTTCAGAACAAATATTTATAACCCAAGACTTCTCCGGGGGACCATTATTCTCAGCTCAGACACCAGTTTCACATTCACTGCACCCCTTGTAAATTTGTTCATAAAACCAGTACCCAGATATTTTGCAGGGAATCAGAGGGGAAAACCAGAGACATGTCAAATTACTGTAAGGATTCCAAGTCTGCCAGTTAAGAAAGCAGATCTTAATGGGATGGGTGGACACACACTGAGGCACCTTTAAGTGCTTTCTGAAAATCAGACCCTACTGAGATGACTCCAGCTGGATATCCTAAATTGCAGGTGATTTTGAAAACTCCTTGTGCCCATGCATATTCTATAGAGCAGCTCTTCTCAGTATTAACTGAGCTCTGGTTAAATTGATGCAGATTCTTCCCCAAATCTGTCAAAATGCAGTTAAGAATAGTCCTTTGGGCCACCATTACTCTACTGCATCAGAATCTAACAGGCAAAACAGTGACAACTACACAATGACTTCAATGTCATATCATAGCATGGTGATATGCTAGGGGTTGGACTCTCTGGAGCTGGTGGATGTAATGAGTGTCTTTCATCCTCTTAACAACCGTTGATTCTCTGGATCATGGTGTACATGTAAGAGGTCTATGTGACCATCAAAGGCCAGATCGAGTCCAGACACTCATCAGTGCCTCAATGGTTCTAGCTTCTGCCAGAGAGCAACAGATTAGAGCTGCTGCTCAGTGCCTAATAACTCAGTGAGGATGCATTTCTGTCAGAGAGATGTCCCTTATCCTTTCTCCACCCAAGGAGTACCCACAAAGCAGTGGAGGCTAGGGTTTTGAGGCACCCTATACTTGCCTTACTCTAGAGATTGCAAAATTGTGGTATTTTATAGGCTGTACCCCAGCATGAGTAGCCCTGCCATGTTGCCATCAAGCCCCCCAGTCAGATGAAGTTTATGGTCATACTCGGGACAAGCCTTTCATTCGAGGTAACTAACTGTAAAAAACGATGAATCTCCTTTATAGCATATAAAGCAGAAACAAAAGAAGCCATAGCCTGAAAGACAAGGCACATTTAAAGCCCATCAATGAGGGGGAGAGAGAGAGAGAGAGACAGAGTGCACGAGTGTGTGTGTCTAAAAGGTGGAGAGAAAGTTTTTGGGTGAAGCTGTGGCTGGAAGAAGGCTTAGGGTAAAGCAGCTGTTTCCTGTTGCATAATGCCTCCCCTGTTTAGGGCAACAGAACTTTATGCACATCCTTTGTAAAGAAACAGGACTACATCAGAAGTAATACTTGACTCTTTCCTCTTGGGTCAATCCAAAGTATGTGGATCACAATGAAGCCAGGTCTGCTGCTTTAAGAAAACACATTTGAGTAGTAATCTAGTAGCAAGGTAGCTGGATTGCGGGGTTTCAGATAGAGGGAAGTTGTCTGTGTTTGGGAACTATTGCAGGGCTGGCCTACCTGTGGGGCACCAATAGCAAATGCCAAATGAGCGTATGCCATGTGATTGTAAATCCTGTAACTCTGCTTGCCCATGAAGCCCATGATGTGGTCTCACAGGGGGGAGCTCTTTTGAAGCTCATTTAAATTGACAAAAATCAAAACATACAATAAGCCAGGATGGCAGTATTATGGCAGCCCCAGCGCAGCAGCGGAACTTGTGAAGCCGAGACCCATATAAGCCACTGTCCCACGTTGTGTTAGGGTGAAGAAGCCCAAGAAATTTTTGCAAGGAACCTTCCAACCTTGCTGCTGGATGTGATTAATGGGGTTCGGCATGAGGTTGTGGGGAAGATCAGCTGGAGCAATGTCGGTGAGAAATGCTCAGGCTTCAAAGCTGCTTTGGTTGCTGCATTGACGTCTTGCTGGAATATTTTAGCCATGTTAGGATTTCACTAAGGGAATCCAGTTGGGAGCAGATGTTTTGTGGTTCTTCAGTGCACAACATCTTTGGAGGCAGCCCACGTGACCACCCTACTCCCAATTAACTTTCTCTTTCTGAAAAAGTCACCCTGCAGCAGCACAGAAAGAAGGATCAACTGCAGCACAAACCAACTTTAAAGGCAGCTTGAACCTGGGGTTCAGACTCTTTGGCGAGATGCTTTGAAGATTTGAGTTCTTAGCAGGGTCCATCCTGATTGGTGCCTCTTGTGGCAGCATAAATCCATGTGTGACCATCAAGGGCCCAATTCTGTTATCACATACAGAGCTGGTGGAAGGCGCTGATTTTCTTTTGCACGAGGGCCTCTTGACATCAATTAACACCCTCCTTAGGGTCCCTTTGCAGTGCCAGCATAGGGAATTCACTTTGTTCTCTTTCATACTGGGCTGGTAGTTGGCTGATAAACACTGGATTTCCTGTGGGCTTTGTACAGTACTACTAGAGCCTGTGACACTTCCAATAAGTGCTGTCACTCACACAGGATTGCTGGCACAGCGCCTTTCTGGATGTCACCTAAGGAGTGAACTGCTTTGCACTCTGATCCTCAGCTGTTTGCTGACATAAATTGGCTAATAGATCCTGTCACAGCCTTTATAAATAGAGCAGGATGTTTTTCAAATCCAAACAAACCAATCAGATTTAAAAAAAAAGTTATTCAATACTTTTGAAGCTAGAAAAACCTTCATTGGAACTACTCACAGTGTAGTTTGGGGCAGGAGTCCTCTTCTATATGTGGGTTTGTCCAGTGCCCAGTGCACTGGAGCTTCTAGTTACAACAGCAGTACACCCTATTTTTCCAATTCTTTTTTGACCTTTCACATAACTCAACTCAACATTTTCAGGATAGCTTTAGGAAAAATAGCTTCTCCCACCCCATACAAGTACAGATACAGACCTTGAACTTTCACAGTTCTTACAAAACCCCACAAGAGAATCAAATAACCCAGGAAAGTACCCAAAGGGTTAAATGCAATAAAAATACTGAACTAACAACAGTATGGACAGAAAATCTGATTCACTGTTTTCATCACATGCACAGAAGTACCACCAGTACAAAAGTCAAGATAGCTGGGGGCATATGAGTCAAGAGCACAATTCTTTTGGTGGGAAAGAAAGTTTCATAGTTTAAACATCACCTTGCTGGGGTCGTTTGACCACAGTACTCTTTCCTGCCATGGCAGGGGGTTGGACTTGATGATCTGCTCAGGTCCTTTCTGACCCTACTAACTATGAAACTATGCAACTATAATTTTTGAGCCAATCTCATGAATTTTTGAAGCTAAAAATCATAGATTTCATAGATTTCATAGACATTAGGGCTGGAAGGGACCTCGGGAGATCATCGAGTCCAGCCCCCTGCCCAAAGGGCAGGAA
>NW_017728937.1:5078112-5081252 GCF_001723895.1 Crocodylus porosus | reverse complement strand
CTGCCTTTCCTCTGTGTTGGAATAGATTTAGCTTGTGCACTGAGGATTGCTTCCTTGAGAAGCAACCACTCTTCTTGAACTCCCGTCTCCCTGGGGTCATGGTCCCTGATCATGATGTTGGAATGTTTTGGGGCTGGCAATACCCCATTGTTTTACCCTGGCCTTTCCTTTTAAGTTAAAGGATGGTATTAGTGTTCCTGTTGGATACCTCTTGTGTCTGGGGACTGCAGCCTCACCTTCTAGAAGACAGACTCAGTAGTCCAAGAGGTCTTTGTTGCAACTCCCAAGGACACTTCTTCCAGTCCCACTGCTGCAGGTTAGTCAGCAAATAAAATAAACCAAATAGAAACCAGATAGCCTTCATTCACTGTCAATTCGTTGGTTGGTCCATCTGACAGAGGGGAACTCTGCCAGGTTACACAAGCAGGCATCTTTACAGAATCGTAGTATCATAGAAAATTAGGGTTGGAAGGGACCTCAGGAAGACATCTAGTCCAGCCCCTTGCTCAGTGCAGGACCATCCCCAACTAGATCATCCCACCCAAAGATTTGTCTAGCCAGGTCTTAAAAAACCTCCAAGGATGAAGCGTCCAACACATCTCTGGGTAACTTGTTCCATTGCTTTAGTATCTTCTTAGTGAGAAAGTTCTTCCTAATAGCTAACTTAAACTTCCCTTGCTGCAACTTGAGACCATTGCTCTTTGTTCTGTCATCTGCCACCACTGAACATTTGTACATGCCATGGGGGTTTGCTTTGGTTTAATTTTCCCTAAATTGAAGCGATGGGTCTTTAAAAACACCGCTTCAATTTAGGGTGAAGTAAACCCCTGTGGCATGTACACAAGGATCAGGCCTGACCCTTACCTGTCTCTCTGGTGGCGGGAAGGGGAGGGTGAGCTGCCAGTGGACTGAGTGGCTCCTGAGTGCAGCGGTGGAACCTCCCAAGTGGCACCGGCCCTCAAGCACCTCCTGGGGGGCACCGCAGCTGCAGAGGGAATCACTGGACCTTGTGCAGCTCAGGCAGGAAGGCAGGCTCCAGGGAGATTAAAAAAAAAAGATCAGGCTCACCACTTTTTTTTCCCTTCAGTTGAGCCTGCCTGCACAGGGTGCTGCCGGGCTGCCTGCATGGGCTGCCTGCACAGCCCCTGAGATGCATGGGGCCCGGTGCTTTCCTCCACGGCAAACTAAACCACCTCAGAAATGTTTTATTTTGCTGTGTCCCAAAGTCATTTAACGCACATTACACTGCCGACAAATGCAAACAGCCCACCATTAAAGCTCATTACGCCACTGACATGTGCAACAGCTGCACCATTAAAGTGGTGCAAAAGGGCAGTAAGCCACTTTAAAGGCCAATTTTGTAGCATGTACAAATGGCCACTGAAAACAGTCTAGATTCATCTTCTTTGGAAACCCCACTCAGGTAGTTGAAGGCTGCTATTAAATCCCAGCAGTCTTCTGCTCTCCAGACTAAATAAGCACTGTTCCCTCAGTGTCTCCTTCTAAGTCATGTGCCACAGCCCCCTAACCATTTTCATTGCCCTCCACTGATTCTTTCCAATCTGTCTACATCCTTTCTGTAGTGTGAGGCCTAAAACTGGACACAGTACTCTAGATGCAGCCTCACCAGTGCAGAATAGAGGTTAAGAAACACTTCCCCCAATCTGGTGGCAACACTCCTACCAATACATGCATTTTTCTTGGAACCATCCAATCACAAGCTAACACGCAGATGCACAGTTTGATATTATTCCTTTCTCTTCTGTATCTGTGCAGTACCATTCTAATTTGCCTCCTACATCCCTTGACTGTTGTATCAACTTCAATGTTCCTCAGGAAGCTGCACCTGGATTGAGACTGAACAAAGGGTAGTTACTTAAAACTTTGATACCTGCCTCTCCTCCTAGGATTTTCACTAGGTTTCTGTTTCATCCTAGGTGGGGGGAGGGGGAGAGCTGACACTCAAGCTGTCCCTTGAGTGCTTTCCTATCATCTGAAAAGCCAACAATTTTTCCCATCCTCAATCCCAGCTATCACTCTGCCATAAAAGCAGTGTAACTGTTTATAACAGTAAGAAGTAGCAGGCTGCTCAGCTCAACTGGGATCACACTGGGTTATCCTGGGGTAACTTTTCACTTTGTCAATGTCTCCCCTATTCACAGCCATGCTGTTTACTATAATTTATAACACTGGATCGCCTAAAGGCACCAACCAAGACTGGGAACCCATTGTACAGACTCATAACGAGGGGCAGCTCCTGCTCCAAAGAGCTTACCACTTAAATAGGTGAGTATTGTCATTCCCATTCTGCAGGAAGAGGAGACAGGTTAAATGATGTGACCAAGGTCAATGGGGAACCCTGTAGCAGAGCCAGATCTCCCAGAGGAAATGCCCACCCTCATGAGAGCCACCCCTTCTCTTGCCGTAGTGAAATACATGTGGTTAGAACTGGGATTGGCACCAGCACCAGACAGTCTGCCAGTGTGAGCAGGAGTTGGTCACCTGAGACACTAGCAAAGGGAATCCTCATTGTTAGCAGTATGGGAGCTCCTCTCAGGCTGCTGAGTGCCTTGATAGATACACTGGGTATTCTGGTCCCAACGCTATCCCTTTGGCAAAGGCAGGCCTGGCAGCATGTCAGTACTGGAAGCCACAAACCCAGCTGTTTGCTGTTCTTCATTTCTCCTTTCAGGGTTCATGCCTGCTCAGACCCAGGTCAAAAGGAATTTTACTATTGAGCTCAAAGGAAGCAAGATCAGGGCTCTATGCATCTTTTCTGACAACTGTGTCCCTCTTTACAGGCCAGGCCAGGGACAGCACACCCAAATGTGGTCCCAGCAGGACTGTGGCTATGTCCTGAGGGAGGGGATTGGCAGAGCATAATATGTAAAGTGGGTCTTCTGTGTGAACAGTACTGTGCGCTGTACAGGATGATATATTGTACCCAATCATACCCTTTTCTATTTGCAGGCTTGTTCCAGGATGAACTTCCCATTCAAGCCATTAGATCTTGTTTTCCTGTCTAACTAGTACAAAAGTCCGTGAGAGTCTTTCCATAGAATCTCACTACAGCAGAATCAGCCTGAGTCTCATAGTTTCATAGTTGGTAGGGTCGGAAGGGACCTGAGCAGATCATCTAG
>NW_017728937.1:5063433-5078101 GCF_001723895.1 Crocodylus porosus | reverse complement strand
TCCGCGATGCACGTTTCATGCCGTCTGCCTTGTCCACTCACTGGCAGGATAGAAGAGAAAACCACCTGTGCGCCCATCTCCTTCAGCACGTACCCCAGAGCGTGGCAGTCCTCAGACCTGCAGTACTATTTTTTTAATCACTCTTAACCAGGGGTGGGCAAAATATAGCCTGCAGGCTGGATCTGGCTCACTAGGCCATTCTGTCTGGCCTGCAGGGCCCCTAAAAAATTTAGAAAATATTTATCTGCTCCTGGCTGCCTGTCAAAGATGACAGGAGCCAGGGACTGTAGGACCCTGGGGGAGTCAGCACCAGGACACAGCAGCTGTGCCCAGCCCTGCCCCACTCCCAGCCATTTCCCTGTCTTCCTGACTGTGCACTGCTCCAGCACCTTGTGGTTCCCAGCTGCACTGCCAGATTGCGGGAGCACGGGACCGCACCAGTACCTGTGTGTGTGTATTTGTAGGGTGAGACCCACATGCACACACCACCATACACATGCACCCACACCCACCCTCGCACTACCATACACACAGATCCTCACATCCCAGCCACCCTCCCCCCCCACAAAATCCCCCACAAACCCCATACCCACCTATACCCCACATATCCATGCACACACCCACATGCTTCCTCACCCCACACCCACACCTATCCACCCCCCACAGACACACCCATAGGACCCACACCCCACATACCCAAACACAGCCGCCCACAAACCTGTATCTTCCTTCCCCCCCTACAATATACAAGTGTGAGACTTCATTCTCAGCTATTTTATACAATCACCTCTATGAACACTACGCAAACACATGTAAACCAGGACAACAATATTTTTTGAAGTCAAATTAATGAATGTTTTAAATGTTTACTTTTTACAATATAAGTTGGCATTTTCCTGGTTCCGAGATGGCAAACCCCCTTGCTGAAAGGAGTACATCTGGGGGCAAAGGGAAGGACTTCTGGTGGCAAAGGTCAGGGTTAGGAGGCAGGACTTCCAGTCACAAGATGGCAATCAGGGGGTAGGGCACCTATCAAGGGGCAGGGCTACCTATGAAGCCCTTGACAACTTGGCAAAACTCGGTAAGCATCCCTCCAGCCAAAATAATTGCCCGCCCCTGCTCTTGACCCTCTTTTCTGGTCAGCATCTTTGCTTCAACACTCCAGGGCTCCTTTCTGGGCATGGTGAATTTATAGGCCCTTCCTTGTCAATCTAGGTCTTAGTGTAGACATACCCCAAAAAGTCAGTCCCCTTCACGCTAGGTGAATGGCCCAAGCTTTGCCTATGCATGGTAACACTGTGGGGCAGTGCTGGCTTGGGGGCTGGACGGGAAAGGGTGCTGTTCTTCTGAGGAGACATCAAACTGTCTCTGAGAGAAGCTGCTCCATATGGTACAGAAAGATCTTGAGGCACTTGGCAACAAGACTGATTATTATCATCCCTACCACGGTACAAGCAGCAAGCTGAGGCACAGTCAGGCAAAGTGACATGCTCAATATCACATGGTGAATCAGTTTCAGAGCTGGGAACAGAGCCCAGGTTTCCTGTTTCCCATGTCTCTGATTCTTAGGCTCTTTTCTGCCCATAGTCCCCCCTCCCCATTTCAGTAACATAATGTGGGGTGAGTGAGTGGGGCACATGTCCCGGACACCACCTAAGGAGGGGGGTTTCAGAAGGAGTGTGCGGGGTACCTCACCTTCACATTCCCTCTGTTTTCACTTGCTACGCGTACATTGCAGCAATGCAGACAATGTGTGTTGTGAAGTGCAAGGCATTCTGGGAATCACAGTTTTGTAGAATGACAGTGGAATTCGCTGCTGTGAGGAGGAGAATTGACTCTATTTTTTGCCATGAAAATCAGCAGTATTTTTGCCTTCCTGACATGGGCTTCAGTGGCAAAAAAATAGGGTAAAAGTTTTTCCCACCCTCTTCTTTCCTAGCAGCAGTGAACTTCACTGGCATGCTGGAGAACTACAATTCCCAGAGTGCCTCGTACTCTATAACACATACTGCCTGCACCTGCTGCTTGATGCTGCTCTGCATGTTGCCTTTTGGGAAGGGTGAGAGAGGTCTGTCCTAGGTGCCTCATTTGCATGCTACACCTCTGCTCCATTTGCTTTTAATAATTAGACGAGAAGAATGGGCCACACTGGTCTGTCTGACTCTACCCCTCACCCTGTGTCTTCCTCCCCACAGAAAAAAAGATAATTTTGGACTCAGCTTTCCTGGCTGAAGCAAAAGCCAGCTCTGGCACTCCAAACAGAGCTCACTGTGTTAGCGTCATACCCGTGCTAATTGGATTTACGTAATGCCAATTATGTCAGGACTCCACCTTCCAGGATGTGCGTTCAAACTGTCAGCATTCCCCAGCAAGGGCAGGACACCGGAGCTGACTGCAAAGAGTGTGGCTGGTAGCAAATGCAGAGGTGGCCCACCGTTTGCTTAGGCCTAATCCCAAACCTGCTGGAATTTACTGGGGCGCCCCCTGGCCTAACTAGAAACAATGCCCACAAATTGACGGAAAGCAGAATTAAGTTGGACATTAGAAAGAGCTTCTTCACAGTAAGGGTTGTCAGAATCTGGAATGGGCTTCCAAGGGAGGTGATGCTCTCCCCTATCGTGGGGGTCTTCAAGAAGTGACTGGACATGCATCTGGCTGGAGTTGTCTGACCCCACACTCTTTACTGCCCAGGGCAGGGGGTTGGATTCAAAGAACTACTGAGGTCCTTTCCAATCCTAACACCTATGAATCTATGAATCCACTGACTTTAAGAGAGGACTTTGGATCTGCCCCTTTAAGCTCTTTATTTGTGGGAGATTTGTGTCACGCTAATGCTGCTGCCTTGTGACGCTCAGCCCTGCAATAGCCTGTTATGAATAACCTCTGGAGATGGCAAACCAATCACATGGCATGGGCAGGCCCCTGCTACGACACACAGTGATTACACTGTGCTGTCATGTTGTGATGCTATATCCTGGCAACCCCATATGGGGTCTGATTCAGGGTTCTAACAAGATGGTAGGACTCCAGGACAGGCTGATGAAACCAGGGCAATATGGCACCAGTTGCTATAATGGAGCTTAAGGGAATTAGAGGCTTACTATACATACACATATTAGGAGACAGAAAGGTATGATCTGAGTGGAAAAGACGACACAGAAAGCACCGTATTGACTTGCATACCACACACCCTGGAAAAAGACATGCACCTTGTTTTGGGAAGGCAGAATGAATCTGAATGGAGCAGTTTCCATGCTTCATTTCTGGTGTAGAAATCATCTTCCTTGCTTAAGACACAGCCTGATATTGGAGGGCTAATTTCTGGGGGAAAGGCACATGTAGCATACAAGTAAACATGGCACTGGTGTACTCTATTTTTCAGACAGGAACTGAGCTACAACCTGAGGGACTACCTATTCTTTCCTCAATAGTGGTTCTGCACCAGCGTAATTCTATGTATTCATTCAGCATCCCTCATGCCAGTGTAATCTTGATGGTGTTAGAGGAGCTACAGGTTACAAATAACCTGGTGGAACACGTTTCCTCCACAGAGGGAGATTATATAACTTGCTGAAGGCCACATAGAGTGCCAATGGCAGGGCTGAGAATTGTAGCCAGATCTCTTAGATTCTAGGCTAGCACCTCTGCCTCCAGGCTAGCTTTCCTCCCATGTAAGCCTGTTGACTTCAGTAAACACCAGAAACAGAGGATAAGTGGGAAGGGATCTAGCATTAAGAGCAACATTTTCAGAAGTGCCTCAATGACTCAGGAACCCCAGTCTTACTGAAAGTCACAGGGATTTATACACTGGAGACACCTGTACACACCACAGGTTTTAATCCTCATTAAATTAAATAGGTTTCTAAAATTTAAACTAGCTTATTTTGGAGTGTCACATATGTGTTTGCACACACTAGGTTTTTGAATGAATTAAGCCCGGTCCCTGGCCAGTGCCGCAGGAGAGCAGGATGGTCCAGTGCTGCCCCCCGGCCCAGGGCCCCTCACCCACCTCATGCTCATGCCCTGCTATGCAGTTGTGGAAGACAACCACACAAGGAAAAAAAACGCACAAAAAAAAAAAAGCGGAAGCGATTTGAAAATGACAGCAATTCGAAGGGGTGAACTACAAAAAAGTCATAGCTCCAGTTGGTGGACAAAGAGGCTCATTACATGCCTTTGAGTGCCTGTGTGTTTGCATACAATGAATCCATAGACATGATGCTTTAATTCCCGGCGAGCCAAACTAAACTGTATCTGAGGAGTTTTAGTTTAACGCACCAGAAAGACTTTTAAAGTGTCAGGAAATCCTGCTTGTGCAAACAGACATGCAGCTGCAGCGCGTGAAAGGGCAAAAATCGTGGCCTGGGGTTTCTTCTGCCCATGAAACTTGGGTTCTTTACCACCCTGCCCAAAGCAGTGAGGCTGGGAAGTGAACCTGCGTCACACACGACCTTCATGCTGCTCAAGTGCCACCCAAATCATACCTTCCTTCTGATGGTCTGGCTACGCTTTCCCCACAGTAATCCTGACACCACTGCTGAGAAATGAGCCCCATCTATTCCCTTGTGCTTGGCTTACTGTAAAGTATTATGGGGTCCCTTCTTAGCACATGCTCAGAAGTGGTCTCAGTGATGGGAGCGCTCTTATGAGCAATCCCTACTATGCTTAATACTGCTCAACCAATGACCACCTGACATTTTTTCAGCAAGCAATACATGCACGGCAGGAGTGAATGGGTAGAGTTTATTTCTTGGAGATGATGATTTTGGGATTGCCACTGAGACAGTATATACCAGTGATTCTCAACCAGGGTGCCTCAGCACCCCAGGGTACCACAAGATCTTTTGAAGGATGCTGCATTATATTAGATATTAGATGTGGAAACACCTACATATGACACACAAGATAAACCTACAGATTTCAAACACAAATCCACAGAGTCAAAAACAGACTGACCTGCTGAGGTCTTTTTGAGTTCTTTGCAACAAAAGAATTACTCTATTATTATGATGTAGTCAAGAAATGAGTGAAAGCTAAGAGGGGGCATTTTCCAAGAGATGCCTTGAGTCTAACAAGGTTGGGAACTAGTGGTATACCGAAACCTGAAATCAGGCCTTTGGTGAGTGGCTTGCAAACACACATGACAGTCATCAAGAAAGTATCAGTTCACCCCCAGCTGCAGATTGCAGATTTCACACATCTTAGCATGCTCATTGATTATTTGAAGAGCAGGAAGCAGGAGAGGGCTATAATTTCTATTTCCCTTTCTCACCCTTCAAGTTAGTGACTGGAAGCTTTTCACTGTAATGATGCCTACACAGTGATTACGGGTCAGATTACAGTGATCATGATGGAAATGTAATCAATGCCTATGCGCTTTGCTGGGCACTAACAGGGCAATTCGCACTCCCTGTTTGAAAGTTTATCCAAATGGGGAGGGGAAGATATCTAGGGCTAGATCCTCAGCCAATGTGTGCTAGCAAAACTCCATTGACTGCATCAGTTCACACCAGCAGAGTATCCAGCCTACAAGAACATAAGAAATACCATACAGGGTCAGACCACAGGCCCCTGATGGTCTCTAGTAGGCCATTGTGTATTCCACCTTAATCCCATGAGCCACCAGGGACATAGGCTGGAGCTGTCAGCATGGGTGTGTACCTGGCATGCTTCACTGATTCCCCTGATGCCTGTTCCTTTTGCAATCAGAGGAAGACCCTTGTGCATGCCTACCTCAAGTGTACCAGGCTGTACCTGCTCTACCACCTTCTCAAGAACTTCTTATTGAGGCTCTGGCGGCACTTTTCCCCACAGCTTTTATTTTATGTGCATCCCATACGTAGTTCCATAAAATCCAAGGACCTTCTGGTCAACCTAATCCTGGCTTTGGCCAAATTCTCCATTAACCACACCAGGAAAGAGCCACTAGCAGAGGGAAATGGATAACTATGGGCCTGTCTTCCTTTCACTCATCCATGCATGTCTCTGGGCAGAGGTTCACCGGGTGGTGGCTGTAGGCTCTTTAGATAAGTTCATGTGGCAGAGAACACTAGCTGGAGTTCTCTCCTTGGTGCCGCCCTTGGGAACCTTTGTTACCAGCCTTTGACCCGCATGCACATTCCTGTTTTTTCCTACTGTGTCCCAAGTATTCAACTGCTATACAGTTAGTGGCTGAAACATTGAAGGCGGCCTAGGCCCACCATATCTGTAGACTGAATAAGCCTTTCACTCACACTGGCAAAAAGTGGATGCTGAGGGAAAGCATATTCATGCAGGATCTAGCTAGACTGATCCATCTCCGATCCCTCTTTCGCTACAGCTTCCAGCACGTTGAGACCTAGGAAATCCTAATTTGGAGGTGGCACTCCTAACACTAACCTGTAGCTTGTGTAGGTGCTTCTATCTTTTAAATTTCTGCATTAAGGATAATCTTCTGCATAGCATTTCTGTTACTGATTCAAATAAGAGCAGAATTGAACATTGTTTCTAGTATACGGAGTCATGTTAGGGTCTATTTTCTTCATGTGCCCACTGCCATTTTCACACACCCTTGAGCCTAGTGGGACTTGATAGCCATTTGCGTATCCTCAAACTTTTTTTGCCAAAAAGCTTCATTCATGTATCTTTGTACAACACACAGGGCTGGTCTCCTACTCAATTTTTTGGTTTAGTAACTGAATTGGAAAAAAAGAATTGGGGAAAAACTTCTGTTTTGGATCAACATGAAATGGGAGTTTTCCCTTTTTTTTCTTGGAGGTGGAGGGAATAAAAGAAAAATACAGAAATATTTCATTTTGGATTAACTAAAAATGAACCCTCCATCCCAACCATTTTTGTTGTTTTATTTTTGGGTGGGTGTGTGTTTTTTCCTTTGATTGCCTACTTTTCTAAATGGATAATTTAAGTTTATTTCCAAACAAAATGCCATTGTCACATGAAATGTTTAGATTTCCTCAATTTTTCTTCTCTTTTCTTTTCTTCCACATGAAATGTTTGGATTTCCTTTCCTTCCTGACAGTAACTCTTCAGCAGAGGGTTAATTTTCTGAAACACCATTTTTTGTCCGATAAATTATTCACCATAAATGTTCACTCAGTCCTAACCTCACTGTCATCAATAGGAAAATGGCATTCTAGTTTCAGCACTGGCTTGGCATGCAGGAGAGGAAGGTTTCAGTCCCAGTTGCTGCCTTACTCTGTGCCATGGCTGTCTTGGAAGCACCGCTCTTCTCAAACATATCCTACCTATCTGCTTCTGCCACCCTATGTATGTGAAATACAGAAATCAGGTGGGAAAAACTACTCTAAAGGCAACCTGTGCTACTGTTTTGAAGCACACTGGAAACAGAGAGTGGTGTGTGGGGGTGCCACATCCTTTCTGTGTTTGGCCAGTGTGGAGTAGAAGTGGGTGGGCTATGAAAGCAGTATAAATACCATAATGCAGAGATGTAGCTAGTTATTCCAGCACCTTGGGTGGAGGTGGGGAGTGGGAGGCACAGTCTTATCTGCCATGGCACAAGCTCACTGCACGTTGGCTGCTGCTGCTGCTTTGGTGCGGGCTCTGTATGGATACCATTCTGGTGTCCCCTTTTAATTGGCACCTGGGGGAGGTGCCCTCCTCACCCACCCTCCCTTACACTGCTGCCAGAATTTGTGTGGAATACAGGTCCCTACCCCCTTGGTAAAAGGAAGCCGCTAGTGATCCCAGTGTTTATATCTCAGCTATTTTGATTATAAGCCCTTTGAGGCAGGGGCTGTATCTTTTTCCAGGCCTACCACAATGGGGGACCTGAGCTGAGGCAGCACCTCTGGGCAATACTGAACCCGGAGTCATTATTATAGTCTCATGGAGACAGCACTCTAATACTGAGAAAGAGCACTACAAGTTAGGAGCGGCACTTCTTCAATAGGAAGGGTACCCAGGGGCAGCACCTCACAGGGAAGCTTTTCTTTTGATGACATCTAAAGGCAATGTACTTAAAGGGAGAGTTTTAAAAAAGATGGGGAGTGGGGGGTTAAGGGAAAGAGAAAACTTCTGTGCAAGGATTTCCTTCAAATCCTTGGATAGTTAACCAGTATTCTGCATTTTCTGGTTCTCTATAGTCCTTTCCTTCTCTGCAGCTGAGAAGGAAAACTACTTTTTGATTAAGTGTAGGTAAAAAATGGAATGACCCCAGGTCTCAGACTCAACCATTTAAAGGACCCAGAAGCTGTCTCCTAGTCTCACCCTCTGCTGCCCTCATGGGGCTGTTTAATTAATCATCACCATGAATCTTTTCCTGGTGCTTTTCATCTGCGAGTTGCAGAGAGTTACACAGACATGCACAGAACTCCATAAACCGTGATGCGATTTTCAGACTATTAAAGGAGACCTGCAAATTATCTGGGTAGCTCTTAGATTCCTACAATATGGAAGAAGCTTTTTTCCTTCTACTTGTTTTGCAGAAACAACATAGTTCAACTCCTGTCTAGCTTGTTTTTAGGAGGAAAGGATTCTTATTGGTGATATCTTTAATTGGACCAACCAAATAGCAGGAAGAGCTATAGACAAGATTTCAGGAATGAAGTGCCTTTCTTCTTTCTTTTATTACTTTTAAATGTACATACACTTACGACCAGAAAACCCAGGTGAGATCAGGGTCTCAGTGTACCAGGTTCTACATAGAAGCAACGCAGGAGACAGTCTGGATCCTTAAGTGTTTGCAATGGACAATGGGCAGGAGAATAAATAGACAACATACAGGAGAAAGGAAGCATTAAATTCTCCCATTTTAAAGATGAAGAACACAGGTTGAGGGAGTTTGCCAAGATTACTTAGGAAGTCAATAGCAAAGCCAGTAACTGAACCTAGATTTCTTGGGTCCTGGTTCAATGTCTTAGTCACTGAACTATCCTTTCCCTGTTTATAATTGCCTGGAAAACTGGTACAATTATGCTTTCCCATGTACCAAAGAGCAGAGGCATAACTGGTAGAGTTTGTGCCCTGGGCAGTAGGCTCATACCTAATTTGTATCCTGGGCTGCTGGAATAGAGGCAGCAGGGCTCAAGGCTCTGGCTGCACAAAGCAAAGCAGGGTGCAGTGCACTGCTGCAGCAGGAGATGTTGCTGCCAACAACCAGGTTAACACTCCCCTGGCCCCACAACCACTGCAGTTAACATGCCCAGCAATGATGTACAGCCCTTAATTCAGAAGTGCTTTCAGGGCCAGAGGAGGATTAACCCAGTTGTTGGTGGAGACACTTCTCCCTGCAGCAGCAGGATCTTCCATGAGAAGGGAGGGTGAGGCTGACAAGGCCCTCAGATCAATAGATGGCCCAAGGATTTATGCCAGGAGGAAGGTTCTCTGATGTTTGACCACAGAGGTATTCACAGAAAGAGGACCTGGCATGTTTGACATGGAGTCTCACGACTGATTACAGCAGCTTTAAACTAAGGGAGAAGGTAGAATGAGATTTGTGCAGTCTCCATGCCTGGTTTTAACATGTAAGAAAAGGAAAATTGTATACATCAAGATACAACAATGTGTAAAGTGACATCACAGTAGGAAGGAAGGCAACAATTTTGTGAGATACAGGGAGAGAAAGGACTCCATTTAATCCAACTAGGAAATTAATTGAAGTCAGTAAGAAACAACTAACTGTGCATGTAGGCTGGGTCATAAAATGGAAGAACAAATATTCCTGCGTGCAGCGCATGAAGCCAGATATTTGGTGAGGATATCTGTAGGTGATATCTTTTATTGGACCAGTTGCAATGCTGGGATAGATTTAGACAACCTTTTGAATGCAATGCATTCTTCTTCAGGTCTGGGCTTTTCTATTATCCTACGCATTGCATTCAAAAGGTTGTCTAAATCTATCCCGGCCGTGCAACTGGTCCAATAAAAGATATCACCCACAGATATCCTCACCCTAGATGATATACTGACGTTCAGGGCAAGATACTGGGGAATTGGCAGAGATTTGTTTCTGTCTTCCCTGCCACCCACTACCAATGTGGGGGCATCATCATTTGCTGGTGGCCTGGTAGTTAACTACTAGGTGCTAACTCCTGTTCACTCCAGGGTAAGGGTGAAAAGAAAAGAGAACTATTACTATGAGAAGCATCTATGTCAAAATGCCTCTTTATGCTACTTCAGAGGTAGTGATAATTTATATAGTACCCCTTGTATAGGGCTGTGTCAGAAAGTCACATCATCCTTGCCTTCTAAGTCAAATGATTGAAAGCTCTTGTTTCTTGTTTTACCACCACCCACTTAAACTTTCATGAGCAGTAGTCAGGTTAGAAACTCTCTCTAATAATTCCTGTATTTTCTATCTCTCCTGAAGGCCAAAAAGCTCCCACTGCAATTCTCTTCCCCTTTAAAGAATCTCCCAAAAATGAGGGAAAACAAGACTTCATTGTCATCATATTTCACAAGGTAAAGGGCCAGGCTATTTATTTTTAATAATGGAGGCTTTCAAGCTGCTGTATGCATCATAAGAGAAAGGACCTAATTTTACTTTTCCCCTCTGTTTGCAAATCCTTGTTAAGAGCCCTAGCTGACCCTGGACCAATCCAAAGCTCACTACGTTCTATGCAAGTCTTCAGCAGGTTTTACACAGGCCCACAATATGCTGTATAAGGGTGCCTGTACATGAGCTGGGACGCTGCTCTGACATGCTGTAATTATAGAGCAGACTCAAAATGTGCTAATTAGCCTCTGCATCTTGTGTATCAGTGTCCCTGCACTTCAGAATGGTGGCAGGGGCGCTTTAACTGAAGCTTGTTCAACAAAATTTAGATAAAGTGCCCCCACCACCATTTTGAAGCATGGAGACACTGATACACAAGATGCTGTGGGCATGGGCAACTGCTGCCACCTTAGTCAGGGGGGCACATGCCCCCCCAGCAACCAGTCAGAGACTGGGGGGTGGTCCACCCACAGCCAATCTTGCCGACTGGGGGGGTTCCCCCTTCGGTCAATCGCACCGACTGTGGGGAGGGGTCCCCTATGGCGCTCCCAGAAGTGGCTGCAGTGCTTCATCTGGTGCTCCTACTCCTTGGCTGGTGCTCGAAGGGGATGCATCGGTGTTTCCGCCTGCTCCCGCTGCCCATCACCTAAGTGGGGAGCGTGGCTTGTCAGGGGGTGCACCAGTGTTCTCATGGGGTGTACGTGCACCCCTGTGCACCTCCTGCGCATTGCCACTGGCTCTGGGCACTTAATTAGAGCAGCTCTCAGAGCCACTCCAATTAAAGCACCTCCCCCCCTGTTCCGACCCCCGGAGCATGTGTAAAAATGGTCTAAGATTCCCTCATGAAAACATAGCAATACATCCTGGTCTTCAGCTGCAGCAGTTCCAGAACTAGAACTTCTCCATGTCTCCAGATTTTCAACTTAATTTGTGAGCAGCAGCATCTTTGTAATTCCAAAGCTAGGCCTGTGGCTACCTAAGATCAGTCAACAGTATTCCTGAAGCAGTATTCCACATGCTATTGAACAGAACAGGTCAGGTACTGGATAGCCATCATTATAGCACAGAAATTACTTGGACATACCTCCAATGTCAAGAACAGTCTTTATGTGTGTATACACGTCAAAACACTTCCTGGTAATTGCAATCAAAACTCCAACCAACATTAAAAAAAGAACATTAACCTCCCATCAAGTGGGCAATTAAAGCTGGAAAAAGGAGATGACAATGACATTAATGGCCAGTTAATCATTCCTGAGATCACCAATTTCAGTCAAGGGATATTTGTTTAACAAATGAGTTTCATTAGATGTACAAACAGGAACCAATGTAGATGGGCAAAATGGTCGATTAAACATCTATAACAACCTGTTCAGGTTTTATGGTGCAATTAAGCCAGGATGCGTTATTTGCCATTAATAACTGTTACCATTTTGTCCATCTTTACCTAATCAATTGCTTCTGATAAGGCCTGGTTATTTATAAGGGATGCAAGCAAGAATGGGAGAGTGGCTCATTGTGGAAGTGAGTGAAAAGTCCCTGGGTGAAGACAGCACAGTAAGTACTAAAAGTCTTTACCAATATTGTTAATTCAGTGCTGAGCAGAAGGTGAAATGCTCAGATAGGCACATTTCTCATGAATATCAATGCCTTTGTCCTTTTTGCTATGTATTATGTATTCTTCTAGGAGCAGTTGATTGTGATTTTTATTCTCATTCATTATAATGAGAGAACAAAAGGTCACCTGTAAAAAATGAATAGTAAGTCAGGGGAAATTCTTCTTCACTCATCTGGTGGAATTTCATGTTACAGCAGGGCAGCAAATCAAATGATGAAATTGAGCTTTGAAAAGTACAGACCAATCTTCTGACCAGGACCAGCTAGAGGAGCACAGAGGGTAATCATCTCCAAAGCTTCAGGGCAGCAGGCCATTACCAAAGAGGCACCCGTGTATAACGCTGTGAAATTGGCAATACGTGTGACTGGGTTTTAATTCTTCAGGACAAAAAAAATATGGGCAACTGCCAGAGGCAAATGAGTCAGACTCAATGTCAAACAGCTGGTTTGATTGGTCTACTCTCTAAACCAGAGGTGAAAGGCTTGCTTTTATAAGCAGTGTGGTGGATGGTCAGCAGCAAATTCATCATGTGGTGATCACCTGTAACCAAAAACTCCTGCCTTCCAAAATCTTCTTTTAAGACTAGAAAGCTCTATTGTGATAATAAAAGCTCCAAATCCAGCAAAGCACTTAGCTTTGGGTGCTAAAAGCTATCTTGTGACAGGGAATAGTGGGATCCCTCACAGGTTCTTCAGGTCTGTGTTTACTGGCTAGCTGGGAGAACACATCCCAACAAGTTCAGTTACCTGGGGGGAAATGGTAGCTTTAAAAAGTGCATTCCAACCCAGTAGATGTGTTCTTCTAGACACCCATTCAGCATAGGCCTGAAGCGTAAATAGAATAGAATAGAAAAAGCTCAGGCACTATCACTCCCTTTCCAATCTCTCAGTTCTAATCCTCAAAAGGAACTTACAAAACTTCTTTCATAGACAAGCCTATGAACTTCACTTCATAAATCTACTGGATACAAAAAATCATGGACTTAATATAGAAATTGGATTTATGACACATTGCAACCTGCCTGACATGATTCACTAGGTACCTGCCTGAAGTTTACCATTTACATTCCCTCACACATTTCCCACCCCCTTCCCCGCCTCCCCTCCTGTCTCTATGCATTGTCTTCCAAACTTCCACCTATTTACATTTTCACAGACTTCTTGTCACTCTTTTAGCTTCTTTTCTACCTTGGAGAACTCAAAACAACAGCAGAGTCTCCCAATGCCTGAAAAAGGGTGTTTGTGCTCAAAAGCTTGCAAAGAACTTTTTTTCCAACTATTTTATTGGTCTAATAAAAGATATCACATCTACCCAAAGATCTTTGAACCTTGCCAGGCACTAATAAGGTACTCTCAAAATGCAGCTCCACAAAGACAGCTGTTAAAACATAAATGTCTTCTCTCCGCAGTCCCGCTGGAAAAATAACCCACCCACCTTTCATATCTAGAAGGCCTGAGTGAGTTTTCTGGATTCCTACAGTAAGCAGAGTAGTTTTGCCTTAGGAAGAAAAAGAAAAAATGTGCCTCACATTGGGAGGGTAAGACATCCTGGATAATGGCAGCGGTACAGGGCAGTAGCATTCCCACCCCAAAGGTGGTGTCTGGGGCTGCTGCCCTGGTCTCTCTCTCTCCCCTCCCTCCCCCCAGTTACTCTACTGCCAAAGCATTTTTAGAGTGATTACATGTGACTGGGCCTGGGGGCTCTGTGATTATCCAGTGTTCCTGAGAAAGATCCCATATATCAAAATTGTTCAGACACCCTTTGTTATGAGTATATGCTGAATTCTTTAGATTAGTGATTCTCAACCAAGGTGTCATGGCACCTTGGGATGCCATGAGAGCCTTTTAAAGGTGTGAAAACAGCTATACATGATTCACAAGATAAATCCAGAAATTTCAAATAGGAACCCAGAGTATCAAAATCATTCTGAGCTACTGTGATCTTTCTGAATTCTTTGAAACAAAAGAATTCCCTTTTTTTCCACAGTCCAGAGACAAGTGAAAGTTAAGAGCTGCTATTGTCTGAGGGGTGCCTGGTGCCTAACGAAGGCTGCCTTGAGTCTAAAGAGATTGAGAACCACTACTTTAGATCATCCTGTGGCAAAGCAGCATTGCAGCAACCAAAGAAAACATATGATTCTAATTATCTAAGAGGATTGCAGACCCTTGATTAGGATGATGAAACTCAGAGAGAGAGGCAACAATTACCATCACTATTCATAATACAGTGACACTCAGAAGGCTCTATACATCCATGTAGTGGGTGTACCTACACGTCACCGTACGGTGATATTGTTCCTGCACTGTGTTTTAGTACTTCTTTTTGGAAATACTAAAACAAGTACAGTAACCCTCTGTACTGTGCTGTACGGGTGGTGCATGCAAAGATTTCCCTGCTACATCACCGTAGCAGAGCGCTATAATCAAGGAACAGAGGTAGACCCACATGATTGCTGTATTGTTGTAGCATACCAGAAGGTGACGTAGTACGTCGCTATGTTGCTGTAGGGAGATTTCATAGATTTCATAGATTTCATAGACATTAGGGCTGGAAGGGACCTCGGGAGATCATCGAGTCCAGCCTCCTGCCCAAAGGGC
>NW_017728937.1:5050517-5061033 GCF_001723895.1 Crocodylus porosus | reverse complement strand
CAGATTGTCAGGGCCAGCTGACTTGAAGGTATCCAGCTTCTCAAGGTGTTCCTTCACGAGGTCAGCATTGATGGAGGGTAGGGGATTCCCCTCACCCAGATTTCCCTGTCCCATAGCAGGCATGAGATGTGTTGACGTAACCAGTAAGAGACAAGTCCTACTCTGAAAAGGTCATATTATCATTATCAGCCACATCTTACAGCGAGACAGAGCAGGGGCAGATCCAGAAAGAGTGGTGGCACCATTGCATCCCCTTTTGACTGTCATGCATGAGCTCTTGTCACATGGTTTGCCCAAAGCCTCTAATTTTGCACAGCTCTGGAGCTCACAGAGCGCTGACACTGGGTCTTTTCCTTTCCCCTGTAGCTGAATTCAGCAGAGAAAGGGAAGGCAGGGAAGGGCGAATAGCTGCAGTGCTCACCCCCTGGGCTGTGTGAAACAAGGGCTCTGGCTAGACCCCACCCCAATCAGCTGGTGAGCTCAGAGCTCACTGCTCTCCAATTGCTCTGGCAGGAGCGTGGTGGGTTCAAATTATGGGGGAGCTTGAGGGAGCTGAGCCCCCCCATAAGAGATGAATGTCCCCCTGTAAGATTTGAAAATCATAAGCTGTGGGGTCTCCAGTGTTATTAGGGCATCGTGATGAGTAGCTCAGTTTTTCTGGCAGTCTGCCCCCCCACCGGAGTCAAAGTGTAATTCGAACCCTGGGAGCATGCGCTGATCAGGTAGTTTGCTCAGAGCTCACAGTGCATGCACAGCGCAGCCAAAGTTGTGGGGCACAACCCTCTTGCCCCATTCCTGGATCTGCTGCAAGCACAGTGATTGAATGAGGTGCCTAGGGTTACAGAGATGAAGGCAAGTACTGAACTTAGATCTAAGTCTCAGTACAGCAGCTTTGCCACAAAATACAGACAAACGAATTGTAGAATGACTCAGTTCAGTGCACATCCACTCATTGCATCTCAACAAAGCACTCAAACTGCAAAATGGGGTTGCGATTTCCAAATGCCCTACAATTCAGGGATGTGCTGATACAGGTGAAGAAGTCTTGTGGCTTTTTAGGTTCCAGTGAAGGTTTTCCTTTTCAAATTGCCTTTAAAAAAAAATCTGATTGTCTTCAAAAGTCAAGTCAGATGACGAAAACAACATTAGAATATGTTGTGTATGCAGGGATAATTCCCCCTTGACTTAATTACCCTTCTCAATAAAAAGTATACACTGGTAATGATAGGATTTTTCTTTTTAGTGGTTCTTTTTCCACCTCCTTCTTCCAACCTCCTGCCTGAATGTACTCACAAGTGGTAGCTTGGTTCATAGCCAGTTGTTAAAAATGATTATGGGCATGAAGCCCATAACCGGTTTTATGGCTTTGTGCTTAAATGAAGTATTATGTCAGATATTTCATTAGTCTTCCTTCCTCTGTTTCTCTAACTTTGCCAAGCTTTTGTTACCAGTAGCAGAGCTCTCCGTTCTGCTAACCGGCTTTGCCTGTCTGGTTATCAGTATTTCCACAAACACTTCTCTGCCTCTTTTACACAGCTTCCTACATGTGATTTGCTCTCCCATGGCTTGTCTTTTTAAGGCTCCTGCCATTTCCTAAACTTGTGCTCTGTGGAATCCAGTTGCTTTATGTATAAAAGGCATACACATTGCTCTTTGTTCCCATACTCCTTGGTCCTTTCAATCTGCCTCTTTAAGCAGCAAGATGCTCAGAGCACAAAACAGTCTTCAGATGTCTGGAACATGCCTAACTAATGGAGAAGAAAAACCTACACAATGCAAATAGAAGCTTTGTCTTACCATATAGCCAGATACTAGTGTGACTAGCAATGTTGTAGGGACCTGAGTTTTGGAGAGGAATGCTGAGATTCATTCTCCCACACAGTGATGTTCTGAGAGGTTTAAGACAAGATTAGGGAGTGAAAGAAAACACTTGTATTAGGTAGAGATTTAGGACCTAGTTCTCTGTAAGCAAAAAAACACATATAAATCATAAGCCTTGTCCTGCATAATTGTTTATGCTATTAATTTTAGGGATGTAGAAGGCTGCCACTACTATAATGTGTGAGCAGTGCACAGTCAAATGTATTTTGTCTGTGACGTGCCCCTGAGAGCTAGGAAAATAGTGCCCCCATTTTACAGATGGAAGCAGAAGCATGGAGAGGCCAAGTGACTGGCCCCAGGCCAGAAGTGACAGTGTGATGGAGCAGAAACTCCATCCTTTCTCCCACATCCTAATCACTGGCCCATTCTTTCTTTTCAATCACTTCAAAGTCTAGATTACTACATTTGCCAGAAAGAGACTAGGAAATATTCCAAGGATTCTGGGTAAAAGATACATACAGTATACACCTAGTAGATGCATATAGCATATATGTTACATACATATGGTATGTATGTAAGATATGTAAGGTACATAATAGCACACAAAGATACAAAGATGCAGTAGCATGTCAGCTACTGTGATCCTAGCACTATTTATAAGCAGCTAAGAGGTTCCAAAAAGTTGTTGCTATGTACCACAAAACGGCCCGCAGAATAGGGACAGCCACAGAAGCAGGGCACTGTATAAAATGAAGATGAGGCATAAGCAAGGCCATTGCCTCACTGCTTTCATTGCCAAGGTAAAACAATTTTACATCCCCATGCAAAAGGTGGGCACTTGGCCAAGGTAAACTGTAACAAAAGCATTGGTTTTGGAAAAGAGCTACTTGGATGTCTGTAGTCTGGATGTGAGACCTTCAAACAGAGTTGTGTGAAGTGGAGGTATTTCTTCCATGGTATTCTGGGGCATAGAGAAGGCAGCATGTCTCTACCCAAACTGGACAGAACTCACTGCAAGGAAGTGTTTGTGTACCAAGAACTAGAGGTTGCCATCGTATGTTTTCTGTCTTCTCCATTCAGTCAACACTGACTAAAATATTATCAACAGCTTTTCTGTGAAGATCCCTTCTGAAGGAGTTACCTTTAGTTACGCTGTGACTACTCATCCTATGTCTTTATTTCCATCCCAGAAACACTACATGCTTCAGTTACAGGTCAGGGTTTGTATGTTTTTAGAAAACAAACAAACAAATACACAACCCCCCAACATAGAATAAATATGAAAACATCCCACTCAAGACTTCCCTTGAAGACTTGAAAAGAATCAGCATTGTGCAGAAGTTGAGAATTGCAAAGTATCCCTTTTGGCATCCCCCAACACACACACACACACACACACACACACACACACACACACACACACACACACACACACACACACTCTCACTTTATGTATACAGGGAGCAAGCAATTTTTTCTATCAAACACATTTTCCAAAATATGTGATTCCAGACACCCCACAATGATTCCTGTCAAATTTACGGAATTGTTGAACTCTGACATGATTAGTTTTTCTCCCCCTCTAGCTTAGATCCCTCAAAGAAGTGGCAGCCTCTGTTTAACCAGTATTTCAAGGTTTATTTATCTTTTTTAATGAAATTTCATTTCCAAAAATCAGTTCCAAATTAAGTTCCAAATTTTGACTGAGCAGAGTTCAATCATTCAAGTCTGTGTGGCAGTACCACCAGCAATTATCCTACCTCCCAGACTCATCAGCTTGGGGTACCAAATCCATGGCCGGCATCCTACATGCAAGCCCCAAGCCCAGAGACCTTGGAGTTCAGATGCCCCTTAGGGGGTTTGTACATGACATGGGGGTTTAATTCTTCCTAAATTGAAGTGGTGTTTTTAAAAAACCTCTCTGGCGGCAGGGAGGGGAGAGAGAGCTGCTGGTAGTCCCTGAGCTGGAGTGGGGGGACGCTGGTGTTTCTTTCCACGGCAGTGGCAGCCCCTCACAAGGTGGCACCCACCGCCAGGTGGTACCCGGCTCAAGCAGTCCCAGGGGCCACCACAGCCGTGAAGGGAAGCACCAGGCCCCTGCACAGCTCAGGCAGGCAATCATCGGGCTGGGAGGAAAGATCAGGCTTGCAGCCTTTTTTTTTTCCCTTTCTGTGGAGCCTACCTTCCCAGGCTGCTGCTAGGCTGCCTGCACGCTCTGCCCGCATAGTCCCTAGCCGCACAAAGCCCAGTGCTTCCCTCCGTGGCTGTAGGGTAGGAAACTAACAGTCCTCAGAGGTGTTTTACTTTGCAGTCATTTTCTGCATCCCAAAGTCATTTAAGGTACATTACGCTGCTGAATGTGCGACAGTGGCTGGAAGTAACGTGCATTACACTGCCGAATGTACAAATAGCAATGCCATTAAAGTGGAGCAAAAGGCATTTAACTTGCTTTAAAGTGTCGTCTACAAATGCCCCTAGTCTTGCTGCTTACCCCTAGTTAAAAGATGGCAGCAACAAGCTAAAGGGAAAGCCTGAGAGCAATCCCCCATCACCATAAATTGTGTAGCTGAGATCCTCGCATTTGGGGACATTTGTAGACTCTCGCAGGGTTCAGCCTACTTGCAGTGCAAGGGATAATCATTCCCTAACTACACTTGAGTCATTCAAAGTCAAGAATATGGTGTCTCAGTATCTCAAGGGTTAGTGCACTTGTCCAGGGTCAATTCTTCAGCTTGAGGAGATTTCAACTCATACTTTTCAGAAAAGCTTCCCAACCACCAGACAATAATGTGCCATGAGGGATGTTCAGAAGTACAGGGAGACTGGGCATACTCTTGGTCTTTCCTATGGAGATTGTTCTACTTTGTGTAAATAATTACATTTACCAAGGAAGAACTGGAAGCCAGTTAAACCCACCTCTAAGCATCCAACTAGAAGAATATCCTTGCTCTTTGTCTTCTGCCAGACCCCCAAAACCTCAGCTTTCCCATGAGCCAGGTGTTGTTCTCTGGACTCAAGACCACAGGGCAAGCTGGAATATCTGCTCAGTGTCCCTCTAGTGATGGATCATGAGTATGGCATGTGCAGACTTGCTCCTGTTGCATCCCAACTTTGCTGCAGCACAAAATTCCACAAATTTGGAATGGCACAAACTGAACATGTGCCCAGGCCCGTAGTATTTTATCTGAAGTGGATCAGTTACAACAGGAAAGACACAGAGCCTGTTCTCCACCTACAGTAATTAAAGCATTCACTAAGCACCATGTAGATTCAAATTCTCATGGGTATAGGAAGGAGCTGCATCTGGCTTTCCCATGTTCTGGTTGAGTGCCCCACACTATTTGACCAAAGGGGAAGTTGATAGCAGCAGTTTATTTTTTTTATTTTTATTTTTTACAAGCAGCTGATAATAAAACACTTTGGTTTCAAATCTAGAGGGATGGTTGGTGTTGAACTAAAGGAAATTTTGCCTTTTTTTTCTTTTTGTCAAACTGAAAACAGAAAAGTTTGGAAGTAAAGGATCTCTCAACCAAAGATTTGTTTGATTTTTCAGTGCAGGTGCTGACCAAACCTATAGCTATACATTAAAGGCCCCCATGTTGTGTAGATGATGGGGTAGTGTTGCATACACATGCTTTTGCCTGCCAGTTTGAAAAATTAGACCTCCCTTGTCTTTCTTAGGGGTATATTAGTAGCTCTGTGTGTTCAGTTTTTGTGCCATTCATTGGGCGTGTTTTTAATCCTCTCATTTATGTATTTATAGCCAAAATAATCCCTGGAATATTGACTTCAACAGAGTTAAAATAGAATGGAGTTTGCTCCACTGCTTTATGTTACAGATGTATTATCTGCCAGGATGGCTTTCAGCATATTCATTGTATATTACACTGACTCACCGTATAATACATCAGAACTGTAATTTCATGGAGGTCTCATCAAATTCATTCTCACTGGGGGATAAGCAATGCAAATAATTTGTCATTTAGTGGCAAACTGGTTGGGTCTGTTCATCTTTTACATTTAATACAAATGCTCATTGTTTACAAGTATTCCTGCCTTGCTTAATTCTAATGGTGCTATTTATGTAGCAATGCTTTATGTGTAGCAGGTAAACTGTGCCATGAACATAGAGGGGAAGAATTTGTTTAACCGCTTGTAAAGCTGAGTCCTTCATTTCAGGAGTCATCATGGCCTCCCTCCTCACTGGGTTTGGGCAGTTAATTGTACTTGTGATTGTCTTGTCTCAACTCACAGCATCACTTCCTCTTCTGGAGAGGTAAGAGCCTTTCTGCTAATCCATCCTCCCCTTTTCTCTAGAGCTTTGTCTTTTAAAGAGCTGCTCACTAGAAAACAATGGACTTGCCTACCTAAAGCGATGCACTTATTTGGTTGGCTAACTAAATCAGATTATTGATAAACCTGAATAACAGTGTGTGTAGACACTTATTTTCGCTTAGGAGAGGCATGCTTTGATTTAGCCTACTTCTGTAAAACTGCATTAAGTTAAACAGAATCAAGGGGTTCTTCAGCATGCAAGTTTGTACCCCTGTGAATTAGTTGGTTTACAACATACCATTAGCTACACTGGTGCAGGCATGTGGACAAAGCTAGAGTTTATGGATTCTTCTTCTCCTAAAGCCATCCAGTCCTTTCTAATATCCTCTCATACTTGTCATGGAGCTTCACTCTGAATGGCAAAGAGGTTACTTTAATGCGGCCATTTTTAAGAACAGACTTTTATTTGAGACTGCGTTTGAGTTCTAGGACAAAAGCTTTGCTGGTGCAATACCACTAATTTCAACAGCTCATTGTCTTTAACCACAAAAATAAGTGTCAAGGGGTATGTTGGGTCAGTAGTGTGATGAGGGGCAGGTGCCCAGGGCACCCACGCCAGGTGCCCATTTAGAAGGGGCACAAGATTGGCAGCTGCTCCTGCAACTGATCCAGCTAATCCAGTGGCTACTAGTGCCAGACCCTGGCTGGTATGCCTCTGTATTGGGTTCAGGGCATGAGTTTGCAATGTTACCCCATCAGAATTTTCCTTGTCCCAGTGTAGTAATGTGTTACACAGCTTTGAAGAGAATGGAAGCAATGACACAAAGGGCAAGAAGACCATGGGAAGTCAGGATCTGTCTACTGGCCAGTGCCACATTTATAAAATGGCTTCCAGTGACACAGGCACATCTGTAACAGAATTGAGGACCAGCAGCGTTATTCTGAGAAAAAAAAAACCAACATCTTCACTAAGACACATTATCATAGGAGTCTGATCAAAGCGGTGTGGGAGACTCACTCTTGCTTCTACCAGTTCTTTTCAGTAAGAGGTTCCTGTTATCATGCAGACAACAGGCCAGATGACCATGGGTATTTGGAAGGAATCCATGTGAAGCTTCGTCTTCAGGCATTTCAGTTCAGAGGCGTGGCAAACTCCTGCAGCACCCTGGGCAGGTGCCAACCATTGGAGAGCAAGGGGTGAAGGGCAAAGTCTCATCTTCCACCACTCTCTGCACTCTGGAAGCAGCTCCTGGAGCTGTAGTGCATGTGCTCATGCTCCTGCAGCTGAGAAGCACGTTAAGCAGGGGGCACCACAGTGCCCCTGCTCCCCTAGCTATAGAAGCTGGGCATCCTGTATCCCATACTGCATGGGAGGGAGAAGGGAATCTGAAAGGCGCGCCTCCCCAGGGCTTGCCATGGGATGCACAGCTCTCCACCCAGGAGAGGATCCTGGGTGGGAGAAGGGGAGTGAACTACCTACTAGGAACAGCTGCTGGGAAGCCCGTACCATGGGGCTGGGGCAGCCAGTGTGCAGAAAGCCTGCCCCTCAGCTTCACCAGTCCTGCTACAGCCTTATACACTACAGAGCCCAGGTCTGCCCAGCTTCTATGGGGTGGGAAGAAGGAGCAATTTTGGTGTCCCTTCATAGTTGGCATCTGGGATAGGTGCCTACTCGCCCCACCTATTTCAATCCCAGGCTCCCAACTCAGTCCCAATGGACAAAGGCCCATATGGAAAACCTTGGTTTACCACAGCTATCCCCAGGACAAACTAGATACTTTTCCTGTGGAGATCAATGGCAAAAGCCCCACTGACCTCAGGGTCATACAAAGGCAGTATGTTCCCACATGTATAAAGTAAACACAGATCAGTTATGCCATGATCTTTGCCCCTGTCTAACAAACTATGGAAAATGCAAAGCTTGCATATTATTCAAAGCACTGAAACAAAATATTGTCCTATCTTTAAAGAGATACTGTAAAGATAGATAATAACCTGCTCTGCACAGGGCATCAGACATAGGCTGTAGCACTTAGAGATTGATTACGCTACCCCAGTGCATTGTTTTGTTTTTCAGGCTTTATTCATTGAAAGGCAAAAAACCTGCCCTCAAAATAACTGAGTGCATGCTGTCCTCAAGATATATGGGAACAGTTACAGAGAGGGCTGTTTCTAGCATACTGAATATTCACTCAATTCTTCTACAGTGTAAGCACCCCACCCAAAAGGAGTCAAATGCACTGTTGAGGGTATATCTAAATTAACTCTTTTTACAGTTTATCAAGCAAAACAGCAAATAGCTGTCAAAACACATGGGGGACCTGCCTCTTAGCAGGAGAAAATCAATATGACTCCATATATAGCTGCTGGGGGCAATGATACTGTAAGCCGAGCAGTGACAGTCAATGCACAGAATTCTATTTTACCTTATGGATGACCAAAGTGAAGCCTGTGGCTAACCATGAGTTATCTGAATAAAGTGTAGGAGTGTCTCCACTACCCACTTTGGGCATGTAAGTACCTCCATTAAAGGAACAAGGACATGCTTTTCTGCATGGTGACTGTATTCCACTAGGGCTGCAAACAGATGTCTCATTTGAGGTGGCCCTGATTGTCTTAAGTTTTGACCTGGGTTCAAATAGGATGCACACATGGCACTTCCAAGCTGCACTGCTGTTCCTCTGCTTATAGGTGGCTGACAAGAGCACACAGCCTAAAAGCATGGGACAACACACAGTTACCTTACAGATGCATACCACAATGTGCTAAAGCACTGGTAAACTAAGTATGATGTCCACAGTGTCCATGTACTTTGGAAACCAGTAGAAAAGAGGCTTCTGTTTCAAAAGAGGCACTTAATAGCCTGGACCTGCAAATGCCATCCCTGTTAGGGCTGTCCAGATATGCATCCCTATTACCAAAGCATCTCACAACCGTTAACATGGTTCAAACACCCCTGTAGGGCAAGGCAGTAGTGTCCCCATATTGAAGGTGGGGAACTCGCTGATTAATGTGCTTGAGAGCAGTGCTAGGAATTGCCCTTTACCGCCTTACTTCCAGGTTTGCCGCGCACAGGTTGGTGGAGCTGTGCTTCTCCCCCGTGCTTTCAAAAGCACCATAGATGTGGTATTGAGGAAACCAAAGAGGTTGACTCACCCAGTGTCATATAGGAAGTCTTAGGCAAAGCAAGGAGCTTAACCCAGGCCTCCTTCCTGCCAGGCTTATGCCCTAACCACTAGACATTCCTGCCTCAGCAAATCTGCACAAGCATAATGCTTATTACAAGTGAAAAGTTAATGGAAGACAATGGAACTATACAGAAGAGAAAACATTATGCTCAGTAGTAAGCAGGATCACACTCCATAACAGCAAAATCTCAAGGTGATGTAAATGGATATAGCTCCACTCAAAGTCAGTGAAACCTGGTTCATGAGAGACTGCCTGAGGACCTGAATCCATCTATACAGAGAACTCAGTAAGGTGTAGGAAGGAGTTTGGATATCATTGAGATGGGTGACCTAGGGCAAACCTAGCTTAGACAAGGGTACAAGGTACTTTTACTCTCCAATTCTTTTAAACTTTTGATGATTTACTTGACTTTTCTCTTATTTTAACCCCTTCTTGTCCACTACTTAGTATTCTTCTGCCTCCCATTTTGGACCAAGGAGACCCTGGTATCTCTTCATGTTTGTCTATGGTCCTATCTCTCAGCTTCCCCTATCTCCTGAGGAGAGAGGTTCAGATACCCTTCCCCTGCAAAGCATGGCTTGGCCCCCCACTTTTCACTTCTTTTTTAAACTCCCAGGACTCAGAGGCATGCAGATGGAGTATTTCACAGCGAACTCAGCAAGATGAATGAAAATGCCTATGTGCAGCAATTAGTCAAATCTCTTATGGGCCTCAATCAAAGGTGAGACAAACTGATCCCTTCTTGTTTTGGGCAGATGTGACCTCTGACCTCCAAGATGGCAAGAAGATTGCAAACCTCTCTGTTGCTTTTTTGGGGATCCCTGACTTAACTGCTGTGAAGTACATATCCTCCACTCATTCCTGCCAAAACATGGAAATGAAGCAGTGTAGTGAGGTCAGCACAGTCCTGAGCATGTGCCCAGAGCCATTCTCAGGTTCTGTCTCAGACATAGGTTTTTGCCATGTACTCAGGGCCATGTTAAATCAGCTATGCTGCCTAATATCTGGGTTTTGGCATGTGCTAAGCTGGAGAGAGCAGGCAGGGGCTCATGGTAGCGTCAGCGCAGAATTGTACACAGATAGTGTGTAGACTGAATCTTGACAACACAGGCAGATGCCAGCAAGGGAACTGCATAGACTTCTATGAAATCTATTCCTGATCCAGAGGCCAGAACCTTGGGTGCCCCTTGGCTTTCTGATCCCCCTTATCCTCCTGACACCCCCCCCCCCC
>NW_017728937.1:4993083-5050417 GCF_001723895.1 Crocodylus porosus | reverse complement strand
CACAGAGCTGCTGCGCAAGCAATCAGCCCCCAACCTAAGCTACAGCCATCTTAGGCCTGGCCTCACACCCTTTAAAAAGGCTGAACTAGGGGTAGCTCTATTGATCCAGAATATCCAGAGTTCCTTTCCTACCCTGGCATACTCCCAGTGAGAGAGGGGCTAACAAAGGTTGCCAGAAAACCAGAAGGCAATTCCTTTCTACAAGGGGATCCTGGACTGCTGTTTTAGAGCAGCTTTAAAGTCTGCAGGTCAAATCATGGCTCCCAGTGAGCAGCCAGAGTAGTGCAAAAGGAGTGGCGAAAGGCAGAACCCAGCCCAAACACGGCAGGAGCCAAACTCTCAGATGCAGCCACCTCTGACATGAGAGAACTCAGGTGCCCACCATGCAGGGCTGGCTCCGAAAGGGAGGAATAGGGAGCAGGGAGGGGATGGTTGGTGGATGTGGGGCACTGGGTGGTGTGTGGATGTGGAGTCCTTTTGTGGTGGGGCCCATAGAGGAATTTGGCACAGCATTGGGAGAGAGGAAGAGATCTTCTGCCCCAGGGGTCCTGGTGTGAATGCAGGGATGCTGCCACTTGGGGTCACAGCTCTGGTGGGAGAGCCGCTTCTGGCAGAGCCCCTATTCCCATTCCTGTGCAGGTGAGGGAATAGGAGCAGGAGGTGAGTGCAACCTTGGCTCTACTCCTAGGGGAAAGACAGTTCAGCTGAGCTGGTGCAGAGGGTGGAGCTAGCTAGACTGTTAATAGCAGAGGCTAGTAACAAGGGCAGCTCACTCCCTTCTCTGCTCCAGAGGCAGTATAGCTGTGCATTGCCCTTCACCCAGGGCAAGGTGCATTGCTTCAGTCTAGCCCAATGCCCATTGCTTAAATATAGATGCCAACATTTAAAAGCCACTAATAAAAACAAACCAAGGAGCAAGGGAAAGGGACACACTGTTTAACCCCTCTTCAAAATGCATGCTGCTAGAACAAGTTATTGCAGGTGGGAGAGGGATTAGATCAGCCTTTCTGAATATGAACAGCTGTCCTGAGCATATGCCATACAGGCTAATCCATATGTCACTCTGAAAACATTTTTTTTCAGCTACACTCAGCAGTGCAGAATTAAATGCACACAAGAGACACAGCTCGCCCCTCCTTTAAGTTCTGATCCTCTGGATAAAGTCCCCTAGACCATGTACAGAGGAGTGCATCTGGTATGCCATTTGTAACAGCCCAGCCAGAGCTGTGCAGCAATTACCAGTATAACTGAAGTCCTGTAGAACAGAGAGCCTTGGGGCAGGCAAATTTATTTTCTCTTTCCTGAACCACAGATATCAGCGGCATGCAGATGGCATGTTTACCAGTGAACTCAGCAAAATGAGAGGAAACGCACAGGTTCAGAAACTAATCAAGTCTCTCGTGGGATACAAGCGCAGGTAGCAAACTACACTCATGGCAAGTCAAAGAGGGTTGTGGGCACTTCTGTCTGTCAGTGCCTTTATCCTCATGCTGGAAATGTGCTGTCTGGAATGCAGCATGAAGGGTTGCTATTCACTAAGAAGAAGCTGTCTGTTTCCAGTTCTTCTACAAATCTCAGGCAAGATACTACACTGTATTGGTCCCTTCCCACTTGCTTCTATTGAAATTTCCAACATATTATAGCAATTGTGTTATCAAGACTGTCCCATGCCACCCTGCTCAACTGAATGTGTCATTAAAGGCAGAAAAAGTGTCACTGAGGCTGCCCAATGCTTTCCATTACAAGACTCTGTTAAGCATTGCTTATAATTTTGCTAAACTTTAATGATTTTGACTGAAATTTTCCATGCTGGGTGTCTCCCTCAGTCTCAGTTCTTTTTTTGAACGGACAGGGAAATGTCAAATAAAATTGTTCAGCCATTAAAAAAAAAAGATCTGAGGAAAAAAGGGTGCTTGGTCCACATTAAACTCTTATGGGCTTCTGTGTTTCACTAAGAAGCTCTAATACACCCATGCATTGAAGCAGGGACATTACATTTGGTGAAAAGGGCCACTCTGGTGCGAGGGATGTGCCTTTTGCTGTGAAAATCCACCTACAGTGGGCCAAGTTATGTGCCTCAAATGAGTCTGTATTGAGCATATGAGAACTAAGATTTTTCAGTTTGGTAACTATGTTTTCTGAAGATGCCAGCTGCTCTGATCATGCCCCACCCCTGAACTGCAGGCAGTAAGGACAGACAACCATAGCCCTGGAGTTTCCTAAGATTTAAATGCTTGATTTTGCAACCTTAATATTCCTTAAATAGAGAGAGGAAGTTAGCTGCGTTAGTCTGAAGTCAGGCAGAAGGCAGTATTCTAGAGTTATTCTCTATTCTCACCTTAAAGAATAACTCAGCATGAGCTTTTTCAGGCTACAGCCTACTTTGTCAGATGAAGCATAGTATCTGATGTTGTAGACTTGTACACCCTCTCTGAACAGGTTAGCCTATAAGGTGCCACCAAAGCCCTGCTTTCTGCCATGTCTTTTAGTGTTATTTGTATTACAGCAGTGCATAAAGGCCTGCTGCACACACAGACATAGTAAAAGAGACAGCTTGTCCCAAAGAGCATCTTACAATCTAAATACAGTCCAAGGTAAAGGATGGCAGAGGAAACAGAGGAAGTGACTTTCTCAAAGTCACAAAGCAAATCAATAGGAGAGCTGGAAACAGAAGTGATTCTTCCTGAGGCTAAGTCAAGTGCTATATCTACTGCCCACCTGTGAAGCCTTATCTTTAGGATTATAAGCTATAGGCAGCTGGGGCTGCCTTTTGATATTGGCCAACATTGTGAGCTGCCCCCATTCTCATTAACATTCGTTTCATTTACACATGGCCAATCAGATCGCGTATGGGTGCAAAAAACCTAGTGGCTAACTGAGCCTCAAGCTGCTGATTATTGCAATGCAAATGACAGCCACCACTGCTTCTAGCCATTGGTCACATAACAATAGGAGAAAGAGATTGCATGGAAGCAACCACGTCTAGTTTGTTCTTTCTTTGGGACAGGATCCTCATTAACTATCAAAATAATTCCTTTCCCTCTCATATTTTGGATGTTTGCAGTGCCCACCAATGGACTAGATCAAGACAGTGACACTGGTCTGGTGCCTAGGGTAGGCATGGCAGGGCCCCATCTGGTTGCACAGAGGAGGATGGGGGCAGCCTGGTCCAATTCAGATGCATGTGGAAATACGGTGTCACCAAGCCCCAAACTAGCCACATGGGGGGAAAGGGGCATAGCCTGCCCCAACCTGGCTGCACGGGGGGGAAGAGAGTATGGCCCGGCCACAATTCAGCCGGGGGAAGGGGACATGGCTTGACCCCAGTTCAGCTGCATGGCAGGAGGGGTTCCTGGCTCAGCCCCAATCTTGCTGTTCATGGGGAGGGGCTTGGGATTTGGCAGTGGAGGAGAACGATGGTATTAATGGCCACTGCTCCCCCTTTGCCAAATTTCCTGACCTTCAGGGCGCCCAATGGGCCACTTCTGGCCCACAAGCTGGAGGCCAAGTACCCCTGCCCTAAGTGATTCACTTCTTGTGAAAGTCCTCCCAGTACACTAGATTTTTACTTCATGGTTCTGTATTGGGGGTGGGGTGGGGGGGGCAGACTGGGATGTTACAGCACTTCCCCTCAGGGTGGCTGTGCATTGTGAAGAACTCATTTTATCTACATAAACCAGGACATAGAATGAAATGGAGAGACATGGTAGTGGAGTGAGGTGTATTAAAATTAGAAAGCCATACCCACAAATAAGTTCCTGTCACCATAACTTCATTGAGAATCTGCCCCATTACCGAGAGCCATATGACAAGCCATATGATAGTTTTAAATTCCTTGAAAACACTTGCGCCGACTCCAGCTGTGCAGACACCCACATCGCCCACTAAACTCCACTGGATTTGTTAGAGCTCAGCTCATCTGAAAGAAAAGTCTGAGAAATTTCAAATTTTGAGCTGAATCAGCCTAATGGATAGTTCCTAAACAGGTCTGGGATTTACTAATTATGAGTGGTATTCTGGACACATAAAACAGCTATCTGTTTGAATTTGAGCAGGATACTTGTTTATCATATAAGGGGTGAACATCAGGGGCTGGGAGAACATTTGTTCACCAAGGCACCCCACGGGAAGACAAGGAATAATGGACATAAACTGCTAGGAGATCACTTCAAATTGGATATAAGGAAAAACTTCTTTATGGTTTAAGTGTCCAAAGTCTGGAACAGACTCCCCCCAGAGGTGCTGCAGACACCTATCCTGAAGATCTTCAAAAGACGACTTGCTGAGATCATATGACCCTAGCAGTCTTTCCTGCCTGAGAGCAGCGGGGCTGGACCTGATGATCTCGTGAGGTCCCTTCCAGCCTTAGCTTCTGTGAATCTGTGACTCCTCTATGAACCTTAGCTTGTTGCAATGACAACACTCAGGTGGTCCAACAACCTAGGCTCTGAGAGTTGCTTCATGGAGCCACTCTCACAAACAAGTCTCAGGTCCTCTAATGAGAACCTGACTTCAGTGGCACTACATCATCTGGCATCAGTTGGGGATCCACTCACCTCTCTGTGAATTGGTGTGACAGCATTTGGAAGGTAATGAGGACATTGAAGAACAATGCTTTGGCGTTGTTTCTCCATAAACTTTTTTGCTAGTGTTCCTGAACCATCTGGACCAGAGGGACAGCTGGAGGAGACTGGCTTTATCAATCAAGCTGAAAATGACTTGGACTCAAAAGAGATGCTCACTAAACTGAAGCCTTTCCTGCACCATGTACAAAGTCTCAGAGGATGATAAAGAGAGAAATTAACCCTGTTTTCTTACTTGTTGAGCTTTCTCAGTACAACAAGAACCTCTGACCTCAGTTTCTCTACTAAGTTATCTCCATAAATCTATCTAGTCAAAGGAAAGAAACTCCCAATGGCACTGCTACAGAGGGACACAGAAACATTCTCTGATATGCTGCTGTCTTTGGTCCTGTTGTCATCCCCTTGAGTGACCGTCAACCCACCACATAGCTCCAGCCATGTCAAGAGAAACTGCCTCCAGAGCTAATGGCTGCTGTGAATTATAAGTCCAGTGTATAAGAGGCAGTGGAAGAAATAACACTACTGTTTCCCTGCATTATCATTTCTTCTGTGGGGAATTGCACCTTTAAGTGGTTCTCACAAGAGCCAGCTAGAACCAACAGTGTTGTGTGGCCAGAGAAAATGGCAAGTCTTGTGTAAGGGAAAAAGCACACCTGGGAGAGAAGATAATACAGCTAAGCATAGAGGCAGACCACAGTAAAGCTGACACCATCATCACCATGCCTGCCCCAACAGCCGAGGAAATGCTACAGAGTCCTTGAAACAGTGAAAACTATGGGGAACTTTAGGAGACTGGTTGAAACCTGTTGCTGTGTTGTGCAAAAGTTCACCTTACACAACGCTAAATTGTTACCACTCAGGCACTGACTTCTCTCAGAGTCCTTGTCTCCATCAGGGACTGGAGTCCAGAGCAAGGCTTAGAGCAGGACTGAAGACCAGGGGTTTGGGTCCTAAACCAAAGTCTGAAGAGCAAGCCAAGGTCAGAAACCACAGTCTACACTGAGTATGGGAACTCAAAGGAAGTGGATGGATAAGGCTGAAGCCAAGCAGAAACCCAGGCAGGCAGTGTCCAGGGCAGGAACTGGAAATAATGCTGAGTCTTAGTGAGGACACTTAAGATCACTCAGCAGAAGTCTTCTTAACCCTTTTATGGTTGAGCCTGAGTGAGGGCCCTGGTTGCATGGGGCAAGGGTTCAAGCAGTCATGGCCTGCCCTGGTCCATTTATACCCTGTTGAGGGTAGAGTTAGGCAGGTAGAGCCAATGATGAGCAAGGGCCAGAGAGCTAATGTGAGTGAGCGCTGACTGGCCTACCCTAAGCAGAGCCTCTGCACAGCTTAGCAGCTGGCTCAGGTCATACCTATTAAAGGGGCAGAAATGAACTCATGGAGAAGAAGCAGTGGGTTAATATAGGCCTGATTTTGCCTCTGAAAATGAAAATGGATTTCAGTGATACATGCACCTTCCCCTATGTCATCCCTGCCATTAGCTTTCAGACCCAAGTGCAGCTCTTCCCATTCACCTTCAATAAAGAAATGCCAGTTTATTGTTATCATGCAATCACTGATTTCATAGGCAGCAAAGGCAGAAGACACAAGATGGTGACTTGTACCATTCTGGGAAAGATGCAACTGAGGGATGTCTGCTGTGCCTTGTAGAGATATCCAAGCTAATTCCACTCAAGCTAGCAGGCTCTGCTGCCATTATTAGCTCAGGTATCTCTATATGGTACCGCATAGTGTACCCCCTCTTACCATCTATGTAGATAATTCTTTTTTGTACATCCAGCTTCTAGATGTCTCTGAGTGCTACCACAATTGCAGGTAGCTCATTAATTATGATAAAATCAGGAGGCAAAACAGTGAGGATTCCTGCTATACAGGAACTTGTTTCTGATTGCGTTGGTAGTTATAAAAAATGCACAGGGAGTTACGGTGGTGCAGGCACTAAGGTGTGCAGTTAATAGCCCAGAGGTTGCTAATTTGAGGCCAGAGCCAAAGCGCTCATGGCCAAATCCGTGAATTCTGCTTAATACCTTGTTGCACAAGGGTGCAAAAAGGAAGGAAGGATAAATGTGTCAAATTTAGGAAGCATGGTGGTTCCTCCAAACATAATATCCCCTGGAAAAACAAAAGGAATTAGTGTAGCTGCTCTTGCAGTGGCTGCTTTGCTCCAATGGCAGTATCTTTTTCCTTGCAGCTTGGCCTTTGTACAAAAAACAGTGTCCCATTGCAACATTGACCTTATAATGCTAAGCTTTAGCTCCAAAACTTTGCCTCATCACCTTCATTAACTGAATTCTCCCTTCTTCTCTTCCTTAATCAGTGATAAAGAAGATGGCTCTCAGGGATCCGTCAGCCTAGCAATACCAGGGAAATATGAGAGTGACAGTGACTACAATGACTTTTGCTTCATGTGGTTATACCAGAGCTTTTTGAATGATAGGTATGTACAGTGAATTTCTGATCTAAGTCCTTCTGTGGACCACATCATCATAGTACCTGAGGGTTAAATAGAAAAAACAAACAACCAAGACAAGAGTATAGATGGAATTTATGTGCCTAAATCCTACATTACACTCCTGATAATATCCAAATCAACTGCCTCTTAATCCTTGAAGGGTCTAAACTCCAGAGATGATGCAATTTATTATGTCAGGGTTGCTTAGTCCATGTGTACAGAAGTGCCTCAGTCATGACAGAGCTAAAGAGCTTAGCACTGGACTTGCACCAAAGTCTCATTGGCCTTCTAAGTCCCCTGTGGGGCTTGAAATGTTACGCAGCCTTAGAGCACACCTAATAACCACTGACGGGATGAGGGTCCCTGCAAAAGGTAGTGGTGGTCTCCCCTTTCTTGTAAAGAGCCTGGGGGCCAGAGGCACTCTTCACCCCATTACTCCCCGCTGACTCTGCACTGCCCAAGATTCACTGAGCCACAGAGCACAAACAAGAGCCTGGCTCTGTAGCCTAGAAATTCAGACTCTCACTTGGTTCCTACTCCTGGGATGGTTGATGCATCCCATTCAGTCAGTGTTTCATGTGAAATACGAACACACTGGAGTTCAAATTTTCCCTTCCCAAAGCAGCACCTTCAGTGCTGTGGTAGACTCAGGCTCCCTCTCTCTGAACCAAAATTGTGAATGCCTGGCTCTAAAACAGCAAAGCTCTGACAAGGAGAGAATGAAAGCATCTCCCCACCTGAAAGCACGCGTTACCATGTAGTTAAGGGTTTTCTCAGAGCAGGAGGGAAGTGTGGGATCCAATCTTCTAATGCAGAGGAAGGAAATAATCCCACTTCCTACTTAAATCCTGGAACTAGTAAACCATTACATAAAAGATGGGTATCTTCTGCACCTCTACCTTTCCAACTAGTTTGAACAGGGTGGGGGATGATCTTTTCAATGTGGTTGTGTAAGGTATGCTCAAAATATGCCTAAAATGCCTCAATCCAGATTGGGCTTAAGTGTGGGCTGAGGGCTGAGCTGTTCAGATTGAGGAATTTCTACACATGTGCAGAAACAGAACCCTAGATATTTTAAAGGCTCAAAGGGTACTTTAAGGTTAAAAATGTATGGCATCTATGGAGTTTAAGGGCCTCAAGGGTTAAGATTGGGAGCTAAGGGAAGTTTTAGGTTGCTCTTTTGAAGATAGGCCAAATTTAGCTGCTCAGTCTCCTCTCCCCTCAAAGGACTGAAGTGTTTAGCAAAGCACTTGTTGATGAACAGCTTTATCTTCTATCACCTGAGCTACTCAGGCTCATATCCCTAGTTGTATTATGCTTCTCTTTTGTCAGTGTCTTCTCTGGGGCTATTCACAAAAACAAGCTGGGCATGTGCTTAGAGTGGGATTCTCAAGATGAAGGAACACAGGTCACTTATGCCCAAACCCTTTTGTAAATTTGGTCCTTTACAGATATAGATCCATGTGGATGCATTTCTAGAGATCTCACTAAGCTGTTTAGGTGCCTAACTCCCAGCAGAAACTAGTGGGACTGCAATATCCAATGGGATTTTCAAAAGCACCTAGGTAGGTGAGACACCTGCCTGAATCTTAAGGTGGCTAAGTATCTTTGAATATTGGGACCTGCTTCTGTTAAGTGCTTCTGAAAGTCCCATTCTTAAGCAAGTTGTAGAACTGAATACTGTTACCCAGATGACAGGTAAACTTGAAGGCTGGCTACTGATAAAAGAGGCAGAAATAGGTTTGTAGTCTGCTCTTTTATTTACTTGCACTTCAAAACGCAAAAACCAGACATGTATCCCAAAGTGTATCTGGCTACCTGTGACAGCACAACATAGATTCTCACCTATACCAGCTGAGACTTGAGAGGTGTGAAGATGGTGGCACGCAGTTCAGCAGCAGGTTCTTTTGAATTTGCTGACTTTTAAAAATTTCCCTCCAGTTTATATCCCATATTTATAGAGGGCTGGTTCTAATAAATGACCTCTGATTGGTTTTACTTAAATTTCTTACTGAAATTTTTGGAACTGGACTTAGTTGGGATTTATGCTTCTATAAAAATTACACTCCTGGAGGGAAAGATTCTTACCTTTTTCCTTCACCATTATGGAAGTGCTTGCCCTTACCCTGTTTTTCTCTTCCCCAAAATGTATGGTATTCTGTAAACAGGGCTGCTTTGTTTCTTTCCAACTTACTTAGAAGCTTAACAAAAATACAGCCACTGTAGCAAAACAGCATCTAATACATTTGATTACATCAATTACCATAAACTAAAGCTATGGTACAGTATTTCTGGATTATATAGTCCAGAATGGTAATGTCTTTTTTCAGGCCTTGTGCTTTTTTTAATTGTATTTGATTACTGGTTTAGTTACATATGTTGATTGCTTCCTTTACCTTGCTGACCAAGCTAGTTGTCATATTTACAAAGGTTCACTTATGGTCACTGAGGAACAGGCTTTGGGGGCCTTCTGCTTAGCTACACTTCTACGGTTTCTATGCCAGTAGTCTCAAGTGGTAGTTATTATGGATTTGCAAATGTTTTAAAGTAATGGTGATTAATTATAAGGAATGAGGGTGGTTTGCATTAAATCCAGTGTTACAAATGTAACATTCTGGTAGTTTCTATTAAATCACTATAAGAGCAATAAAGATAGCCTCAAAACAGAGTGTAGAAGAGGAGAATGAATGAACTGTGTTTGTGGTAAACCTGTGCTGTAGGAATATATACTAGCAATCCTTCATTTTAAGTGGAAGGATAGGGCCCGATCTTGCAAAAACTTGGTCACATGAGTAGAACCACTAGTATCAATGGGGCTACTTACCTTGTCAAGCACTCTCAGGATTGGCCCCTTAACTTTTCACAAAGCTGTGTGTAACTCACTATTTATTAGTTCATACTGATTAACACCAAGCCTACAAGTTGAATTCTCTGCGTGTGAATCGGAAGTGCTTGGGCTATGACAACAGACCTAGAGCTAGACTGATTTGTATGAGCTGTGGCTCTGATCCATAGATTTTTTTTTTTAAGTTAAAACCAAGCTGGCATCATTCCTCACCTCCTGGTGGATTGTCTTCTTATGCTTATTGTTGAGCCTGTATCAAACTGTTTCACATTCAGTGTTATGTTAACAAGACACACACATCAGAGCTGTTGTTTGCACAGTACTCGGAGACAATTCTGTATTCTCAAGCCAAGCTGGAATGTCGCTGTCTTCATATAATTGCTGCCAAATTCTGTGCAATAGTGCAGAGTAATTTCATAGTTAGGTATGTCAATAGAGCACCCTAACACTCAATTTCACCTCTTTTAAAGTGAAGAGGACACCTTCCTTGGAGATTTGTGGGCACAAAGAATTGTATAACAGATAGTTAATAAAAATAATAAATTGGGAAAATTCAATAAAATATTCCTCTGATAATGGAGAGATTGCTGATTTTGGACTAGGCCGTTTTCTGCCTACTGATGAGAAACTGATCTAATGTAATTAAGTTAGAATAAGCTTTCTATAGCATACTGATTTGGTTTGTTCTGAATGTTGTGTCATGCTGATTTAATTTCTAAAGTTGATACTGCAGCAGAGGTGACTTGGCCATTGCTAAGGCACTAGACTGGGACTCAAGAAATCGAAGTGTAGCTCCTGAATCTGCCACTGATTTCCAGTGTTGCTTTGGACATGTTACTTAAGCTTTCCATAGTCTTTAATTCCCTACCTATAAAATGGGGGCAATGCTTCTTCTCTTCTCCCATTTTTTGTCCAGGTAGAATGCTAGCTCTTTGGGGCAGGAGCTGTTTCTCATTTCTATGCTTGTGCAATGCCCAACACAGTGGGCACCTGATCTTGGTAGTAGTGGGCTACCACAATTTGAGCACCGCAATTCTCTGGTGTTTCGTTGGCTCTTCCTTCTGATTTCTAAGTCAGCTTCACCACCAACCTATTCTAATTTCTGCTGGGTACTGATGTACCCTTTGGTTCTTTTCTCTACTACAGTGGCTCAGACAGCAATGCAAGGGAAGCAGCTCAAGTAACTAGCCAATACATTTGCCCTGCCTCCAAGCAGCTGACTGCAACGAAGAATGACGAAGAATCCGATTTTGACTAGGCACCAGTGACTGAACCTGCAGTGTGTGGGGTGAACCCCATGTATACCTGGCCTAGAAATAAATAAGGAAGCTATTGAATCTCCTTCCAGGATAAAAGTATAAGGGGGAAACCATAGAAGCAGGTAGAGTCATGGTATCGTGATAACTCATGTAATCAAGAGCAATGTCTGTGTGTGAAATTGGGGGTGGGGGAAACACTAGCTGAAACGTAAATTATGTAAGTAGCTTCTATTGTACTTTATTCTCTGCCTGCAAGTTGCTGGAGTTTAATAAAGGTTCTTTAGCAGCCACCATGTTTTGGATTCTCTGGTCAAGCACTAGGAAACATCTGAGACTATGGTACCAAAGCCACTGGAGGGGTTACAAGGGCAGGGCAAGAAGAATCCTTCCTTGCTTGATATGCCTATAATTTCACATGCATTCATATTGGCATTTAGGGCCAGATCCTGAGCTTGAGTAAGAAGCATGAGTCTTGTGAAGTCAGATTTACATCAGCTGAAGAACTGATCTCCTGTTCAGCTCAGTACATTGATATACCATGACAACCATTCAGTACAATCTACAAACACCATTATTTCAGTCTCACAATTATCCTGTGCCTGATACTACATCATTATAAAGACTGGAACTCCTCCTGCCCCCCAAGACTACGGCCCCTAGCTTAGCAGAAATTTGCAGATATGTGGTGGGTTTTATATCATAAAGCAGGGACGTAGAACTCATCTGGGCCTACTGGTCTGTGGGCTGGATTAGGCTCACAGACCGGTCCTGCCTTCTGGATCCAGCGCATGTCCTGGAGTGGCCAAAGTATGTGCCATGTGTGGTACATCCTACTCTGACCACTCTGGGGCTCAGGTACATGCAGGAGGCACTCTGCTTCTCTGGGGTGTGAGCTGCAGTGGACACCATGGGTGGCGCGTGGAGCCATGTGGCACACCCCACATGCTGCCTGTCAGTCACCTCTGAGACCCAGGGGCAGCACCAGGGGCCAGATGATAGCTGTCCATGGACTAGAACCAGCCTGTAAGCTGTATCTTTGACATCCCTGATGTAAAGGAATTTTTAAGGTCTCAGTGAAAGCTATTTTCTAGGCTGCTGTGGTAGAAACCACAGGTATATATTTCCATGCTATCTTGACTCTATCCATCCATTAATTGGAGTCATGGAGTCATAGAGAAGTAAGGCTGGAAGGGACTTCCAGAGGTCATCTAGTCCAACCCCCTGCCTGAGGCAGGAGTACTCTTCTAACAACCAAAGACCAGCACAGCAGTCATGGAGAAAGCAGGAATTAATTCTTAACCCTTCATTAAGTTTCCATATCACCTGCATGCCACACTACCTATCTGGGATGCTGTGACAGGACGACCTAGAGGTGCTGTGACCTCCCCTAGTCCCCTTGCCTACCATGCCAACCCAGGTCTTGAATGCACCCTCTATCTCGCCCGCCACGTCTTTGATATTATTATTAATGGGAGGCTGCCTTCCTGCCCTCCTTGGCACGGGGCTGGTCTCGCTATACCGGGATTCCGTTCTAAGTAGCCCGCTCCTTCTCGGGCCTACTTGATATACTCGTTCCTTCTCTCCAGGGCCTTCCACTGGGCTCGCCCCCTTCCGGGGCTTTCCCCTCACAGGCCGTGCCCCACTGGGGCTCTTCCCCTCTTCTAATATACTCACCTTCTCCCAGGGCCTGTCCAATGTCCAATGTACACGCCCTCTCCCAGGGCCTGCTCCAAGATACTCGCGCTCTCCGCCCACACCGGGCCTTTGTTTGTGCCTCTCATGCTCCCCTGCCTGCACTGGGCCCTTGCTCACACTCGTCGCCCACACTGGGGCCTTCTTGCTTGTGCTTCTTGTGCTCTCCACCCCCACTGGGGCCCTTGCTTGTGCCTCGCATGCTCCCCTGCCCGCACTGGGGCCCTTGCTCATCCCTATATCGCCTAAATCTTAGGCCAACCTAGCTATCCTTCTCTCATCCCTGTCAGGGTCCTCTCCACCCTGTATCCACACGCTGGTGCACAACACTGCCCTGCTTGCTCTAGCAGGGCTCTTGCTCCTTAGGCTGCCAGAGGGGACCTGGACTCTGGCCTCAGCATCCTCTGTTTATAAAGGCCAGGCCCTGGCCCCTTCTGGTCAGCTGACACAATCAGCTGCTTTAGCAACTCACACCTGTGCTGCCCTATTGAGTAGCAGCTAAGCCCATGTTACTGTTAGAATTGCACAGCTTGCATCTTGCTCTTGATAAGAAAAGAACACTGCCCAAGGTTCCTCTTTCATCCTCCTTACTCTTTCACATGCTGATTACAGAAACTGGAATTTAACTGCATAGCCTTGGGGAATAAACTGTTGATGAACTCTTGTGGTATTGAGCATGCTTAATTAGCTGTTGCATATTTACCTCTCCGCCCCCCCACTCAAATAACTAATTATACTATACATGCGATGTATGTGATGATGTAGTTACATGTATGTTTGTATGAAACGGAAGTAAGCTGCAAGAACTTCTGCGTCTCTGCACACGCCCAGGAGATTTGAGAAAATAAATGCCGCTTACAAACACAATCAGGGGTCAGAGTTAATTTGAGCATCTAGCTCTGCTCTGACCTTTGTTTGCAAGCAAATAGACCCTTAAGTGCCGACTGATGTCTGTGTGTCTGTGATCTCTGCGCGCCTCCAGGGAACGAACCGCCGTTTGTGCAACATTACCATTATCAGTAGCAGGCACCTTAGTGCCCTGCTACAGATGCTCCTTTTGGATATGCCAGGGTATCCATCTCTCCTGTCAACACTTAGCTCTAGCAATAAGGCAGCTGAGGTCCCCACATTAAGTATTTGATAGATGAACATACTGCTCAGAATAGTTTGTGTGTGGTCTGTTCTCCATTGCTTAGGGTGCAGCATATCAGAGAACTACTATTCCAAGTCATTAGTCTCCATCTGTCTCTCAAATATACAGCTCCATCTCCTTTTCCTTTATGGAACACTAAAGAACCATTTCCACATCTCAAAAGCTACTTTCTATTTACTGTGGCATGTCAGATCCTATTTATTACAGTATGCAGAATTCAGTCAGAGTTTTCCATCATGAAAATGTCAGCACCATCTCGAAGGAATGGTTGGAATGATTCAGACTTTTTGCTAAGGCACTAAAGTACATTTAGTAGATTTGGGAGTCTTCCTCACACCGCTTTAAAAATCTCAGTCTTGAACTTATTCAGGTGATTAAATTTGGCTTTGTAACCTTCATTCCTTACCAACATTCAGGCCTAGCTAATCCAGATCCAAGCAGTTAATCTAGCTCTTCCAACACTCATCCTAAAGAATCATCTTTGCTAGGACATGCCTTAATAATTGAGTGAACTAGCAAGAGGCTTGCTTTGACCTACTGCTCACCACAGGTAAGGGCAAGTCATATGCAGTATTGTGCATCACAGGTAGCAGGTAGCATTTCCCCACAATGGGATGTTGAATGAGACTTGCACTGACCTGTCAGGCAACTGGAGGGGGAGGACATTTCAAAATATGACTACTTTTCCTGACGAATGTGAACCTTCAGCGTACCACAGCATCTACAGAGCTCATTGGCATTAACCCTGCTTCAAACAAGATCTGCCCTTGAGGATCAGCACTAGATCTTCTTCCTGAGTGAGTCAGCATCATTCCCAAGAATAAATTATTCCTAATTTAGGTACAAAGGCTTGAATAGTTTGGCTCTAGTAAATAAAGATACAGGCAAGGCATTGACATTGTGAGCCCATTCCAAAGGGAGCAGAAATAGACCCCTTCTTTTCTGACAGTCTCCCACAAGAACACAGACTGGGCTACAGATGATGCATGTGCCTTAGAGACAGAGGAAAAGATGCACAAAAAAAGTCAAGTGACCTTGTACTGTTACATCACCAAGGCTTCATAGAGAAGTAGGGCTGAGATGGACCTCCAGAGGTCATCTAGTCCAACCTCTTGCCTGAGGCAGGATCATCTCTACCCAAACAATCTTATACAAACCTGTTCTCTAAGCTATTAGCAAAATTACCCAGTCAACCCTGACAAAGCCACAAAGCATAACACCTTAAACTGCCGTAGGTAAAGCTGGGGGACCATGGTAGCCAATGTCCTGCTGCTGCAAAGGTTGTTCAAAAATGCTTGAGAGATCCAAGGAAGAGGGAAGTACTAAGTCTGCTACATAGGAAAGCAAACCCCCCAGTCTTTGCCAATCTGATTGTGGAGTAAAATTCAAAAGCAGGAGCAGAACAAGGATGGAGAGGCAGAAGTTAGGGCGGGGTAACATCTTATGTAGGTGTGGCAAAGATATGGCCTGCAAAGCCCTATCATCTGGCTTGCCATGCTGCCCATGAATCTGAGACTGGATCTGCATGCTGCATGCAGTACAAGCCAGACCAGCCCCTGCAGTGCACATATCATGTGGGGCTGGTCCAGGGAATTCACTGCATGCAGTGTCTGCACCAGACTGGCCCCATGTGCTGGATTGGATCCTGGGGCCAATCTGTGGACCCAATCTGGTGTGAGGACCAGTCCCATATCACTCATCCAGCCAGTGGACCAGCCCTGCAGTACGCATCTGGCCGACAGGGTCTGATGAGCTTAACATCCATGGACTAAGTAGGCTATAACTAATGAAAGCTGTGACTGAGTTAGTCTGCTGGGTGCCATCCTCCTCTGCTTTCTGCTTAACTCCATAGGGCTAACTACTTTTCTTTATTGAAGGATGAGAGGGTAGATGAGAACAGCTTCATAAATGCTATTCCATTGGAAGTCACCCCCCAGCCACACATAAGAGAGAGCAAAGCACACAACAGAAAGCAAAGGAGAAGAATACTGTATTATCTAGCCCCCACAAAATATACTCTGAGACAGAAGAGACTATATATATTTACCAAGTGGGATCAATACTAGGACAGGAGTTTCAGATAAAATTTCTTTTATTTCCTTCTATACTACAAATTCCACTGTGAGAAATTATTTTGAAACTATACAGCAGAAATAAGTACTAAGACAATTATTGGTTAGAACCCCCCAAAAAACTGAAATGCAATTTCAAAGCTGAAAGCCAAACCCGTGGGAAAAATAAAGTCTACAGGTGCCTTTACATGTGCTCCAGGGGGGTTAATTAGATCCAATTCAAGCACCCACAGCATTTCATGTATTAAGTGCCCCCTGGTTCAAAATAGTGGTAGGGGTGCTTTAAGTAAAGTTCTTTCCACAAGCTCGGAAGCATGGGGACATGGAATACACATGATACAGAGGTTGCTGGTGCATACTAATTAGCACACTCCAGCAGACTTGCATCAGATAACGTGCTAAATAACAAGCATCAGAGCATGCATCGGGCATGTGTATAGGTGCCCTTTTCAGCAAGAAAATAATTCCATTACTCATGAAAGTCATCCGATTGGATTTGGGCTAGGAAAGACGCACATTCATTGCCCTGCAGTAGCAGCATCAACTCCACCCAGTCAGAATTTATGGAAGAAGGATGTTTTTGTAGTTAAGAGGTGGAACGCAGGAACCTTGGGTCCAATTTCCGGGTCCAGTTTCCAGGTTTACCATCTGGATGACCTTCCAGGAGCCATTTAAGCTATTCTTTTCACCGCTTGGGTGCCAACAACCATGTTGCAAAGCCATGCCTGAGTTACTGTGTTCAAGCAAGTGATGCCTTCTCCTATGTGTTGCTGTACCTTTTGGGAGCATGCACCATGATTCTTTGTGCTTTAGTAAGCTGAACCACTCTGATTCTTTCCCAGTGAATGATGAAAGGATTGCCTACCCTCCTGAATGCACAGGGAGAACTGTGGGAAGGTACTGGAGGACTATTAACACTTGATCTGTATCCTCATTGCAAAGCGAGCAAGCTACCAGCTCCAGTGAAATCTTGCCTTAAGCTTCAGTTCAGAGCCCTGGGCAAGCCAGACAGCCTGGCCTGAAAATGTCACAGAATTCAGAGGGGCAAGATTTCTTAGGGCGATATCTTTTATTGGACCAACGATGTAGCTGGGATAAAGTTAGACAAGGTTGTCTCTGATCATAGCAGAGTGAAACAAAGCAGAGGGGAGGAGCTGGGAGAAATTCTCAAGGGTAGCAGACACACAATTAATCAAAGAAAAGCTGATTCCTGGGAAATCAAGCCCTGTCAAAAGGAATGAGGGCCATTATCTTCCTTGTGTGGAAAAAATTCAGGAGTTGGACAAAATATAATGTGCCATAAACCGATATCAATTTAGTACTTGTTTCTTAGTACTTGTTTCTTAGGCTAGGGACAGCCATTATACATAAACCGGTTTAAGTGATCAGACACTGGTTTAAACATGTAACAGAACATAAGTTCAGTACGCATAAACCAGTTTCAAAATGGATGAAACTGGTTTAAGATAAACCTGGCTGAAAGTATTATCAGAGGGGTTTTCAACCTTTTTAAATAAGTGCATCCCTTTTGACTCAGAGTTTCAGCTCCTGTAACCCTTTACATTTTTTTCTTGTTATTAAGGATGGGGGGCGGTGCAGATTGAGGCCCCTGCGGTAAGGGAGGAAGTGGGGCTGGGGCAGGCGCTGCACAGCTCGGGTAAGGCACGGGACAGAGCCAAAAGTGGCTTGTCCAGAAGGTGCAGGGAGAAGGGGATGGCTCCTGCCATTGTGCACACCTCAGGAGAGCATGGGGGGGCGTTCCCCTGGATCTGCAGGCAGAATGGGGAGGGCTGCCCCAGCAGTGGGGGATGGAATGGAAGTGGGGCTGGGGCAGGGGCAGGGGAAAGAGCTGTGGGACTGAACCACATGTCGGGGGGTAGGGTGCGGCTCCTGCCACTACACCCCCACCCCCAGGAAGCACTGGGGACATATGCCTCTGGATTTGTGCACAAGGCAGGGTGGGCTGCGACTGTGGGCAGGGGTGGCACTGGGCTCTTCCCAGTGGGGGTTAGGCCAGGCTGCACTCCAGGTGGGTGGCAGTGGCAGCACTGGGAGGGGCAGTTCGGGGGGGCTACAGTGAATTCTGGAGTGGCTGCAGCCCTTCTATAGCCCCACTCCCATAGGCCCCCGCAGTGAGGGACAGAGTGGGGCTGGGGCTGGGGCAGGTGTTGGGCGAAGTGCGGATTTTGCTGTGAGCAGCTTGTCAGGGGGACAGCTCCTGACACTGCATGCACCCCGGGAGGGCATGGGGTGGGGCGTCCCCCTGGATCTGCACACTGGACAGGCTGGTGCCATGGCTGCACTGTGCTCTTCCTGATGGAGGGATGAGCCAGGCTGTGCTCAGGTAGGTGGCAGAGGTGCTGGGAGGGGGCAACGGAAGGGGTTGCAGCCACTCCAGAGTGCACTGTAGCACCCCATCCCCCGTGTAGCTTGGGACAATATCCCCACTGGGAACAGCCTGGTGCTGCCTCAGCCCCAGCTTGCAGCAGCCTGCAGCCTGCCTTTGCCCCACACACAGATCCCAGGGCACATGATTCCCCACCCATGTCATCCCAAAGTGTGTGCAGTGGTGGGAGCCCCCCACCCCCTGGATAAGCTGTTCACGGCTCTGTCCCACATACTGTTCAGCTGTACAGCACCTGCCCCAGCCCCAGCCCCAGCCCCAGCCCCACTCTTTCCCCCACTGTGGGGTTCTATAGGAGTGGGGCTATGGGGGGGTGGGCTGCAGCCACTGCAAATTTCACTGTAGCACCCCCAACCGCCCCTCCCAGTGCCACCGCCACCGCCCACCCTGAGCACAGCCTGGCCCAGTCCCCGCTGGGAAGAACCTGGTACTGTCCTGGCCCCAGCCTGCAGCCGCAGCCTGCCCCACATGCAGATTTGAGGGCCACACTCCCCATAGCCTCCCGGGGGTGCGCATAGTGGTAGGAGCCGCTCCCCACACATGGCTCTGTCTCACACCCCACCCCAGCTGGGCAGCCCATGCCTCTGCCCCAGACCCATTCCCTCCCCCACCCTTGGAGCTTTGATCTGCCCCCCGCCTTCCCCCACAACAGACTTACCAGTTCTCTATGTGCCTGGGCTGTGCTCCTCACCACCTGTGTGCATTTATCAGCCACATCTGTTCTGCATACCCCCTACAACCCTTTTAAGTACCCCAAGGGGTATATGTACCCCCAGTTGAAAACCACTGTAGTATCAGACTTAACTGATTTTGGTCAGACTTCTTTATGCAAAGTCTGTCCTAGACCCCTTCCTGGTTTAAATTAAACCAGAGCCTGCCAGCAGCCCAGATACTTTGCAGCTCTGGATTGTGCTTTCTGCTCCAGAGGACAGTGCTGGCCCCACCCCTGTGCTCTCTAGCTGGAGACTGCAGACACAGAAAGGTCTGCCTTGCTTCCCCCCACCCCACCTCACTGTTCACTGCTCAAGCAGGGATCCCCCTTTCCCTTCCTCACATCTCCCACAGCACAGACTCCAGCCCCATGGACCCTAAGCATGTGGTATGCTAGCTAATGCTGAGAGGTATCTGTGTCTCTTTGATTTTACTGGGACAGGTAGACAGACCAGTGTCCACTTAGGGCTTTTTGGAGCCAATTAGCAGGTCAGCAGGGAATGTTCCTTCCTTGGAAAAAGCTGTTTAAGAATAGCTTGAACTAAGGAAAGAGGCTTTGGTTTTGTTGATGGGCATATATAAGAACTATGAATTCTGATGGGATTTCTTAATGGGGGGTATTCAAGCGAATGGTTTGTACATATGGAATGAAAAGGGGTTAAGGGCAACCACAAAATAAGACAGCTCACTCAGACATGCTAAAAACTTATTGGAACTTCAAGCCAAAAAAAGAACTTTTTTGTTAAATTTTTTGTCAAAATTTACAACCAAAATGTTTTATTTTTCTTAAACAAAATGCTGAAAAAAGTTGCATGTGTGTTATTTACTACATGCATAGTTGGACCCTGACTTCAGCAGGGGCCATCATCCAAATAATAATGATTTAATAACAGGTGGTCATCCTGAGATAGCAATTGCAAATAAGCACAAAAATTACAACCTCCAAAAGGAAGAGGCATTATCAAGCATTCAAGGACAAGCTTTCTGCATCTCTTTGTCGGTTATCTCGCTATTTTCAGACAAACCTAACTAGTTTCATTTCAAGTGCTGTATCCTCTTTAATTATTGTGAGTGAATCATACTCTTGGGACAAAAGTCCCCTATTCTCTTCAGCCCCATGCCATGGCATTTAATCCTCATTAATTTAACGAGCTTTAAAATTTTTAACCTGGGTTATTCTTGTGCATTGTGTTTATGTTTACAAGCCACTTGCTTTTGAATGAATCAAGTCCCATGTGTAAATTCCCCACAAATTCCAGTAGGGGTAGCCAAATAGCAATCTAGCTTGGATCACCCGCCACCTGCTCCCACCAGCATAGTAAAGAAAAATCCCTGACATTTGGTCATGGCAGGAGGAGCAGGGGCAGGGGCAGGGGCAGAGGCTGGGGCTGCTATAGGACAGGAGGGGCAGGGGTTGCCTCTGAGGGCAGCGGGGAACTCCACGGCCAGCCAGGCAGCACAGGGACCAGGAGACGAAGTGGGGCTGTGGCCAGGCTGCCTGGCACAGCGCAGCAGGTGGGGGGCATGCCACAAGCCTCCCCTCCTCTTCCCCCCAGCCTGCACTGGGGCCAGACACATTCTGCCGCTGCCTGCATGAGACAGAGCCACCACGCTCCAGCCCAGTCAGGATGGGAACAGCTGGGGCCCCTCTGGCAGGGCTGGGAAGGCAGGGGGCTGCAGGTCAGGAGTGAAGGCACTGGCAGGGCTGGCGGGGGGACAGGAGGCTGCGGGTCAGGAGCGAGGGGCACTGGCAGGGCTGGGAGGTGGTCTTTGGCTTGGCATTGAGGGGCAACAGAATAGGCAAAGGCAGGGCACCAGCATGTCACTGCCCTCCCCACCATCATCCTCCCCCTGTGTGACAGGATTACAGTACCTAGCATCTCCCAGCTGTCCGGGTTTGGTACAGTTTCCATGGGGACACACAGATCACTGTGGCATCTCGGGGACTCTGGGTGTATAGTGTCCTTTCTCCATCAAGCCAGGTAGCAAAGAGTTTCTTGACACTTGTGTGTGTTCCTACAGATCTCTCCAGTGAAACAAAGTCGCTTGTCTTACAATGAACTAATACCATACCACAGAGCAGAGGTTGTCAACCAGCGGTACACGTACCCCTGGGGGTACTTGGAATGGCTGCAGGGGGTATGCACGGCGGCGGGGGAAGCAGTACGTGGCGGCAGGGTGGAGTGCTGAATGGGGGCAGCAACCGCCTCATGGAAGCTCCCTGCCGCCGCCGCCATTAACCACGCCGTGCCGCCGCCATGCGCTGCCAGCTTCGCATCCATCCATCCATCCATCTGGCAGCACCTGCCTCCTCCCCCCACTATCTGGAAGGGAGTACACACCAGAAGGGGTACACATTCAAAAAGGTTGAAAACCCCTGCCACAGACCATTACAGACTCAAAACAAATGTAGCCTTTCTACTGAAGAGCTAACACTTCACAACAGTTGTAAAGTGTTTGGGCAGATTTTGATTCCATATGTAGAAGTCTATCCTTCTGCAAGGATGGAGTCCATGTACAGTTACAAATATTTGTTAGGCATGCTATAGAGTGGGGCTGGGCGACACCAGAGGTAGTGGGGCCAGGCATGGCTGCAGCCACCCGAGCCCACCAGGGAGGGAAGCCCCAAGTGAAGGGGGCAGAGATGAGGACCCTGAGTGAAGGGGGAGAAGGACCACAGTGCTGAGGGCCCATTACAGTTATATACAGTGTTGCCCTGGAAGGGGCCAGAGTAAGTTTAGACCTGGTCGGGAAATCAGGTGGCCACTACCCTGGTGAGGGTCACGGGAGAGGCCCAACAAATGGTATGTCTGCCCCCCAAGGAATGGACTACCTAAGCCTATGGCCAAAGGGGGCCCAATCCAAGAGGGAGCGAGGCAGCATAAGTTGTTGACGTATGAAAGAGACCCTGTGAGAAAGGGTGGAGTGTGAGGCCCAAATGAGAGGCAGGAGGTATGAATGTGCCTGTGACTGAGGCCTGACAGCATGGCCTAAGCTTGCTCTGGTGGTAAGCTGGGAGCACTGTAACATCCAGATGCCATCTGCAAGACATGGGATGCAGTATAGGGGAGGTATGGGGCCACAGATAGCACCCCCTGGCATTGGGGCAGTAACTGGGCAACCTCTCACCTAATTAAGATCATTAACCAATTAATAATGAGTCAGGTGGTAGGTGTGCCCAAAGGCAAGTGGGGAACCTAGCACTGGGGCTAGGCGGGGAACCCCACTTTACTACAATTGATATTAAAGACTGAAGAATTATTTCTCCAAGATAGGAAGGGACTGCCTGGCCTTCAAATCCAGTCTGTTCTTAAAATAAGAAACAGTATCAGATTATTGTTAACTGGCTGGAGGGCTGAACCCAGAGAGAGTGGTAGTGGATGGGTCATTTTCAACCTGGAGGGATGTGGGCAGTGGGGTCCCCCAGGGCTCGATCCTCCAGCCCGCACTGTTCAACATCTTCATCAGTGACTTGGACGAGGAGGTAAATGGCACCCTGTTCAAATTTGCTGACAACACTAAGATGTGGGGGGATGTGGGAATGCTAGAAGGGAGGAATAGGCTGCAATCGGACCTGGACAGGTTACAGGGGTGGGCGGATGAGAACAGGATGGGATTGAACACGGACAAGTGCAAGGTGCTGCACCTGGGGAGGAAGAACCAGCACCATACCTACAGGTTGGGGAACTCCCCTCTTGTCAGTGCAGAGGCAGAAAAGGATCTTGGAGCCATCATTGACGCCAAGATGAACATGGGCCGGCAGTGTGGGGATGTAGTTAGGAAGGCCAACCGCACCTTGGCATGCATCCACAGATGCATCTCGAGCAGGTCCAAGGAGGTGATCCTCCCCCTCTATGTGGCACTGGTCAGGCCGCAGCTGGAGTACTGAGTCCAGTTCTGGGCGCCACACTTCAAGAGGGATGTGGACAACATGGAGAGGGTCCAGAGGAGGGCCACTTGCATGGTCGGGGGCAGCAGGACAGGCCCTACAAGGAGAGGCTACAGGACCTGAACCTGTTCAGCCTCCACAAGAGGAGGCTGAGGGGGATCTAGTGGCCATTTACAGACTGGTCAGAGGGGACCAGCAGGCATTGGGGGAGTCCCTGTTCCCCTGAGCACTACCAGGAGTGACCAGGAATAATGGTCACAAGCTGGCAGAGGGTAAGTTTAGGTTAGGTATCAGGAGGCGCTACTTCACAGTCAGGGTGGCTAGGATCTAGAACCAACTTCCAAGAGAAGTGGTGCTGGCTCCTCCCCTGGGGGTCTTTAAGACAAGGCTAGACAATCACCTTGCTGGGGTTGTTTGATCCCAGTACTCTTTCCTGTCATGGCAGGGGGTCAGACTTGATGATCTGCCCAGTTCCCTTCCGACCCTACAAACTACGAAACCATTCCTATTATAAATAGAACAAACTGTACCCTAAAAGAAGTTGCATTTTTCACCCCTTCTACTGAAGTCTGCTACAGAACCTCATTATTTTGACAGAAACTTTCTTCCAATCCCCAGCTTAATTTTATTCATAGCCAGGTAATACCCATTTCTCATTATGCCAATATTGGAATGTTGAATACATGGTTACCTTTTATACATCTGAAACAAAGCTTTGTTTGGTAATACCTTTTACTGGATTAGTCTAATAGTTGGGAGAAATGCTTGGGCCTGAACGTTTGCCTAAGTGTTTATCCTGAAGCTTGGGAAAGTGGTAGATAAAATGACTATGAATGCTAGGCCTGTGCAAAGCGGCTAGTATTTGCTTTGGGTTTGGATTTGGCTGATTTGGGGGACAGGAATTCAATTTGGCGATTCGAATCACTGTCCTAAGGGAAAATAATAATAATAAAAAAAACACGATTCAGCTGAATCTGATTCAGATTCAGCCACAGCTGAAACTGCCCCATCCCCCACCTGCTCTCAGTGGCTGTCTCCCCACCTCTGCTCTCAGCTCTTTGGGGGGGGGGCAATCCCTACTGCCCCACACTACATAGGGGGCTCTTCCATGAGCCCCCTGACCCAGTCCCCTCTATGGCTGCTCCGCCTGCCCCATCTCCCCGCCCTTTTAAAAGAAAAAGAAAAGGGTGCTGGCTCACCAGCTGCTGGAGTGGCCTTGGGGCTTCTGGGGGCTCATGGCAGAGCCCCCACCCCATGCAGCATGGGGAAGTAGGGAGCAGTGAGGATTACCCCCCTGCCTGGCAGGAGCTGGTGACTCATGGGGGGGGGTTGCCCCCCTTCCTGGGGAAACAGGTAAGGGATGGAGCCTGGCATGAGTCCCCCCACCATGGTCCCATCCCCCCTCCTCCACCTCCTACTTACCAGCATGGAGTCTGTGTCCAGCTCCCTGCTGCAGTCAGTGGGGATTGCCCAAATCAGTTTAGTGGTTCAGAGGGCTTTGAGTTTATTTGGACCTTTTTAAATTGGTCCCCGATTCAATTCAGAGATTCAGCCATTGAAAATTGGGCCAAATCTCCTCCGAACTGAATCAGCACCCGAAGTTTCACACAGCCCTACTAAATACCAGGTAAAGCAATGACTTGAGTTTAGTTGCACTGTGTAAATGAGAATGTGCCCTTGATAAAGACTGTGTGTTAGGATTAACAGATACTGTACCTGGTTTGTCACAACCTGTTTATGATAAGAAGAAATATTTTTTTAAATGAACTGCAAGTATGGGCCTTGCAGATGTGGAAAGAATGCAACAGGAAGGTACTTTCAATTCACATGTGGCTATAAGAAAACCCCTTACAAACATGCTAACATCAGGAGTTCTCTCTATTTACCTGAATTTAGTTACATGCAGTGTTTGTTTGTTTGTTTGTTTGTTTTTTTGGAGGGGTTCAGTGTAGGAAGGAGTTATTTATGAAGGAGATAAGGAGAACAAATATATTATGTCAGTCTGATGTGGAGGATGCAGTCAGAATAACAGTGGACACAGCCAATAGATAAGGCTGGGGGAAGTTTCCAGGTAAAATTACTTTGATATGGATATTAAAAAAAACCCCAACCAACCAACCAACCAACCTAGCTTTCATATTGGGTCAAAAATCCTTGCATCTCCCAATCATTTAAAAATGCAAGAAGGAACAGTTCTTATTCTAATTTTCCCCTCTCCCTGAGGGAATGCAGTGACTAGGGCTGGCTGTTTTCCTTTTTGTGGAAAGTTTTTACATTTCAAAGAGGGCAATTAGCACCTTCTCAGGCCAAGCTCCATCTCTTTATTCTCCTGGGAGCAAGAGAAACTGAGGGATTTTCTTCCCCCCTTCACTCCTTCCCAACAAAGCATGCAAACAGACCGACAGATGGCCCTCTGCCCTCCCAGCCCTGCTGGTGCCCTTCATTGCTGACCTGCAGCCTCCTGCCCCTCCCAGCCCTGCTGGTGCCTGCCCCATACTGCTGACCCACAGCCTCAAGAAAAATCAAATCTGATCATGTCAAATTGACCAAACCACCAGAAGCCTTTTCAAGATGCGTCAATTAAGAATTGGCAGTGATTGTGGCCTAAAGTTAACCCCAGTAAAATGAATGCCATGGAACATCCAGAACAATGGAACAACAGAACCATAAATTAAAATGATAACACGGTGACCACGTTTCATTTGTATTTAAATGGTATCTCTAACACCAACATAGGTTAATGCAGTTTTTCCACACACATCTTGCTATTGTTTTACAGGAAACAAATACCTGCAGAGTTAATGCATCCCTGAACTTGGAAGTTCTGCATTAAAAAAAAAAAAGAAAAAGAAAAAAAGAGAGTTTAAATCAAAGCTATGGTACATTTAAAAAGTAAGTTTGCCTGTTGCAATTTATATTATTGAAGGATTTATTTATTATAAACTGGTCAGTATAATTAAAAAAAACCTCTTTTTACTTCAGATGAGGATATGTACCATAAAACAGGCTTTATGGTAAATGTCAAGTACAATCTTGGTGGTAACAGGAAGCCCAGAAGTAAAAGACTGTGCCCATAAGAAGTAATGGTAGTTAATATGGTGAAACTACTTGTGGCATTTTGTAGCGACTACCCTGCCACATGTTGCAAGTACAGGACACCTGAAAACCCTGGCTCCCACTGCCTTGTGGGTTAGCCTTTGATGGGAAAAGGCTAGGGGGAGCATACCCTGACAGAAAAACCCTTGGTAAAGGCCAAGGAGGGAAAGTGTATAGCAGAGTACATGCAAAAAAACTGGAATACATATGGAAGTTAGCAGAAGATAGGGATTTCAAGGTCAAAATTGGAAGAGTTAAAGCCCATAAAAAGGGGACTGAAGAGGCTAAGTGGAATGAGAAAGCAGATTTGGCTGCAAAAGCAGAAGCAAAAGAAAGTCCCTTATGGGAACCATGAAAAAGGGTAATTCCAGTAGCAGCAGCACCAAGTAAAGTTTTGAGTTTAAACTTAGCGAAATTGGAAAAAAAAAGATAAGCAATTACAAGAGCTGGTAAAGAAACAGGAGGTTTGCAGATGAAAGATTTGAAAAAGTGACTCTGCTCTTTTAATTAAAATTAATCCAAAGACAGATAAAGCTCCTGTATGGGTAGTGCCTACTCAGATCCAAACTAAAAATAATTACACTAGCTCATAATAAAGGACATTTAGGAATAAAAACAAAAAAACAAAAAAACCCCATTAAAGCAATTGCAGGCAGCTGAATGGTAGTCAAGTGAGAAAAGATGTTAAGCAATATGTATATAACTGTTTGCCTTGGTCCCTTGATTGTTTTAGTATCTCAATTATTAGTGGCACATTGGAACATCAGAGAATTGACAGCCCCTGAAGTCTGTTGCAAATGAATTACATCAAACTGCCTAAAAGTGGAAGGGGTAATAAGTATTGATTGGTAAGTGTAGAAGCCATGAACACCGCATGCTGACGGAGGCTGGGGGGGCATAGTGACTGCCCACAGGCAGTGGCAGCAGTGAGGGCATGGCAGCAGCAAGCAGGCAGCTCTTGTAGGCAGCCACGGTGGTGTTGATGGCTGGTTGGGGGGGGTGGGAGTGGTGAGTGCTGAACAGTGATCAGCCAGCGGCGATCAGGGACTATCTGCAGATGCCACTGGCAGCGTCAGCGGTGAGGGGTGTGTGGGTGGTGACTGCCCACAGGCACTGCCAACAGCACTTTTTGCAGGGGGTCTACCACCAAGCTCAGGGGGTGCATGTGCATCCATGTGTACCCCCTATGCATCACCAATGGCAGAAGCCATTCCCACTTGGAGAAATGATGCATTAACTACTGCAAAAAAGTGCTAGTAAAACAGGTATTTTCATGCTATGGAGTACCAAAAGAAACTGATTCAGATTAAGGACCCCACTTTGTGAGAGATAACTGAGGAAGTATGTCAAGCTTTAGAAATAAAAAATGGTAACCTATTGCAGGGCATCTACAGAGCTCAGGTTTAGTAAACAGAACTAATAAAATCCTAAAGTTGGCTCTGAAAAAAATGAAAGAATAGCCACACACACACAAAAAACTGTGATGAAAAACTACCTTTGGTTCTAATGGCACTCCAAGGATCAACGGCATCACATGACTATACACCTCATAAGGCCATGACAGGCAGGAATACTAGATTACCTGAACAATGGTGGCTAAGAGGGGAGCCTCCTGATGATCTACAGCCTCAAGTGCTCACAGATAAATGGATGCAGAAACTAATGCAGACTGTTTCCAAAATCCAGTGTTACTCCCTCAAGAGTGGCAAGTAGGCAATAAAGTAACGTAATGCACAACATTTGAAAAGCAAGAAGTTTTGGTCTCTATATGGTCTGAACCAGTACCTATTTTAAATAAAGCAAGTCCCACCATGTATCAGCTGAAAATTAAAAAAGATAACAAGAAAAATCCAGAAATGTCTCCACTCACAGTTAAAGAAATGGAAGGGACAGTAATTTATATCATTTATATAAATGTGTTTACATAATTAACCCATTTGGAGTTGGGCCCCTTATGTTTTGTTTTGCAGGATGTTTTTGAATGCCCCAACACCAGGAAGCAATCAGGAAGCAGAAGATGGAGTATTCATTTTTTTTAATATTATTGTTTTGAATCCTTTTGTGCTGGTATGAAAAAGATTGGTTGTAAAATGAAACTAGTGTAAATGTGTGTAATAAGAGGAATCCCCATCTGTTGTCTACAAGAATGATTTCTTAAATTGCAGAGGCATGGTTACTGTGGTGGGCCAGTAGGGGGCTCTCCTGCACTAAGTCACCCACCTCACTGTGCCCAACCACCTTCCAGGCTCTGAGTGCCTCCTTAGGGGTGCCTCACCTCAGGCCAACCCCCTTCCTGGAGCACACCCACTAGCCTGGGGGTAACACTGTCACCACCCAGGCATGGGCTTGATTCTGGCTCTGTGCACCCTGGGAAACACAGGCCTAGTAGCCCTCAAGGGTACTTCATTCAAAAACTTAGGATGCTTCCCTCAGTCAAAGTACAAGTACTGGTCTCCCTTAGTCAGCCAAGCCAAGGGGACCCCAAGGCATAATCCAGACCTATTCCCAATACGTCTCCCACACTAGGTACAAAGGAGAACTTTATTGTTATAAGGGGTAGGGTTGGAATAGGGTACAGGGTAGAGCAATATCAGAGAAATCCCATAGAGCAAACTGATATGGCAGGGTAGCCTTTGATCATAGCTTGCAGTAACTCAAATGCATATATCTAGTTAGATCTCAAGTAGCTTACTCACAAGTATCATCCAGAGGCAGGTGGAGATTCCCTCTGGAGGCAAGCAGTTCCTCTGTAGGGCCCATCTTAACCAAACTGTCACAGAGCAGAGCTTTTGGGGAGAAACAGAGGTGGCCTTCTGCCACAGTTACTAGGGCTGTGCAAAGCTTTGGGTGCTGATTCAATTTGGAAGAGTTTCCATGGCCAAATCTCCAAAATTGAATCAGGAGACCAATTAAAAGGTCTGAATTAATTCAAAGCTCTCTGAATCTATTCAGAAAAGATTTGGAGAGCTTTGGTAATTCAGGTAGTCCCTGCCGGCTGCAGCAGGGAACTAGACCCAGACTCCATGCCGATAAGGAGGAGGGGACCATGGGGGGGGGCCCCTGCCAGGCTCCATCCCCTGCTTGCTCCTCCACACCCCTGAGCGCTTCCTGACCCTCATCTGCTGCCCCAGTCCCCCCATGGCTGTCCTGCCTGCCCCAGCTCCTGGTTTTTTAAAAAAGCCCCCACTCACCAGAGGCTGCCAAACCCCACTTCCCCATGCAGCGTGAAGGGCTCTGCCATGAGCCCCACCAACCTCTACCAGCCCCACCATGGCTGCCCCACCCACCCCAGCTCGCAGCCCTTAAAAAACTACAACCCTCCCACCCTCCATACTCACCGGTACTGCAGCACCCTCGGGGCTTCTGGGGGCTCGTGGAAGAGCCCCACACGCAGTGTGGGGCAGCGGGAATCGCTCCTCACCAGGCAGGAGCTGGCAAGTCAGGGCTTTTCTGGGTTTTTTTTACTTATTATTTATTTAAAGGGCTGGGACCTGGGGCAGGGGGCAGGCAGCAGTTGTGGGGCTCATGGTAGAGCACCCCCATGTGGTCTGGGGCAGTGGGAGGCAGCAGGGATCACCGCCCCCCCGCCCAGCAGCAGCCAGTGAGTGGGGGCTTTTTTCATTTTGTTTTGTTTTTTTCTCCAAAGAGTGGGGTGGGCAGGGCAGCCATTGAGAGCAGGTGGGGGATGGGGCCAGTGTGATTCAGAGATTCGGCAGCAGCTGAATCTCTGAATCAGATTTAGCTGAATCGATTTGGGACAGTGATTCAAATCACTGTCCCCTAAATCAGCCAAACCTGAAATTGGGCTGAATCTCCTCCGAATTGAATCAGTACCTGAAGCTTCGCACAGCCCTACAAGGCATGTGCTGCTGTTGTAACCCCATTAGAGGAAGGATGAAAAGCATGGATGGCTAAATGATACTTGGACCCCCATGGAAAACAAAAGCATAACTTCCTAGAAACAGTCCTTGGAGGAACCTGAACAGGTTTGGAAATCATAAACACTGTAAGTGAGGAGACTTTGGCTAATAAAATGCATGGTATCAAAACAAAACTCGAATCCCTGACAGTTCCATTAAAGTCCTCATTGACACCATTAGAAACAAGTCACTTTTTGCTATCACGCTACTTCCTGAATGGAAACGATTAACAAAAATGCCATACAAATACTAGCAAATGCCTTGGGAGCGCTAAAAGGTGAATGCAGCTTAATGCTAGGGACATGTCAAGTACAAACACGGATGCAGACCTTAATAATGAATTTGATTTGAGATGGTAAAAATGTTATTTTACCAAATGAAATTTGTAAGATAGTTTGGGACAATGCCACCAAAGAAGAGTGAAACTTGCAAAGTTGGTGAAAATTGGTAAATTCACATGGGTGTTGCACAGAATGTTGTTGCTGCATATGTGACAACTGTTGCACATGCTCAGCACTTACAGGTATATCCAATTGAAAATAAATGTAAATGGCTCAGTTTTATATTCAATGAGTCACAGTAGTTGGGCCTATCAAAACAAGATAATACTTGGAAAGCTGTTAATTTGAAAGCCTGCGTTATAGAACATGATCTTGGATTTGTCTGTGAAGACCATGTAATAAAATTAGTGAATTTGTCTTAACCCATCCCAAGGGAAAGTGTCATTTTGAATTGGACCCCAATCCAGATAATAAGTGTTAAAGCTTCAGTGCTGTAATTTTAATTATGATGTCCCTGCATATATTAGTCAAGCACTTAAAGCTGATTTTGTTTTGTGTGAGTATGTTAAACCCTTACACATAGAAAGAAATACAACTTTGCTGAAACAAATGTTGCAGCACCCAGATTTGCAAATTCGATTGCAAGAAGCAAAAAAATAAAAGGCCCAAGTGCCCTTATTACAGTTCATCATGATGTAGATCAAGTTACTCAAATTTTGGACTGCCTTAAAAAGATGACATATCATAGCTTTTGGGAATCAATATGGTAATGGTCTCCAAAAGCTACATGAATTTTGAATGCAATAATGCACCCACTTGTTGTTTTGCTGGGCATCATCATCATTATGGTAGTTGCTCAAACTGGAATGGTAGTCCAAATGCACCAACTGGCATGAATCATCCAAAAACAAATTCAGAAGGAAAAAATTCATAAGCAGCTTTTACTTCCCTATCCACATTAAAAAAACTCTAATGTGCCTGGCAGAAAATCTAACACTCAGTTGGTGGCCCCAACTGCCTCAAGTACAATAGTCAGGACAAAAGAGTAAGTGGTAGCACTGGAAAAGATTTTCCTAGCTACCAAGGAGAGGAGTCGTTGCAAAAAAGACATGACCAGAGCTGGTTTGGGTGAAGTTGACTGAACTCCCAGAAGCCTTTTTGAGATGATTCAGTTAAGAGTTGGCAATGATTGCAGCCTAAAGTTAACCCCAGTAAAATGAATGTCAAGGAACATCCAGAACAATGGAACAATAAATTAAAATAACATTGGTGACCATTGGGACTATTTTCCTGTTCTCATACTAATTATTCCAGGTGTTAAGGCTGTGCTATTATAAAGCTTCCAAAATATTATATAGTCAAGCTTGGCTAGCCTTAGTAATAGTGATGTCACTAAAGGCTTAAATTAGTAGGGCTGTGCGAAGCTTCAGTCGCTGATTCAATTCAATGGAGATTCGGCCCAATTTGCTGGCCAAATCTCCGAATACGAATCTAACCAGGAGACCCTTTAATCTCTCCAAATCAAATCTGAACCCTCCAAAAATTGATTCAGAGAGATTCAACGATTCAGACATAGACACAGCTTTAAATGTTTTTTCTACGTACCTCAAGGTACCAGGCAACTCGTGAATGCTGAGATGATGGGGAGGAAGGAACGTCCCATGGGAGTGGAGGGGGGTCCCCAGCTCACTCAGTGGCACACCTGGAAGTGCACCAGAAGTGTTTCTGGTCCGTGTCCATTGTGGAGCGCACAAGGAACCCCCTGCTTCACCCCTTGACTCAGCAACTGGTGCCTCCTGGGTCTGGAGGGGCACCCATGCACTTGGCAGCAGACCCAGAAGTGGACCAGAAGTACTTCTGGACCACTTGTAGGTCCGCTGCCAGGCACCTCTCCATGCTCCTGCGGGATGCTCCATCCACCCCACCATGCGTAAGCTGCACATGGTACCTCGACATATGTAAAAAAAAAAAAAACACCCCAAAAAACAACCCCCGCCCCCAACATTTAAAGCTGTGTCTGTGCTTGAATTGCTGATTCTCCGAATCAGCATCAAATCTTCATATTTGAATTCAGCTGAATTGAATTGGGACAGTGATGCGAATCAACAAATTGATCACTGTCCCCCAATTCGGGCCAAATCCAAATGGACTATGGCCCATTTTGCACAACCCTATTAAAATAGACTAAGCAAGTAAAATCACCGTTCACTGTTTGAATCACCTTCTTGGATTTGAGGGAGAGACTGGCATGGATTTCTAAAGGAAGACCAAGCCTTTAGATTTGGAACAATCGCAACCCAGGAAGCTTGCCCGGTACGACTGACTGAGGGGAATGCCTCCCAAGTAACAGTTCCAACCAGACTTATGTGGTAAGGAGCCATGTTAACACACTCAGTTTTTGATAACTGCCTGTTTGTATTCTGGCAATCCCAGTAAAGTTGACTACTTGTATACTGGCAACCCCAGTTGTTTAGTTACTTTGTGTTTAATGGATAATTTTGTAGTGAAGCTTCTAACTAATTATCAAACAAGTGTCAGTAGTTAAACACATAGTTCTCCTCACCCACAAAAAAGCAGAGCTCAAATTTAAGCCCAACACCCTCCTTTCCCCCAGTCTTGCCAGTGTGCTTCGCTCCTGACCTGCAGCCCCCTGCTCCCCCAACACTGGGATGGGGCTGCCACCTTGCACCAGTTCAAAGTACCATCTGGTGGACAAAGGGGTGAGCTACAAAAAAGCCACAGCATTATCTGGTGGACAAAGAAGCTTGTCTTTGAGTGCTTTTGTGTTTGCACACAAAGAATCCATTGATACGGCGATGTAATTGGTGACACAAACTAAACTACGTCCCAGGAGTTTTACTTTAATGCGCTGAAAAGATTTTTAAAGTGGCAGGAAATCCTGTTCGTGCAAACAAAAACAGTTGCAGCGTCTTAAAGGGCAAATCTTGTGGCGTGTACATGCAGTCCAAGAAGCTAACTCTGAGAGTGGTATCTGGCTTGTTCTACTGCTAAATGAAATCATACAAAGAAGCCAAGTTGCTGTGTGACCTTATCTTTTGTCAATACGTCACACAAAGAAACATCAAAAGCAGTCGGAGTTTACTTACACTCACATCCTGAAAGAGCGAAATGGGGTATAATATAAGCTTTGCAAACCTTCAAGGCTGAGGCAGAGTGCTGCTGCAACTTCTCTTAGGAAAGACTTCCCATGAGCAAATGAAACCTTGATGTCAAGCGGGGAAAAGAAAGAATCATTTCCAGGATCCCTTTTGCAGGATGGAGGACCTATGAATTTTGTCTGAAATCCAGGCCTCAAGGTGCTTGCTGCTGTATGTGCAGAGAAATATGCACAGATGTGTGTGTGCACACATACACACACACACACAGAGTAAGGAACAGTCTCTATACCTAAAAGTTTATAATTTAAATGAACATAACAAACAAAATACAATATCCCCATTTCACAGGTAGAAGAACTTAGGCACAGAGTGACTTAATTAAAAAGACACACCAAGAATTGGTGAGAGCCAGAAATAGTTCCCAGATTTTCATCTTCTTCCCCAATGAACCTTTTAATAAGATGTTTAGCACCTATTCCTCTGCTGTAACTTCCTAGTTAAATAGTATCTTAGTAAAAGCACCCCTTGTTCAGTTCCGACATGGTTTATGATCATACGGAATACACATCAACTCCTAACCTCTTCATGCTCCAGTAGCTTGAAAGAGAGACAAGAGGAAAACCCCCTTGCAACAGAATTATACTACTTTGACTTTTGCACTGTTTGTTATCTGTGAATAGCAGAATACTTTGCACCCCTGATGCCCTCTGTCTTTAAAAGTGACAAAAAATGTTAGATGCCCAGCTAGAAGTTCCTCAAAGGACTACAATTTTTCACAAAGTGCTGATCCCTTTGGGAGGGGGAAAAAAATATCAGGCTGTCATAGGGGTTGGATGGCCAAGAATCTGTGCATCAAACACCAGTAGTCATGTTTTAAAAGCATAGGCTTCCTAATATCCCTCTGAAAAAGAAACATTTTATAAAAGAAAAAAGTAAGGTACAGATGACTTGCACAAGGGCACAGGAGACATCAGTGGTAGGGACTGCAAGAGTATCCAGGCATGCTAATGCCTAGCTTGAGCAGAAAGCAGGAGTCCTACCCCCTGGGCCCAGACCATTCTACCTTCTCCTTCCACTGTAGTTGTTACACTTTACCTCTAGCTTCCAGTGAGCAATGTAATATAGTGCTATTAGGAGCAGGGAGAGAGCAAAGATGACAGGGAGAATAGGGCTTGCACCAGAACAGAGCCGACGAGACACAGATGGCATAGAATAATGCACGGGGAGAAGCTAGCTAAGTTTGGCTTGAATCACTATTAAGTCTACCAAGAAATATTCTCATCAAGAACAGGTATGTATGAGGTGCAAAGTTAACCCACATCATTAGCTTGGTATATATTGTAGCGCACACACTTGGTAATTATATGGTGCCCATGACTGGAGAGGTCAGGACAAGCAGACAGCTTTTTAGGGGTCAACAAGCACCCTGCTTCCACATTTATTTGGGGACATTCTGCACCTAATCTTAAAACATTTTGAATTTCTCACAGTCCCTGCAAGAGTTAAGAATCAAAAGGACAGAGCCACAGAAGAGATGTGGCATTAACTGCTCATCACGCCCAGTACCCAGGTACCGGTAAATAAATCATAAATGATTCATCCAATAGGGCAAGGAGGCAAAGGTTGAGTGGCAGCAGTTGGGAATTAGTGCCAGCCATGCAATGTTCTTCACCACCATTCAGAGCAGTAAATGGATGACAAAGTACTGCTGACTCCAAGGGAGAAGAGAGGCAGGAGTGCCCTGCCCACAGCCAGGGTTTCCTTTTGCTTTCTGCCATCTGTGCCATGGCTGTTTCTCATCAGCTCTCTGCCTACATACTCTTTCTGGTGCTACCCCTAGTACAGAGCCAAGGTAAGTCAATGCCTTTGGAGTCTGGATGGATGAAAGCGAAAATCTCCATGGCTGCCTACCTCAGGATGCTGAATGGCTTCTTCCAGGGCATCAGCCATAGCTGGAGACTAGCTGCTGGAGTGAATGCACCTTAGATCTGATCCAGTTTGGCAATTCCTGTGTCTGACGGAAATATCGTGCCTTTTTTTCAGCATGCTCTGTAAATAATGTCAAGCCAGTGGTAAATGAAAATAACTCTGCTGGCTTAGTGGTGACCACCATTACAAAGGCTGCTGGTATCACAGTAAAAATCAGTCCTACAGTGGATGGAAATTGCTTCGCCATTCGTGACACAGAACTGATTCTAAACCGTTCCTTGGACTATGAGGTAAGTTATTACATGAAAAAATGCAAATATCAGCTAATTTAACATTGCAAAACACTTTCTATAGTATACTTTTTACCGTGACAATCCAATGGCTCTGTCAGTCGTAGCAAGTGAAGCTTTTTAAAATGGCCCCCATTTTACTGAAACCTTTTCAGTTTTCCTGAGCTTTAATAGCTTAAGCAGGGAACCTGCATGTAGAAGTATGGCCCAACTGTGTTGTGAGAAATCCACTCCAGGAAGGACATAAGGCATGTTGCTTAATGGAGCAGGATATGGGGTCTTAAGTGGAGATCAGCTGAGTTCCGAACACACGCAGCTGGTCCGTGTGCACGCCTTGTCCGTGTGCGTTTGTGAAATAAAGCTAGCATGCAAAAAAAATCCTGTTCCCTTCCATGGCCTTTCCATTTTGAAATGTAAATGTTCAATCTTGTTAACTATTTCCCAGCTAATTAGTTTACCATCCATCCACTGGGATCATGCCAAGCTCTCCTCCTCAGGAGTCAAGGGTCAGTTTTCTACCCAGCTATAGCTTCCCCGTCCTGTACAAGCTTTACCTTGCTCCCAGAAACAGCTTTTGCAACATAACCATGTTTTCCCAGATGTAAAATTAAACTCTGCGGCATGTTGCACAATAATAAATTGAATCTAAAAATAAATACCTGCTCCCCCCCCCACCATCTGTATTTGCTGTATGATTCATTGTCATCTCATTCAATAAAAATCTCCATCTTAGCTTGCCTGAATCTACTTCAAATCTCCCTGTAGACAAAATTCCACATTACAGCCAAGGGGCATCAATTGTACAGGGGAGTTAGACAAGCACTTGGCCCTCATAATGGATGTAATTGCAGCAATTGCTATCTGTTAAACAGAAACCCTGCAAAGCTTCAAAGACTGCTGTCTCTGTCTCACACACACACACACACCATAGAGAGCTCCTCGGTTCACTCTCATATGTGAGGATGGTTTCTGATCTGTTTTACACCTCTGTAAAGGTGAAACAACTTTTTGGAAAACGGTGGAATTATTTCAAGTTGGTACTCACAGTACTGAGATCAGAAACTAATTGGAAACCTGTAAAAGGAAAGGAAAAATCCCTCTCTTTTTTAAATTTAACAAAAGGATCCTGGAGGCCCTGACTGATCAAAGCACATATTTTCTTATTTTACTTGAAGCATAGGCTTTCTTTAAGAACATTAGAGGTAGAAAGTCTGTCAGAGACTTAGTTGGGCTACTGGATAATGAGGGTGTAAAAGAAATGCTTAAAGAGGCCATAGTTGAGAAATGGAAGTTATGCACAGATGTAGCATTTGTCACAGGAGAAAGTCTCTAGTTCTGGGATTGTACAGATGTACGTGTCTGCTGTCCTGCTTCAGGTCCCTCTGCAGTAGGCAGATAAAACGTAATAACACTTTTTTCCCCAGGATATCCTATTGTACATCTGTACGATTATGATGGTTCATTCCAGTCTGTTGGGCTGTGTGCTCTTGCTGGCCACCTACTACTGAAAAGGCAGCAATGCATCTTGGAAAGGTTACATGTGTATATGACTGTGCAGCTCCTGTTTTGATCCAAGTCAAACCTCTGGGTAATCAGTCCTGAGTCAGAACGACACATCTATATACAGCCTAAATGAGTTCCACCTAAATTGTATCAGCCTTTACTGGGGAAGATGGTGGGGAGATTCCTCTCACCAGAGCCCAGGGGACAGGTCAGTAGACTTGATTCACACTGAGGTATCAGTAGATGACGTTTTAGAAGACATTAATAAAACTAAGCAGGAAGAAATCACTAGGACCTGATGGTATTTACTTTAGAGTCTTGAAGCTCAAATCCAAAATAGCTGATCTACTTACTGAATATGCAACCTACCACTAAAAACAGCTTTGGTACCAGAGGACAGGACAGTTGCCAATGTAACTTCAATTTTTAAAAATGGGCTCTAGAGGGACTCCAGGAAATACGTCTAGCTTATGTTCCTGGCAAAATGGTAGAAGCAATAATTAAAAAAAAGGATTGTTCAGCATTTGGACAAGCAGGCCTTGCCAGGGAGAAATCAGCCTGGGTTCTGTAAAGGGAGGTTATACCTTACCAACGTGCTAGAGTTCTCCGAGTGTTTCAACAAGAATGTGGATCAAGGAAATTTAATAGTCCAGTTGATATATTATATCTGAACTTCCAAAAAAACACTTCAAAGTCCTACATCAAAGGCTCTTAAAAGTAGGTTGACATATTAGAGGGAATGTCCACTTGTGGATCTGAAAACTGGCTTACTGATAAAAACAGGAAGTAGGGATAAATGGTCAATTTTCAGAACGAGAAGTAAACAGTGAGGCCCTGCAGGGATCTGTGTTGGGACAAGTGCTGTTTAAAATATTTGTAAGTGACCTGGAAAAGGGGATCAGTAGTAAAATGGCCAAGTTTGCCAATGACATAAGATTATTCAGAATGGTAAAGGCCAAAGTGGACTGTGAAGAACTACAGATGTTTGTCATAAAATTCACAACAAAAGGGCAAATGAAGTTCAATGTTGATAAATGCAAAGTGATGCACATGGGATAAAATAACCCAAAATATACATGCATCATGATGGGCTTTACATTAACTGTTACCACACAGGAATGAGATCTTGGCATCATTGAAATTCTAGCATCGCTAAAAACACTAGCTCAGTGTTGGTCAAAAAGACAAATGAAATGTTCAGAGTTATTAAAAAGAGAATTGTAAACAAACCAAAATGTATTATTATGCCCCTTAATAAATCTATGGTGTGTCCTCACTTTGAATACTATGCACAGTTTTGGTTTGCATGCCTCAAGGTATATAGAAGAATTAGAAAAGCTACAAAGAAGTGCAACAAGGATGATCAGAGTAGGGGTTTTCATATGAGGACAGACTAAATAGGCTGGGACTTCCCAGTTTGGAAAAGAGATGCTTGAGGAAGGACATGACAGAGGTTTACAAAATATTAAATGGTGCAGAGAAAAAAATAGTAGAGGTGTAATGAACTCCTTTAGCACCTGGGGCAGGAGGAAGGGATTATTCAGATCAGTTGCAGACCAGCTACAGCAATGCACTCCCTAGGAGCCACCCCTAGTGCCCTGTTTACTCCTTCTCCCTGCCCAAATATACTACAGGGGGCAGGGCTGCACCTGCTATGGCAAAGACTCCCTAGGGTGTAAGGGGGAGCACCACTGCACTAACTCCTTACCCTCCAAGATACGGTACTGGGTGAGGGGCTGTCCCTGCTGGACTCCTGTGGGGGCAATCCCTGTTGCTCTGGCAAAAACTCCTGGGATGCAAGGCAAATCTGGCACCCCATCTAAGATAGCCCCTGGGACTGATGGCCCAGGCATCTGCCCCAAGTTACGATACTGGTAAATAGGAATTTGTTATTTATTACCATTCACAATGTTAACACTAGGGAACATAATAGGAAACTATTAGATAGTAGATTTAAAGCTAACAAAAAGTAGCTCTTTTTCAGAGAGCATATCATTAACTTTTGGAACTGGTTGCCACAGGATGATGCGACAGCTTGTACCTTAACCCAGTTCAGAAGAGGATTGGACCAATTCATGGAGGAAGTATCCATGCATAGGTATTGAGCATGGTAGACAGCCATGCAGCCTCTGAATAAGTGCTCCCTAAGCCTCTCAGCAAGGCAGCAGCTGCAATGGGACAGCGGCAGGGAGGGGAAACTTCTCACTGTGCCCTGTTCTGCCACTCCTTCAAGATCTACTCTCTGCCACAGTGTGACAGGATACCTGGCTATGCCAGTAAATGGCACTTACGTGCTTCTTAATGTTTTCTAACTGATTGTTTTCTTTTGTTGTTGTTGGTTTTTTTTGTTAATACAGAAACAAGATATATACATTTTAAGCCTGCTTTGCACTCAAGGGAATGTACAAGTGAGTATCACCTCCAAAAATTCTGCTATATTAGTTATTATTAGGGCTGTTCGAGGCTTCGGACAGAGCTTTGGATCTGGAGAAGCTTGGGACGCATTGGGGTCTGAGCAGCACATCCGAGTCGAAATGCTGCCTTGTTCGGCTTCCCGGAGCGCTTCAGAGCCACCTCGGAGATCCGGCCATAGGGTGTAACGGGGAAACAAACTATCAATAACTTTATTGGTTTTTGTCCGTTTTGGATTAACTTTTCAGGTGTGGTAGACTCTGCAGAGAGAATGAAGCCTGCCAAGTTTCAATAAGATCTGTGTAAGGATTTGGGGGGGGACCAGCACCCCAAATTATTGAGAGCAAAACTCCTGTCACATCTATGTGTTACAACATAGCAGGGTCAAAACTGCAGGGCTGGTAGCTCTTACTAAGGTCACAAAGCCTGCCATGTTTCAAGAAGATCAGTGTAGGGGTTTGAGGGGAACTGCACCTCAAGGTGTGGACAAGCAAAACCGGTGCCATGGGTGCTTGTGAGACTGACTGTCCATCTTGGGGCGGGCAGGGGAGACACTGCTGCAAGCCTGGCTGCTAAGCTGCTGTGCTCCCAGTTACCAATTGATCAATCATGATTCACTCAGGGACCGGGGACTCAGGGCCCAGCTCAGTACACAGGACCTAGCTACTACATAGCCACTTAACGAGCATCAGTTAGCACCTACAAAACCAGGCTAAGGAGAGGAAAGACTCAATACAGACAGTCAAACGCCCCAAGACCCCCACAGTCTTGGCACAAGTTTTGTCCGTCAGCAGCCAGGGGTGCTGGGCCCCAGAACGCCCTGCACCTGTCTCCTCCACAGCTGGCAGGCATCCCTGTAGGGGCCACCATCCCTGCAGCTGCCACCCTGCTGCACTTGAACATGTGCAGGGTCACCCATGGCACGAGTTTTGCTTGTCTGCAGCTTGAGGTGCAGTTCCCCCCAAACCCCTACACCAATCTTCTTGAAACTTGGCAGGCTTTGTGGCCTCAGTAACAGCTACCAGCCCTGCAGTTTTGACCTCCCTGTGTTGTAACATACAGCCGTGATATGAATTTGGCTTTCAATAATTTGGGGTACAATTCCCCCCAAGCCCCTGTACCAATATTCTTGAAACTTGGCAGGTTTCATGCTCTCAGCAGAGGCTACCATCTCTGCAAGTTTCATCCAACAAAACACAACAAAGTTATAGCTATTTAATTGATTCCCCATCATACCCTATGGCCGGATCTCCAAAGGCAGCTCCGAAGCTTAAGAGCCGCTTTGGCCGGATTGAAGCGGAAACCCGGTTTGGAGCTCCGGATTGGATCATGGCCATCCGAAGCTGGACTGGATCGCTGGTCACTCTCACAGGCCTAGTTATTATTAGATAGCAGTAAGCAACACTGAATGCTGGCATTAAGTTTCTTCTTAATTGACAATCCTTCACAAGGGTTGTAGGTTTGTCATGCTTAAAGCATTTACTTGTCATGGAAAGAGGAAATCCCAGACCATCCACAAGATTTCATAGCCATCATCCAAATCCAAACCCACTCCATGATTTAGCCTAAAATTCTAGCACTCAGCTAATTCATCCTCAAGCCATGTCCTCAGCTTATGTCAGCCAGTTTGTACCAACCCCTAATGATTTTATTGTGATATTTTCTCTCCCTGCTCTCCCCAAGGTTTATTCTCTGGAGGTGATAGTGACCGTTGTCAACTTGAATGATAACAGCCCAGTATTTAAGCAACCAGATTTCACTGTAAATGTTCCCGAGGTAAGAACTTTACAGAAGCCTTTGTGCATAAAGGGGAGATTCTGAATCAAAGGCCTTGCACTCTGATCTTGGTAGAAGGAAAGATTTACAACCACGTTTTCTGGAGACCAGTTCTAAAAAAGTGCAAGAAAAAACACACTGAGCAAAACTTGATCTTTTCCTAGAGATTTTTACAGGTGGTGCAGACAATCCTCCCCTTGACCCTTCAGGAGAGACTGGCTGATTGATACGGCCTCTGTAGTCACAGACATTTGGGACCTGACATTCAGAGGCAATGAGTCCTTTGCAGCTTTTACTAGTGACTTCAGCTGTTAGCAGTGCTGCTCATCATTTCTGAAAGTCAGCCAGTAGCCTGGGTAACCATAATGAAAAACACAAAGAGCAAAGCACACTCAGCCTTAGCACACCTCACATTTCCAGCTCTCCAGTCTTGTCTATATAACCCACTAGTTAGTACCTATTACAGATCCCTCCCTGTGACAGGAGGCCGTCCTGAAGCTGACCTCTGCATCAGCCTACCCACCTGTCTTGGGAAGTCTGCCTGCCTATGTCATCTGCCATGCCTTGTTTGTAAATAATTAAGTTGTTCATTAAGCAGGAGGCTCCCCTTAATGTGCTCAGCTATACCGGACTGTACATGCACGCTCCGACCTCCCCTACACATGTCCCATGCCTCACAGGTGTTACTACTGTCATCAACTCTATATGCCTCTGACATTAAGCCTCGGGCTCTTGTCTCTCTGCAACACACAAGCACTGAGTTCTGTAGTGACTGGCTTTCTGTGCCTTCTCTCGGATGCCTGACTCAGTGCCTCTCTCCTGGGCACCTGGTCTGCACCCCCTTAGCTGCACCCCTCTGGCACTATGGGCTCACTGCAGCCCTCTGCCTGCACCCCCATGGTGCTACGGGTGCTGTGCCTGACACTAGACTATACCAAATCTTATGTCCTCTCTCTCCAGGCACTAATGAGGCCTCCAAACTCCCCTTCTAGCCTCATCCCAATCCTCCATAGTAAACATGAACACAAACAACACAAGCCCCTAGGCTACAACTTAAATAATAACAGTGCTATGCCCCTTTAAGGGAACAAACTTTCACCCAGAGTAACATGTACCTATTTTAGGTACCCAGGAGACTCACTGTAGTTAGGTAGCACCTAGATAGCAGAGCAGGCAGTAGCAGGGAGAGCTGGGCAGGCAGCACCAGGTCTCAGGTAGCTTCAATGAGCAGGAGCTCCTTCTCCATCAGTTGCCAGAGAGAGAGCATACATCTGCTAGCTACAGCCTGGGCTTATATATCCCAGAACCCTGCCTTCTGCCGGTCAGGTGATATGGGCAGGTGTGGCCAAGTACTCCCTTAGGTTGTTACCCCGACAACCTGCAGCTGGGGAGCTCTGTTTGGCCTGCAGAGCTCCCTGGCCAGGCTTCTTCAGCCTTAAGGAGCAGGCACGTCTTAGTGCCCTGCTACACCTCCTCTGTGCCAATGATATGATACAAGCCTGTGACAGCAGCTAGGAAACCTGGGCTTTAGCTTAAGCTTCTAGTTCTGGTTCAATCCATAGTATATCAGTCAAGATGATGGCCATCCCTGTTACACTAGGGGATTTTAGCAATGCAGTTCTTATTGGGGCCATCACAGTTCAGCAACACTATTCTAGGACTCCCATCAGGACTAGACAAGGCTTTCACAGCACCTAGCATTAAACATGGTTGGGGGGAGCATAGAAAGCACTGGGCGAAATAGTATAATGAAATACAAAACATACTAATGAGGCTTCTCTATCCACTATATAACTACTGCTATGAGTGGAAAAAACCAAGCAAATATGAAAATCTCTTTTCAGGATACAAGAGTGAGTTCCATTGTTCTATCCACGGATAGAGTAAGCGCTACTGACCTTGACCAGGACACCATATATTATGAACTTAGAGGGACTACTCCAGTGAGTATATTTGTTTGCCAATCTTGTAAAAAAAAGTGCAAAGACTTCTTTGTTTCTCATTCATGCAGGGCTCATGTACATGTTCATTAATACGCCATAGTTACTGTGCATTAAGTTTACTACTTGAATAATTAAGTACTAAATGTGCAGTAACTCGTGCTACTGCATAGTAGTGCCGGCACATGGGTTTTTTGTGATGCTTATGGTGCAGTAACCTAATAACACTGTGCAGTAGTGTATTAGTACAGGTTTTGCCTGGCACGCTACTGCACAGTGGTATTAGTCTACTGCACAGCAAGCATCTCATGGAGATGCACCCACAGACACTAACCCTGAGACAGACGACCTGCCCAAAGTAACATCACATCTATCTGATAGGGCTGTGCAAAGCTTCAGTCCTTGATTTGAGTTGGTGGATATTCGGCCCAATTTGGTGACTGAATCTCTGAATCTGAGTCGAATCAGAGGACCCTTTAATCTATCCAAATCAAATCGGAACCCTCCAAACCAATTCGGAGAGATTTGGAAAGATTCAGAGATTCAGACATAGACACAGCTTCAAATGTTTTTTCAACATACCTCTAGGTAGCAGGGGCTCATGACTGCTGCGATGCTGGGGCACATGGAGTGTCCCACAGAAGCACAGGGGGCCCCTCAGCATGCTTGGCAGCAGACCCAGAAGTGGATTAGAAGCACTTTCAGTTGGCTTTCAGGTCCACTGGGGAGCTCAGCCGGGGGGGGGCCCTGTACCTCCCTGGCTCAGTGACTGGTGCCTCCTGGGTCTGGGGGGGCACCCAGAGTCCCCCTGCAGCCGATCACTGAGCCGGGGAGGTGCGGGGGAGAGGGCCCCCAGTGCACTCCCTGGGAGACCTGGAAGTGGACCACAAGTCCTTCCAGTCCACTTCTGGGCTTGCCACGGAGCACATGGAGAATAACCCAAGAATAGACAAGGCCCCTGCCTGTGCTTCCCATATAAAGACCCACCAGGGCCTGTACAGAAGTTACATTTACTACATATTAAGCACAGCTGTAACAGAACAGGCATTTGAAGCACATAAAGCACTCTTAAAATGGTGGATCCCTCTCTAAGGGTGCTTACACAAGTTACTTTTTTTTTTTTTCCAATCGGGCCCCTGAAAGCACTCTACAGCTGCAGCAAAATACACATGCATGGCTGCAGAGCACTTTTAAAATGGCCGAACATGTGAAAACTTAACCCTCGTCAAATCAGCTATTAGCTAAAGGTGCTATAGAGCAGAACACTTTAGGGAACTTGTGTTCCCTCAAAGGTTAATTTTTTGCAGGTCTAGGCACCAGCCCAGGCCCACCCCTGAAGCTGTCAGCAGGGGAGGGAGGGGGAAGGTGATGGGGAGGAAGAGGGAGCAGCAGCCTGGTGCCAGCTGGGCTTTGCCAGGCTGGAGCTGGAGAGGGTGGTGCAGGGTGGAATGGAGCCCCCTTGCCTCTAGAGTCCCCAGCCCATCCACCCTGGTTGGGGTATTGGGAGGATCCAGGCTGAGCCTGCAAGGATAGGGGGCTCCGTTTCACCCCACCTCCACCTTTTGCAGCCAGGCCAGGCCCACAAGGCAAGGGGGTCCTTTCTACCTCACCCCACCTCTGCCTCTTGACAGCTGCAGCCAGGAGCTGCAGCTTGGAGCTGTGCATGGCGTTTCACTGTACACCAGGAACTGGTGGTGGGGGAACAGAGCTCCTTGCTGCATGGACTTGGCCTGCCCTGCCTCAAAACCCACCCCAGGAAGTTGAGGGGAGGGGGGGTCTTGCAGCACAGGGGCTATGTTCCCCAGCTGCTATTGACCATCACCACCTGATGGGGGCAGGGCTGGGGAGAGAGCCACTCCAGCAGCCTCCTGGGAGGAGTGTGAGAGCACCCCCAGGCTGCTGACCTTGGCCAGTGTGGGCAGGCTTCGATCCCCCTGCCTAATGGTGAACCTCTGTTTGGTTCACTTCCACTCTAATTAATAGCATTTCAAGTAAAGTACAATAGAGCACTGCTGCTTGGAATTTTTTGAATGTCTGTACTTAGCTTCAGTCTCAGGGATCAAGGTTGGCTGATACGTTAAGCCAGTGATTCTCAATCACGGTGCCGTGGAACCTTTGGGCATAGCATGGGATGCCACAAAATATTAGCACTGTTAGGTGCGCAAACATCTACATGATTCAAAGATAAACCCAGAGATTTCAAATAGGAAATCAGAGTGTTGTGGTCTTTCTGAGTTCTCTGCAACAGAAAAATTGCCTATTATTTTTCCGTAGTCAAAATGCAAGGGAAAGCTAACAGTCAGCATTTTCTGAGGGATACTTTGAGTCTGAAAATGTTGAGAGCCATGATGTTAAGCAGCACATTAAGCACTACTCTGAAATGCTGCTCACTCCTGTGTAACGGAGACAATTATCAGCCTTTTGTTCCTTCTTGTTGTTTTTTTTTCCAGGAAGCAACTGAGTTTTTTAACATCCAAGGAGTTAACAACCCAGCCATCTATTTGCGCAAAGCACTGGACTATGACAAAAATAAATTTATGCAGTTAGTCTTGCTTGCGAGGGTAAGTTCTTTCAACAAGAAAAATCCTCACATTTCCTGCCACAGCTGCTGCTGGCTACATCTTCCATTCAGCAATATCTGCTGTCATTGTCTGTCTGTCATGGGGTACTGGGCTGGGACTTCTGCTGACATAAGCAGATTTCAGTAGATTTACACTGTTGTAGTAATAATGCTATACTTCAGCTAAGGATCTGGGCTGCCTGATTTTGCATTGTGGGGAGGGGGAGTCCCATGTTGGAAAAATGCCTTGCTGCTAACAGGAACATTCTTCCTTTCTTTTGTGTACAGGACAGGGCTCCTGGCAGTGCAGATACTAATACAGCCAATGCAACAATCAACATAAATATCCAACAGGCTGACACTAAACCTCCCTGGTTTCTGCCATGTAAACCTGTGGCTATGAGCAATAAAGTTTGTTTAAACACTGGTTACGCTGGAAGAATCAACATCTCAGAGCAAACGGTATGCCACTTACACAGGAGCTTCTGCTTTCAGCCTGTATGTTGGGACTGGTCTTCAGCCCTGGAAACATGTTTAAAGCTAAGTTAAAGAACAGACCTTGGGAACATTTCTCATGGTGATAGAACCTAAGCTTTAAGTGAACCCTCTAGCCATAGAGGTTTCCTAGGAAAGCTTGAAATCTGAACCTACTACAGATCAAAGCCACAATAGCTCCCTGAGCCTGCAGGCAATGTTCAGCCGACTGATGAAAAGCCATAGAGAAAAAGGGAAAGCCAATCTGTCTCATGTCTATCATCAGAGCAGGCCAGGCCCACTGTTTAGTGGAGGTAACTTGTCATGATATGGAGGGCCTCCAGCCACCATTACCACCCTTCTTCCCTCCCATCCAAGTTCACCTTCTGCTGAGGTGTGAGCCTTAGGGACAGCTGGGGGATTGAATTGTTTTACTCAGTCCAGCCCTGGATATGGTGACCCTTCTTTGAAAAGCTGTTTTTCAGCTGAGGGCAGATGCTTTCCCACACATCATGGATGTGGTCTGCACACAACAAGGTCACCACTGCACTGCACCAGCACTGTTTAAGTATGTAACGCGGTATTGCCATAAGAAAAGGAGAGAAGTGTGTTAAGCACAGTGACCGCGTGGTTCTGCATTCCACAAAAAGTGATCCAGAACCCTTTGGAAATGCAGGATTAGAACTGCAAGCTCTGCTTTCTCCTGGCCACCAGGAGCCACCATCTGACTTGATGATGAATGAGGAGACCAGATGCTTTGTGGCATTTGTCCATTTCTAGTCTGTGGTCTTTGGAGACTTCATCTTCCCCCCAAGATGGAAATCCTAAGTAAAAGGGTATAAGGAAAATATTGTTGTCAAAGACAACCATTGCAGACTCCCCTGTTCAGCGGGACAGAATATATGGATCAGCTTTTTGAACAAGGAAGGTAGGACTAGACTGGTGTAACTGAACAGGAAATTCCCCCCTAGGGTGGATGCCTAATACAACCTCTACCGCTCAATCACAAACAGGCTTTTGACTTCCGTTATAGATGAGGATGTTGCTCTGGGTGTTGAGTTAACATCAGCCCATTGAGACCAGCAATTCACAACAAAGCATTGTGTTGCTTTTCTTTGCTTCTGAAAAATGCCTAGAGCAAGGAAGAAGCTGTACAAAACTGAATCCTGTTCTTTTTTATCTCTGTTCTCTCATGATCAACTCATAGCAGTAAATTTCAGCCTAAAAGATCTAGTATCCAAAGCTGTAGAAGAATTATAGTGTTGTCATAACCAGGATGGACCAAGGAATATGCAAGAATCAAGGATTTTGTTATCTCTTTTGTTTGACCAACCACATAGCGGGGAGAGATCTTAACTTTCTTCCCAGCTTCTTTCCTAGACTAGACAAGAGGTGTTTTGTGTCTGAAAGCTTGTTTAATGTCTCTCCTCCCAACTATATAGGTGCTCCAATAAAAGACATTGCCAAATAAATCTTGCTTCTTTCAGTTGTACAAAGTACCATTTGGATATGAAAGTTCTGCAAGCATCTGGCATTTGGGTTTTTTTAATGCAAGAGGCAAGGATTTCTTAGAGTGATATATTTTATTGGACCAGCTGCATAGTTGGGATAGAGTTAGACAGACTCAAATGCAAGATATTCTTCATTAGATCACTGATGTTATTGCAGATGGAACCTCTGAACCTGAAACCTGGACCTCTCTATGCTATCGATCCTGACTATACCTTGAATGAAAAAATAGTGTACAGCATTATTGAAGGTGAGTAGAAGTTCCTGCCTTTACAAACATTCACTTCCATTGCTCATCTTTTCAAAGCTTCCATATTTTATTTACCATCACAAGTAATAGAGAGCCATGACAATCCACCTCTATGTAAACAAAATTACTGCAATTGTTGTTATGTCATGAGAAGCCAACTGAGCTCATTACCTGCATTGCTCTAGGAGTTACACAGACACAGAGGAGGAACCTTAAAGTGCTTATGGTCCAAGCAGACAAGACAGACAATAGAGAGGAAGAGAAAAAGAAATAACTTCCTACAAACTGAAGTTATTGCAGTCTCTGTTGGAGATCCTGGTCTCTCAGATAAGACATATTTAGGACTGAATGAAAGGGGCCAACTTTTTTCATTCTAGTCACATTGATTCCATCCACCATTAGATCTGTGTGAGCCAAAAAAATTGAGACGATTATCATTTTCATTTATAGTCAAGAGTTTCATTTCTGCACCATTTTGGCATTTAAAGATTCCCTACACTGGACTTGATTTCAAGGATGAGACTTGAATATAATCACCTGATTTATGTCACCAAATAGGGCATTTTTTGGGTCAGAGTTTTTAAAAAAAGAAAGATCAGTTGATTGACAATTACAGTTAATGAGCTGCCAGTTCAGGCAGATGGGACAGATTGTTAGTTCTCTAGTCATCTTTACTTCTGAAGGTCACTGAAATAGTTGCAATAAAGGAAGGAGGAAACACTGAACAATGCAACTGAGTGGAGTATGAATATGCTTTAATTCCTTTCTGTAAGTAGAAGAATGGCCATGTGGTTAACATGCTACATTGGGAACTTAAAGGCCTGTGTTCTATTCCTGGCTCAGTTCCATATACTTCCTTTATGGTCCTAGGCATGGCACTTATTCTCATTTTGAAGATGGGCAATAGTGGCACAGAGATTAAGTTTTCTTTGACTATTTCTTTTTAGCTTACAAATTCTTAGAGGCAGGGTCTGGGTCTTACTAGGCATAAGAGCAAAGCCTTTCACCATGGGGCTCAGATGTCACCTGGAGATTCCAGGTACAATAAATAAGAAATGTTATTCCGTGACTTTTGACGGTTGTGTCTTCTTCGTTCAGACCATGGTTTGGAAAGTTCAAACATCCTGCAAGTTCTAAAGTGGTATGGCTCAAAAATATTGCTACCTTTATAGATTCTAAAACTATTGGCACCTAGTAACAAAACCCAAGCAGGATATACCTAACTTGAGCACTGTAAGAAGGATTTTGAACATGTGGAAGTTTCTCCTCAGAAAGATTCCTGTATTCTTGAGGTGCTGGCCATTCAGAATTTACTTTGGTAGTTATATGATGCAGTTACAGGGAGGAGGCTTAGCACTGAGCAATTCTTTTAGGCTAATGACTAGAGACTAACACTGAACAAGAAGCACTTAGGGTTAAACACTCCTAACAGCATCTAGGTCTGTGATTCAGTAAGAACAGGCTATGCTGGCATAAGTATATTAGACTTAATCATGGCTGCTTTTGGAAAGGATGCACTATTGTAAAGAATAATGCATATTGCTAATAGCAGTGAAGCACGTATGTAGCATACTTCTTTCAGGTTGACTGAGTTACCTAACGCAGTTGAACAGGTTACAGTGAAAATAAACACATTCCTTGCCTGTTCAAGACAGGTATTTGTGTAAGAAAAGCTATCCTTGCTTTTGGAATTCACCAATGCACTTCTTTACAAGTAGAGTGCCAAGGGTTTGGAACAGGCTCCCCCCAGAAGAGGTACAGTCGACTGTCCACCCTGGTGATCTTCAAAAAATGTCTTGACTCCCATATTGCTGGGAACATTTCATCCTAGCAGTCTTTCCTGCCCACGTGCAGGGGGTCTGGACCCAATGATCTGTAAGGTCCCTTCCAGCCCGTAACAACTATGAAACTTCCTCTAGTTAGGCTCACAGGCATCTTTCTGCTGTTCTCAGGATACTGGGTTTTTTTGTCGAGTTAGTACTACCTCCATAGACTACACATCCAGTCGTCAAAGCTGACAGCCGGACAAGGTCAACAACAGTACTGCATGAGATATAATATTTCTGATGTGCAAAAACACAAGTCACACCAAAAGCTCAAGATATCTTATTAAATGCATTTCATAAACAATTCTAGTCCTAACTAGTCTTCCCATTTCTTTAGGAAACACGAATGATGTATTCTTATTGAATTCTGATACGGGGAACCTAACTATGAACAAAGCAGTGAATACACCAGAAACATTTATTTTGCATGTCATGGTAAGTCTCCTGACATCCCAGAACCCCAAGGCTTAGTTCCAGTATTCCTGGCCTTGTAGAAGATAACAAGCTCAATGGGTGAAGAATAAAGGAAACTGTAGCATTAGACTTGGGTCACAAACCTCAGTAAAAACCACACATATTTCTCTTGAGATGCCCAAACATGACATACCCCTGGAAGCTGGGACTAGTTCTGCAGTGCTCCATAAGCAAAATTCCTGCTACAAGCAGGGAGAATTTTGACCTGTATTAAGATAGCTGACTTGTGTCATCAGAAAAGGATTTCTTGAGAAGCTATAATTGAAGTACCACCTATTTGTATTTTAATCTATTTGAAAGTGGTACTAAAAATGGTCAGAGATCTATCCTCTGTTATCTCTAAACTAATGATGTTGGATGCCAGGGAGGATAATGGACAGGTGATAGATCACTCTAGATATACCCTGTTCAACGTATGCCCTCTAAAGCTTTGGTGTCAAACTCACCGTGTGCCCTGGGCAGATCAGGACCATAGGACTCCTTGCAGGTCTGATTCAGACTGGAGCATGTTGAAACTGTTGCACCGGTGGTAGTTCTGGCTCTGGACCAGAACACCTGGTTCAGCTTTAGACCACAGCATACAGTGGCAGCTCCAGCTTTGACTCAGAGGACACAGCAGTGACTCCAGCCCCCAACGCATGTCCTGTGCATCGAACTGCTGCCCACTGTATGGCCCTGCTGTGGTGGCAGCTCTAGCTCCAGCAGTGGGGGCTGGCAGCTGGGGAGATAGGGCTGCAGCAGTGGTGACTGGTGAAGTGACCAGAGGGTGACAGGGGCTGCATCTCCTGTCCCTGACAGCCATTCTGCGACAGGCCACATTTCCCAGCAACACTGGTAGTCTGACAGACCAAACAGAATGGCTCCACGGCCCTCATGTTTCACACCCCTGCTCTAAAGTATCCACTCCTGTCACTGCTGGACACAAGATACTGAGCTAGATGGACCATTGGTCTGAGCAGTCTGGCACTTATGTTCTTAAAATGATGTGGGACTTGGGTATCATCATCATCATCATCATCTGCATCAAAGCAACTGTATAATCACCTCCTACAGAAAAGCTCCTAGAGAGTTAAGAGCATCAAGACATTTCTTTCCCAAACAATGTATGCGCAAAGCTCTAAAGCACCAAGCAGCAAATGGAGGAGCTTGTTTGCAGTACACAACACAGTTGCATGTGTTGGTTCAGAGTATCTGGCTCTACTAAGTCTTGGTGCACTTTGCCCTGAAAAGTTTCAAAGCACTTCACAGATAGAAACTGTAGCACGAGTGCCTCATGTCTCCAGATGATTAAACTCAGGGGAAAGTGGTGACATTAAAAGATTAATCCAGGATCACAGAGGAAGACAATGGCAAAGACAGGCCTTGAACCCAGGTGTTCTGACCATGTGTCCGTGCCCTAAATGTTAACTTATTCCCGCCTCTAACACCCCCTAACTCAAAGCTCATTGGAATCAATGGCAAGAATCCCACTGACTTCAACAGATTTTGGATCAAGTCCATCATGCCCAGGGGTAAATCCTGTGGTATGGTTATACCCTCCTTCAACTCTGTAGTACATGCGCAGTGTACTCTCTGCTTTCAAGAACCCTGATTTTGGGAACCAGTCTTGGCTGATGATCAAAGCCTCCACGCCAGTGACCTCTCCACCCCAGTCCACTTTTCAAAATCCTAGATCCACTCTGGTCAGACCAAAAATAGGAATAGCTGGCATTAGTACCTCCATCTCTTTGTCTCTTTCTTTTGCAGGCCACCCAAGTCAACAGCATAGAGAAATATGCTTTAACTACTGTAGAGATCAAAGTAATTGACAAAAGTATCCACGCACCATACTTTGAGCACATGAACTACACAGGGACAGTGTCTACTGGCCTTACCCGTAACAGTCTGGTCATGGAGGCTGGAGCTCCTTCCAAACCCCTGAAGATCTTTGCAGTTGATGAAGATTTCCCTAATGTAAGGAACAAAGTGCTTAGCTTCCTTCTGTCTTTATGTTGTCTTTGGACCAGTATTAGGGAATGGGGGAACAGGATGGTAACATGCTTCCCTAGCATTTCCACTAGGAACAGAATAAGGCAACCAGTATCCATCCTACCCCTCTCATCTCTCACCAGGCATCTTCCATGGCCTAATGCTCTCACCAGTGCACCCACATGATTCAACTCAGTGGGCGTGTCTATACATGATTTAACTGGCTTAAATTTGCTGCACAGTAAATTACTACTCAGTAAGCGGGAATAGGCTGGTGTCTACACATGCAGGCAACCTGGGAATAAATTTAGTCCTAGGTAAGAGCAGCCTGCCATGTGCCCCTGTGGCCACTGTGGGGACCTCCAGCTTCCAGCCACATGGCTGCTAGCACTTGGGACTAACTTTAGTCCCAAGTTGAAGCCAGGAGAGGCAGCCAGCCATGAGCCCTGGGGCTGGGCTCAGGCCAGCCCCCTAGTGGCTGGGTAGACCCAGCAGGGAGGCCCCCTGGGTTACTGCACAGTAACGCATCTACGTGTGCATCACTGTGCAGTAACTAATCAGGCATAAATTGATACCTGCATTATGCAAGTATCAAATTTACACTCAAGTCAGAGTAAGTCACCATATTTACTGTGCGATACAGGTGTACATGTGTAGGTGCATGTCCATACTGCAATGTAATGTAATGTAATGTCAGTTACTGCACAGTAAATGTGCATGTGTACTGCCCAGTGATGCTGAACTGATGTTAGTGTTCTCTGAACTCTGGTAGGAATAGTTATAACCACATTCAGAAGAGCCTTCAACAGGAGGTTTTCCATTAACTTAAATGGGAACATCATCAGGCCTGTAGAAGGCAGGTGATGCCATCTACTCTGGTAGCAAAGCCCAGAAAGCCAAAGTCTGAACCTGCTAGTTTTCTAGTCTTGCTTCAAGATGCGTTGTTTACATAGACATTTCAGGAGGGCTCAATCTGAGAGGTATGCTCTTGATAGGAGCCTGTGGCAGGAGCAATGGCATGGCAATCTATTTGTTATTTAGGTTAAAAAAAAAAAATTGCCAATTACAACTGGTGTAAGGGCATCCAGAACACAGTGTGCAACCTAACAGTGCCATTTTGTACAGACAGAGGGGAAATACACCTCAATAGGGAAGCCCATCTCAAGGTTCATGGCACCACCCTTGCCCTACTCATGCCATCAAAATAAAACTTAAGTGGTAAAATTTATGCTGGCCTTCAGCACCGAAACAGTGTTGACCCTGGCCAATAATTACAGAACCCCTGGCCATTTATGTGTAGGCAAAGGTTTGCAATGGCATGAATGACATCTGACTTAGGACTCTTCCATAACTTGAAACCAAAACACTTATGAGTTTGAGGGCATGGAGTATCTAATATTTTTAGCACTTTATATCCATCTCCATTTTAACAACATCAAGGCTAGATACAGACAGTCAAAAAGCCTGAGGCTGAATAGGTTCAGTCTTCGCAGGTTTGTCTAAGATGCACAGATTAAATTGAAATAGAAATGAGCAGACATTTACCTCTAAATCAGGAAATGCAGTCATATGCCTGCAGTGGCTCAAACCAGAAGCTAGGGGGTGCTAGAACATGGATCTCTGGCTGAGTGTTCACTTCTTCCTGCTGCCCCTGAGGTCTCTGGGATTTGCAATCCAGAATTACAGCAGCAGGACTCTACAGGGTTGCTTGTCACTTCCTGTTCCTCCTTCCAGGTGCCTCTAGGATTTGTAGTCCACAGTTGCAGCAGCAGTAAGTTTGAGTGGGGGAAGGGGTGTTTAACCTCCCTCCCTGGCCCCAGATCCCAGTTGGGGTTTGCTTTTGGGGTGGGCAGTCCCCCCCCATCCCATAGACTGGGCTGCATTCTCAGCCAGGCTGCCCCCTCTACTCCCTTGTCAGCCAGCCCTCACTGCTCCAGCTAGGGATCAGAAGTACAGGGCCAGCCCTGCTCTCTGGAGCAGGCAGCACAGCCCAACCCAGGGCTGGAAAGCATGTTGGGATGCTGGGGGATTCTGATTTAACTTGAACTAGGAAGGGATCTGGGACAGAAGTTTCATAAACCAGTTTGATTCAAATCAGTTAAATCTGACACTACTGTAACCCGGGCAGTACTCCAAGAGATACCCCGTCTCCAGTTGAAGGGATCAAAACAGGTGCACAAGTGCTGTGGGAGGTGTAGGGACTCTCTTCCCCCTATAGAGCAGAGCCAGACTACCAATGGGTCCTCCAATCATCTTTGCCCTTTCAAAACCCCTGGGCTAGGTCACTGCCAGCTAGCCCGTTACACTACATTCAACCAGGTTTATCTTAAACCAGTTTCAGCCATTTTTAAACTGGTTTATGTGCACTGAGCTTCTGTTCTGTTGCAGGTTTAAATCAGTTTGTGATCACTTAAACTGGTTTATGTGTGATTTCTGTCCCCAGCTCAAAGGTTTGCTCCTGGCTTCAGCTTTGCAAACAGGTTGTTATGGACAAATGCATGAATGCAATTTACAACTTCATTTATCTGCCTTTTCAGAAAATCAATCCTCACATCACTTACAGCATTCAAAACAGCAGTGATTTCACAGTAACCCAAGATGGACTTCTTCTGACAAACACTGTGTTGTCTTCAGCCATGAAAATAACCATGCTGGTATGTTAGCTTTTCTGATACCATATTTACTTGAATACTTTCCCCAGAACATCAGCCCCAAATTGAGGTGTGTCTCTTGTAAAGAAGCTAATTTCTGCATGAGATAAGAAGCATAGGGTGCCTGGGCTATAATGGGTGCCTGGGCTCTGTTGATCTCTGTGGCTGAAGAGGAGGAGGGGCAGAGTGCCATTTGCAATGTCAGAGTTCATTTTAGCCCTTTCACAATGACTCCTGAATTAGCAGTAGCTTTTGGCTGAGCAGTCAAAAGCTGCTGCCAATTTGGCAGTGGTGTGAGGGGGTTAAAAGTAGCTTTAGCTGAACAGTAATGGTCAGGATTCAGCCTTGTGGTGAGGATTCCCTGAGGCCAGGATTCTGCCATGGCTGGAAAAAGTATTTCTTTCTTCATTCTGACTTCTCAAAACAAGCTCCTCATCTTAGTTGGGGGGGCATGTGGTATAGGAGAAAATACAGGTATTATTGTGAGGAAAAGGAATGGAAGATGGCATTACTATTACAGGAGGACACAGGGGAGTAGGTTCATGATAAAGAGAAGTTCCACCCTAGAGAATTTAGAGTATAACATATGACAAATGTTGACAAGTTGTGTGGGTGAAAGGGGCAAAGACGAGAACAGTGGAGCGATGATAGGACTAATGTAACAGAGAAAATAATGAAATACAGGACTGCATACCTGAGCCACCTGGGAAATGAGTCTCAAATATATCAGTGGCTGTAATGAATATGGTCCTTGAATTTTGGGATCCTCTGATACTGCCTTTGACTTTTCATGCTCAAATATGGAAGAAATAATTTCTCCCTTTGAGTTGTCTTGGGCAGTAGGTGAAAGAGCCTCTTTGGCTGTGTTGTCCTTCCTCCTGACAATGCCAGATTTATGACTGAAATATAGAAGAGTGTTTAATGTACAGGAGTGGAACTCAGGAGATGTTCAAAGATTTAATGAAGGTAGTAAGCAGCTAAATCATCTCCTTCTCATGTCTATACAGGCAATGGCTATTGACTCAACAAGTCTCCAGGAGGCAAGCACTATTGTTACCGTAGAAGTCATACCTCCCAAAGGTGCGTTGGCCATCTTATTGCCTTATAGTTCAGAGAAGGAACTGAAGTTCTTTTATATTGCCCTCATGATCTAGAGAACACAAGCCTCACATTATTGCCCTCATGATCTAGAGAACACAAGCCTCACATTGTTGATTATGGGCCCAATCCAAAAACTCACTGATATCCATGAGAAGTACTATCCTCCAGCTGGGTTGCAATAAAGCACTCCAAGTATGTGTAGTCACTTCATGGCTTAAGAGGCCATTGTGTAACTCTCCCTCATGAAGTGCCATGGACTTACTTTCTGCTGTTCACTTCTTATATCCAAAGCTCTTTTAACCATATGGCCAAAACTGGGATGCTTTTGTGCTTCATTTTATCAGTTGGGGTTTGGCTAGGTTGTCAAATTTTGGCACAAAATACGAGGCTTGCTTAAAGTTTGCATAAAATGGAGCAGAAACTGCAGCAATTCTCTTTAAAAAGAGAGGGGAGCCAGTAGGTCCTAGCATGTGATGCTTCATCATCCTTCAAGCAACCTCCTGTTGAGGTCAAAGTAGACATTCCCAAAACTTTTGCCTCTGAATGTTGAGTTCTAACCCATGGGGAATAGGATAGCCACAGTGTTATGCATAGGACTGTTCATGTAGCTCTACCAGGACCAGCTAGTTTTTATTTTCCATGTTCATCAACAATTGTTATTAGATGGAACTGATGAGTCAAGCAGATCTAAAGCTTGCTGAGTGTATTCCATTTTGAATGAAGACAGACTGACATTACACATTAAACATAATAGAGTAGGTGGGAAGCCTGAACCACTTTTCTTTGAAGCTTGCTTGGTTTGTACCCTACATCTTACAGAATGTTGTGCTCAGTATCCTCACTCCTTGGATGCCATCAGCAAAGTGATAATTAAAACTTGCATCAAATGATATGATGGGCCAAGTGTTCACAGGGGTCCCTGAATGCCTTCATAATATCTGAGGGCCACCTACTCCCCTGGGCAAAAATGAACAGCAGGTTGTGTCATCGCCACCTGTCTTTTTTCTACTCTGTTCAGTTGAATAAAATGCTTTATTGACATTGTCAAAAGTTAAAAAAGAGAGGGTAGCACTGGACCATTGTAGATAAAAATTGACTAATGTCAAGGCCTGGTGTACCTGTTGGGTCTCCAGGTACAACTCTGCCTACCACTACCACTACCACCACCACTGCTGGGACAGGATCTACC
>NW_017728937.1:4977708-4992948 GCF_001723895.1 Crocodylus porosus | reverse complement strand
ACCACTACCACCACTGCCGGGACAGGATCTACCACTACCACCACTGCTGGGACGGGATCTTCCACTACTTCAAAGCATCCTGGTTCATCATCAGCTTTGCCACCTAAAGTAACAACCACAACCTCTGGGGCTAATTCAGGACCAACACAGCGAACCACTTCTTCAGTAAGCAAGACAGTCAACACTGCCAACATATCTGGCCCCACTGGAAAGCCTACACCAGGTACTGCCTCAGGTCCAGTTACCCATCCTGCCACCACAAAGCCTTCCATCATACATTCCACCAAGATTCCCACAGGGCCTTCAGAATTGGGCACCACTGATCCCATCCTATCAGGAACAAGCCCAGCAGGTGGTGGAGTCGTGCAACCCACTGCTTTGACACCTTCTCAGACTGGTGGGCCTGGCCCTCAGCCTACACTAACTGCTGAAGCAAGTGGACCTCCAGGGCCATCAGACCCCATGACCCCTCAAACATCCTTCACAAAGAGTCATCAGCCAGGTAGATCAGTGTGTGTGTATGCTACCCAGAATCACAACTTCTTTCCCATCTTTGCATTCGATAAATTCAGTTTAATTCTTGCAGGACAATTGGGGTAAATTGCTTTTTAATGTTCAACTAAAATCCCACGGGGGCTCATACAGGAGATAGCAGCTGCTTTTTTCCTTTTCATTTCCTTTTCTAAAAATCTTACAGCTTTTTCCTATGCTGTTCAACAGCTACTAGTTTCTGCTGCATTTCAGTGCTGGGTAAGTGTAGCTTGGAAAATGCCTTTCTTTTGAATGAAATCTGTTAAATAGGGCAGTTTGCAGAAACCCACTGGTGACATGCTCAGACAGCTAGCCCAGGCTAAAGTCCACTGCACTGTGTTTTCATGTGCATGGCTAGATTAAAGCTACCTTAGGTATGTATACAAGAGCTACCCATAATCAGACATGCCCAGAGTCAGAGTTACAATCTGATCCTACGTGTTGCTGTGACATTGCTTGACTTTTTCCCAGAGACATGCAATACCACAATCACTTCTTACTACGATCATTATCTGTTAGAGCTGTTTGAAAAACTGTTAACATTTTTCCATGAAATTCCATTGGTTCCCTATTACAACAATCCCACTATAGAATTGATCAGACTGTGGCTTCTTGACAATTCAGTGTTTGCTTCCTACCGCAGAATGTCCTTCTGGGAACAGGCGATGGCAGGGCGTGGCATTCAGAGCTGAGAACTCTCAGGTTATGCCCATCTTTGCTGAAGCCTATTTGCAGCTAGATAAGTGCAAGAACATCACATTTTTACCATGATCACCAGAGTATGTCACAGTTACTATAATGCAGCTAATTCTGAGTTAATTCTGCAGTTATGGAATATTGTGAAAGCTTTAATGTGAGTTACTGTACAGTTTCCATTCTCTCTAAAAGGTCAATGATGGGTCCAAACCCAAAATCACATATTCAAGATGCCCTATCTTTGGGTAGATTCAGACCTAGATCTAGACACCATGTGTGGTCCCACATCTTTTTGATAGGCTGAACCAAAAAACTTGATAGGGAAAACCTGAAGTTTAAGAAATTCTGCTCAGACTATGAATCCCAACTGTACTTTGAGACTGTCTCTAAAGCAATGCTTCTACATATAGCAGATTTACCTACACACTGCTGGACATAACATGAGAGGGCTGTGTTTTGAAAACAAATGTTGCTTTTTCTTTAGGAACTATGTATGGAGACATGAGTGGATCAAGGGTTTTGAAAAGGGGGTTAGATATTGTTTCATTAGTCCTGTAGTCATTACAGTTAAATGTACATTGCTTATGCAGATTCAGAATATGTGATCTAGCCTTCCTGAGTGCCTTGACAGTGCTAGAGCTAAAAACAGTCTGACGGGCTGTGAAATAGAGAAGAGGCATTGCCAGGAATGGCTAACAGACAGCAAAACTGCAGAAGGATAGCTTGATTAATGGAACACCAAGACCATTAAAAAGGAGAGAGGGTCATTAATATTTGTGGAGTGAAGAAGAGAGATTAGCAGGAGTCAGGTAGATTATAATGAGCCATGAAGTCAATTAACCCTCTCAGCACTGCCTGAATAGAAATGCTGCTGCCTTTCTCAGGCAATTGGTTTTAAAGTTTGGGTAGAGCAGGAATCAAAAGTGGGTGTAACTGCACCACTGCACCCCCCTGAATCCACCCCTGTATGGAGATGCTGTAAATGAGATGCTACCTGTAAAAGCAGGTAGCTTTCCAACCACAAACAGGTACTTCTAGACTCCTCCCTCTTACAAACTATGCTCTTCCCTACATTCTGTGCAGATTCCTTCAATGAGTTCCTCAGGTTTCCAATGGCTGCATTCAGATGCCATGGGCTCTTGTTTTCAGACGTGCTCAACACCACTAATTCCCAGTAATTTCAAATGCACTGGGAGGTATATCACTACCTCTTGAAAGTCAGGCTTTTTCAGTTTGTATTTGATTGTCCCAAGATAGACCTTCACACCTGAAAAATGTTGTCCAACAGCATCTAAGATTGCAAACACCAAAATGGAGGCTCCCAAATTTCGATGCAGCTTTAAAACTTGGCTTTGGGTATCTAAATATCCCAAAACTCTATACCCATAACAGGACACTGAAATGGTTTTACTTGTAAACCAAAAACCTGTTGGGCTGGGATTCTTAAGTAGTAGGACCTGCACTATTTGTTTATCTATTAGAATTTATATCCTGCCCTATCCAAAAGACTCAGAATTCTGCCATACACCCACCATATCCCATAGGAGCAATTCAGCATTAGTAAAGGAGAGGAATCATTTTGGATACATCTTCTATGTCTAATTGCTGTGATTCCTCTCTCCAAGGCTGTTTTCTGGTGTTAAAGATTTCTATGCTATGGACTTTATGTCAGTTGGTGTTTGTCCTTCATATCAGAAGAAGAGTAAAAGTTCTTAGTATATTATAATCACTTTAGGGGTGTGTAGATATATATAATCACAGGGTAAGAGATGTCAAGTTGTCTTTCATTTCTGTGAGATATACTCCATGCGCCTGATTCAAGCCCCAGTGAAGCAGCAGTATAGTGACACGGTACCAGCTGGGATACAAGGGTAGTGTCAACTTCTGGTTGTCATGCCACTGGCCCAATTGGGATCACTTGGCTACCAGTGGCAGCTGGAGTTTTTTTGGCTCTTCCTAAGTTGACACCTGGGGCGGTTGCCCCAGTCATCTCCCCTTAGTTAAGCCAAGTCTTTCCACTGACTTCAGCTAGCTTGGGTTCAAGCTTTCGACACCTTTTAGTCCACAAGGAGTTAAGCAAAGAGCTTTGTATGAAGCCAGGAGTCCTCTAATTGTGATATCAAACACAATTAAGTAGTAAAATCCCATAAAAATGCCATCCCTTCTATGTCACACTGATGATAAATTGTTTGATAATATAAAAGCCAAGGACATATCCAAAGTCCATTATTACAGACATGCCAGGAAGAGCACAAACATACTTGATTAACCACACCTAGTTTTCAGTCCAGAATGACGTTGGGGAAAATGGAATAAGGAACAAAGTTCCTTACTGTAAACTTTCTTGATTAATCCTTGTAAAATATAATATTGTATCTCAGTTTTGAAGTTGGTCCTGAAGCATGCAGTTTTAATATCCATTCAACTGCTGAAAGTGTAAACAATATTTAAGAAAGTCCAGGTAGTCTTCTATTTTTCCATAGGTGAAGAATATAAATATGTTATGCAGTGAAACACTGCTCAGATGTGAAAGATGAAACAGACTGAAATATACAGCTGGGTAGGAAATGGTTTTCCTAGCTTGTAAAACTTTACTACTACAAATATGTTGATGTTCTGCATCAGGAGGAAACCATGACCTTTCAAAAGTTTATGGCAAAGAGGAACACTCATCCAATATAGCTAATAGCCCTGTAGATTCTCAGTGCTCACCTGGGTTTAGAAAACTTAGGTTCAAGTCTTTCCTCTACACTTCTCCCACACCCCAAGTGAGCAAATGCCTTGTCAGCTACTGTGGGCTATGCCTCTATCACTGCCATGCTGATCCCAGGTCCACCACTGAGAAACCCTACCTACCCATTCCTGCTCCTTCTCCAAGCTAGAAGTTGGCAGAATAGATAGCTGAGAGTGGTCTGTCAGGCTTGGGCACATACAGAATGGGAACATGGGGGGCTGTTTGTTTCTTAGATGAGGTCCTGAACTTAGCAAGGATGCAGCATAAATACAAGTTTAGTCCTTTCAGTTGAAGCTGGCCCACTTTCTATAAATAATTATATGACTTGATCCCCCACTTACCAGGTGAGTATTCTCATGATCAGGTGGTCGGGTATTGTGGGGAGAAAAGAGATTGCTCCCTCTCTCTCCTTTTTCCATCGTCCTACTAGAAACTCCATCCTGGCTTCAGGAAACCTCTCTCCAGAAAAAAAAATTGATGAAACTGGTTGGCTCCTCATTTTTGTTTTGAGGAATCAGAAATTTCTAATTGGATCCAGTTTCCTCAAAAAAATCCTGACCAGCTTTAATTATGAATATCTTAATATGATAAGCAGTGTAATTCCAGGGCCAATTCCTTGATGCTTTATTGTCATAGGGCAACCAGCAGAATGGCACAGACGTATTATGGCACTTTGGTTTATTAATAGACTGAAGGGTAGAATGAACCCTTCAGATTCACAGAGTTAACTCCAACTGACATCAATATGAAATGCACCCACCTATCAGAGAAGATAACTCTATTCAAGTTCTTATTCCCTATTTTTATATGACCCAGAGTTTCTGAACTAGAACTCTGCAATGAAGGAAACCTCACAAATAAAGGCAAAGAAAATGTTTTCATTCACAGGTGGAAACTTAGGAAGCACAGAGCACCCCACAACTCTGCCCTGAGTTATGCCTACTTGCTTATATCCATGTATTATTTGCTCATTCCATTAAACAGTTTAACCAATGGTTCTCAACCTTTTTAGACTCAAGAGACCCCTTGTTAGACTCAAGACACTTCTAAGAAAATGCCAGCTCTTGGCTTCCACTCATTGTTTGACTATAGAAAAATAATAGAACAATTGTTCTGTTGCAAAGAACTCAAAAAGATCACAACAGGTCAATGGTTTTGACACTCATTCCTATTTGAAATCTGTGGGTTTATCTTGCAAATCTTGTTTGGACACCTAATAATGCTAACATCCATAGCAAGCTTGAAAGGACTTCAAGGCACCCAAGAGTGCCACAGCAACCTGGTTGAGAATCACTTCTTTAGGCAATAATAAAAGCTGGGTCTGGAATGCGAGTAACACTTGTGTTATAAATGGGTGATCTTTGCATTTTAATCATGTGAAAATTAAAATAATAAATTCCCGTCACGCTGTACCATCACAATCTAGGTATAAGCATTTTGTCTGTCTGGAATATGCCACAGACATGCCTACTTAAACAACATTCTTTACCCGCCCAACAATCATTGGTACTCCAGCTGTCCAGTAAATATGGACCAGCTCTTGTTCCACTGACTTAAGCTTGATCCTATTCCACCCATTAGCATGCCTATTTTTATATCATGCCATCTTGTTAGCCTCAAGACAAAGTCACAGAAAGCAGAGAAAGGGAGTAGGACACACACAACTTTTGTGCTAACCATTTTTCAGAGACTTGAGTAGAGTGGAATAGGATCAAACTTGGGAGCCTAAATTTCCTGAGGCACCAAATAGGTTGAGTACTGGATTTTGTCCTCAAAGTCCAGCACTGGGATTTGTAGTTCAGAAGAGGATGCCTTGTTTTGGTTTCTTTCCTATCTCCTCCCCACCTCCCCCCCAAACATTTAAACCTAATTCAAGCCTTCCACATGCAACATTCTTATGTTGGACATTTCTTTCCCAGGATCAGGTCTGATTCACTGAAATAAGTGTTTCACCCATGTGAGTCCAAGCCTCTTTTTAACCAATTGGATGTTCTGAAGTCTCAGTGGGCATCCCCTGGAAAATCCTGTGCCTCAAGGACTGCATTGGAATACATCTTGCCAGATGAAGTGTGTCCCTCATGGCATGAGAGTCTGTTCCTTGATTTTAGAAAAGTGGTTTGAACTTTTCCCACAACTGAGTATTGCATTAAAAGCTAGTGCGTGTGTGTGTACACCTGTGCGCGCATGTGTGTGTGTGCATGCGTGCATGTGCAAACGTGCAGGTGAATGCATGCATACTATCCTTAGATGCATAATGCCCAATGTGTTTTTCTTGTAGATGTAAACAAGAAGTTGCCTGATTATAAGTACACTGCACAAGATATGGGCATTTTAGGTGGCACCTTAGCAGCGTTGCTGATCATTGCCTTATTTTTCATTGGATTCATTTTCTACAAATTCCACAGAAATCCAGTCTCATCAATCACCAAAAGAAAAGTAAGTGGTTAATTTGTAACTCACTCATGTCAAGATTGCCATTGAGATAGGAAATAATGTCGGGGTGGGGGGTGTATGTGGACAGACCAGGGAGACAAGATATAAGCAATCTCTGACGTGCTCTGCTCGGGTGACAAAGCTGCATCATTTCAAAGGAGGCTCTGATTATGCAAGCCACAGCAATGTGAAGACAAACATGAGATACTGGGGCACATCTATGCCCTTTCCAAATGGTTTGCAGATGTGTTAATCTTGAATATGCCCATCCACCCTTGCCAGACCTGGAAATGAGGTAATGAAACTGGTCTGAGAGTGCCTCTACTCAGACACACCAGAGACCAGATCTTAAGGGCAACAGATCTAAGGCTTCACCAACTCATTGCAGGGTTTGGTGTTTGTATATATCAGGAATAGGTAGATGAAGCATGCTTCTTGGCAGCAATCGCAGATGAGGCATGTTTCTTGGCAGCAGTTTCAGGAGAACTGCAGAAGCAGTGTACACACACTTTAAGGACCAGTGGTCACTTTCGAATACTTGGGCTTTCACCTGCTGAAGCTTTGATTATCCCTATACCTACCAAAACAAGGCTAATAGTTCTATTACGGATGGCTTCTGCTTGTTGCACTAAATTTGCTAACATTTGTAGCAAGTCTGGGGTGGAAGATACCCGAGAAGTACAAAACATGACAACATGCTTCTCACAGAGGTCCTTTGACTTCCAGGGGTGGGACTGGTCAATTCATACTGAAATCCTGCAACTCAGGCAATTGCTGCAAGCATCGGAGATAAAAGGGGTTGACCCAGGTCATGTTTTCCAGAGGAATAAACACATCCCAGCAAATGCCCATGAAAATCTAAAATATAGTAACAGCTACTAGACATGGGGGGTGGGGGGCGGCAGCATTGCCACCTCCCCATACATTTCTTTATGCTTCCAAGGTTTACAAGTAGGAATTGCCCCTCAAGGTCCTATCAGTGGTGGGAGGATCGTGGCCAAGACTGCGCTTGGGTTATTTCATTAGGACATGCTGAATTCCTCACAGTTATCTTTATTTGGCTGTTCTGAACCTATGGGAAAGGACAGAGCACTTGGCTCAAGATTCCTGATGTGGACAAAAAAGATTAACAAAAACAAGGAGGGAACGTTTTAGCTAAAGTTACCACAAGGAAGGAAATGAGGCAGTCTGCCCCTTAGCTCATGTAAGTGAATGAAACTCCATTGATGTAAATGGAGCTATGCCGATATGCAATAGCTCAGGATCTTGCCTGTTCATTTCAAGCACTCATGCTTCCCCTGCTTCATCCTCTGTTCTTCTACTCATAAGACTTTCTTTCTCTTGCAGCTCCTTCAGGATTCATTTAGAAATAATGATAGCTACCAAGATGATGAAGAAAATCCTGCTAGCACCGGAGAAAGTGAGTTGTCAAGAAGTAACAGTTCTGGGAATGCTTCACCTATTCTACACAAACGCTCAGAAAGCTTCCAGCCCTTCGAAACTATGATAGCTAGCAGCCTTGGTGTTACTTCTGCCACTGTTAATGAGAAGCAGGAGGAGAAGGATAAAGCGGCACATGACACCGATAGTGAAAAAGAAGTTAAATCTATTCTCACTAAGGACAGGAAGCCAGCAGATGATGGCTACAAAGCAGTGTGGTTTAATCCAGATGCCAAGGAAGAGGTTATGGTGATCGAGGATGCCCCTGAGGAAGAGGAAGATGGCAATGATGGAGACACGAATGAAGGCAAAGAAAATTGGGATGATGATGATAATGATGATAGCAGTAACCAGGACAGTCACCCAGGTGACCCAGTGGTGTCCTTCATTCCACAAAGAGCTAGTTATGGCACACCTGATCAGGATACAACCACAGAAGGGGTAGGAGAGGACATTTCACTATAGGCTTGGCAAAGCTTGTCTTGTCCTTCTGAAGGCCATGAGCAGTTTTAAGCCACTTTTTTTTAGTGAGATCCCCCTTTTCTGAAGACTGTAAGAGATAGGATGGCTAGCAAGGGTGGATTTCATCAGTATCAGTGTAATCCCTTTCCTGCTTTGTCCCATGTAGAGTGTGAAGACCCAAGCCAGTTCAATCTCCGCAACAGCACAGTCCATAACTCTTCATTCAGTAATCCCTGCACTGAGTTCAGTTGCTTGGGGTTGAACTATAAACATCTTCCCTAGAAAGGGAGACAATACTGATGTTTAAGAAAGTATCTTCTCATCCCTCATCAGACTCAGACCCATAGTATCTAGCTTCGGGGGCCAGTGTTTTATCCACTAAGCCTTCCTTCAGCCAAGGGGCCCAAAAACCACTTCTGCCCTCTAACTTCCTGAGTTGCATTTGGGATGGTGCGCTGGAAGCAATCTAACCCCACTTCTGCCTTAGTCAAAAGGATTGAGTGCGTGTGAACTTCCCATCCCTCTCCCCACATTTGAGCTCAGTCCAAGTTCATCAGTAAGACCATTCCCAGGGATACCTCAAAGGTTTTGTTTCAAAATAAAGCAAAGCATTTTGCATTTTTGAGGTGCCACAGGCCATTCCCAGAGAGTTTTACTTTGAAGCTCATTTGAATTCGCAATATTATTTACTGAGGCACACACAGTTATTATCCCTAAATAGCTGGCGGGTCTGAATTAGATTTGACCGTAGCTTAGTGTACTGGTACCAAGTTGGCTTTAAAAGAAGTAGCTCAGGTATTGCTAGCCATCTCATTGTGTTAACAAAGCTCTGCACAGATTAATATACCCTTCTCAGCAGGTTAACCATGGCTAACCTGATACTGGCCCTTGAGCTAATGTGCTCACGGTTATCTTGAGTAGCTCTCCATTATACATTATTCATCTCTCTGACAAACCCTGAGAAAGAACTAAGAGCCTGCAAATTTATGCAACTATCACTCTGCCCAGAGAAGCTAAGGAACCTATAACCAAGTGTAGCAGGAAAGATTATGTAGTTTCCCATTTGATAGCATGTCAGTCTGTTCCTGCTTATACCACTATTACTTGTATGCACAAACCAATATCATTTCATTGTCCTATGCCCTATTCTTTGTTTTTAGTTTCTATTAGGGATCAGGCTAGGTCTCAGTGGGTGCACTGACATATGTAATTAGAGCACCAGAGTTTATTTCTCCTGGGCACAGTGTTTACATGTTTGCCTGGGACCACAACATGTTGAGCCAAGGCAGAGGAGCCCCAGGCTGTAAGGGGACCCAGGGAGTCAGCCCAAGGCTCCAGGTGGTGGTGCTGAGTGGTGGAGGGGCTAGCTGGGGCACAAAGGGGCTACAGTATAGGGCTAGCCAGCAGGCAGCCCCTGCACTGTAGCACCCTCCTGTCCCAGCCAGTCCTGGTCATCATCTACACATGGATTGTGGCAGCATAAATATTATTCTGCCATAAGATAGTATTAGGATAGAGATAGATAGAGATGGTACTATTCTACAGCGGAGATAATTAATTTATTGGGCCCTAATATGGGTGCATGTATAGACAGTGATGCTTTACTGCAGAGCTAATTAGTTAACTTTGCAGTAAAGCACATGTGTAATTGCACCCAGTAACACCAATGCAATATCAATGTAATTAGTCCATTTTGACATTGGTGTCATTTTAAAATCCAAAGGACCCACTCAGCCTTAGTAAGCATAAACCAAGGTCCTTATCCTGTATTTAAGCCATGCACTTTCATTTAAGTGCAAGAATATTCCTAATTAAATCACTAGGGCAGAATAAATGCCCTTAACTTTACATGCTGGGAGGCTGAATCAGCATCTTCCTTTCTGTAAAGGCCACAGGGAAAGATTAGATCTGTGAATATAAAAAGCACTTTGTCACATACTATGCTGCCTGCAAGTACAGAACAACTCTTCCTCATTAACTGTATTGTACTCGTTTTGATTTACTGGGGGCTGGAAGGAGTCTTTCCCAAAGCCACAGGGATCCCCCCAGCTCTCAAAAACCATTTCTCCTCTCTGGTACATGAATGACTTCAATGACAGTCTCTCCTGGTTATTAAAAAGAGACCTGGACCATCAATTAAGAGAAGACTCCTTGTTTTATGTTTTAGAATTTCTCTTGTTTGTTGCTCTTTGTAACCGTCACTTTAAGAAGAGTTCAATGTCCTTGTTCTCTCTAAATTATCTGTATAATAAAACCATACCACCAAGGTATGAAGCATGTACTCTTTATTTCTTGAGTATCATCTTCTTGAAACCCTGTCCCCTGTTACAAGAAAGGTTAGACTCCCACTAGCTCCAGCAGCTGCTCTTACATACTTGCAATAGCAGCCATGATCCCTTGTCCTAGGAAGTTTTCTTTGCCAACTGGGGAAGAAGTTCAGAGTAATTCTCAACGCATTCATTAAAATCAAATGGGTCACGTAAACAGCTAGAAAACAGATCTGATATCCCCTGAGGGGTAAGGGACCCAACATGGCTTACAAAGAAACATTAGCAGAACTGGGATTATTTAGGCTGGAATAGATGAGACTGAAGGGGGATTTGATAACAGTCTTCAAATACCTGAAGCCTGGTTATAAAGGCAATGGAGATATTCTATTCCCTGTGGCCACAGGGGACAGAACAAGTAAGCCTTAAATTGCAACAAGGGAAATTTAAACTGGATATTAGGAAGAACTTTTTAACTCTGATGGTGGTTATACATTGGAACATATTACCCAGTGAAGTTGTGGAGTCTCCATCTTTGGAAGTTTTCAAGAGCAGGTTAGACAAGGACTTATCTAGGAAGTTTTACACGTGTGACCCTGCCTTGAGCAGGCGGTTAGACTAGATGACCTCCTGAGGTCCCTTCTAACGTTATTTTTCTATGATTCTATTCTATGATTTTAACCCATTGGTTTTCTGTAGTGGTCTATCACAAGTAGGCACCTCCCATGTATATACATGTGGGCAGGCATTTCCCCACCTCACTGCCCCATAGAGGTGTGTAGCAGAAGCTAGGGGATGGAGGGGGAACCCCGAGAGCAAAGCAATAGGGACAGTGGTGGCCAGGTGGGAGCCCAGGGGCTACATGCTAACCCTTCACAGGCTGCCTGTGGCCCACAGTCTGCCATTTGGACAGCTCAGATCTAGCTTTTGACCACAGTGAAGCTTACTTTTCTCTTCTGCCTTAGATTCCTCTTCTAATAGGCCTTTTCACAATGTAGAATTCCTTCCAGCAAGGAAGATGGAGAATATACTGCAACTTCCTCTGGGGCTCTTTGCAGCTAATTCTTGTGACAGCTAGTGGGAGTCTCCTAAGGAACAAGACACTTCCAAAATATGGAAACAGAGAGCAGATGTGAGAAAACTGACAGACTTTTGAGGCCAATTTTTCAGTTGAGGTAAATTAATATCTTTCCGTTGACTTCCAAAGAGTCAGTCTGACTCACAACCACTGAGAATCTGGACTTGTGTGTCCACACTTTGCTAGTATCTATTGACCAAAAATTCATTCAGCTCTCAGTTTTCCCATTTTAATGGCAGCAAAAGTATTGAAGATTGCTATTAAGTAACCTGGCTTTCCTCAGATACATCTGGGAGTTAAGTCTCATGAACAAGATACCAGGAGAAACATGATCTGTTGTTGCTTATTCCGCTTGCCCAGAGTGGCTTGATGGTACAGAAGCATCCTGGTTTTCCCAAGGTAAGTCTCTCTCTAGAGAAATGATAGCAAACAACTGGGCCCATTCTTGATATATGGACTTTGATTCAAACCCTGCTTCAGGAGTCACCAATATTTTTGGGGCAGTGCCAAAAACACCCTCGACTTGTAAGATGTTGGCATGCCAAGGGTGGATGGTGGGGGAGCCACGGTGGGCCTGATCCTTGTTGTGGCAGCATAGCCCCAGCCCTTTCCCTGCTATCCACCCTGAGGTGCACTTGCCAAGCAAAACGCTTTCATGTGCCATGCTCTGGCACCAGTGCTGGGAGGTTGCCTACTCCTGCTCTCTTTCCATGGGGTTAATCCAGGAACCCCATCAGAGTAACCAAACATCAGAGTAACCAAACATCAGAGTAACCAAAAACAGAAGTTGGCCTTAAGACTTCATTGGAAATTGGTGCATGGGATTGGTGCACACATCCAAAATAGGTAGCAGAAAACCAGAAATGTATTGATAATTGTATTAATGTTGTACTGCACATTTGGACCCAGATCCAATTTATTTACACTCAGACAAGCCCACAGAAGTCAGGCAGATTTCATCTCTTGATCTTTGTTTTCATACGTTTCCTCCTTCCTCTGTGGATAGTGACCTCATTGTTCTGCTGTACTTTAGTTTCTGAGCTTGTGTTTGCATGACAACATCTGGGTTTCCTTAGAACCACAATTTTGCAGAGGGTGGGGAACTAGACGAGGAAGTGTCTGTGGCTCAGAATACATATAGTTTATCTGATGATGGGGGAAGCCAGTTATTATTACAGGGGCCTGCTGTTCCTTGAAATCTTCTTATGTTGTTACTGGCAACATAAAGAGTCTCCAACAACTGGCTATGCCCGTCATGGTGAGCCTGTGTCATGTGTATATGTATAGCCCAGGCAGCCCTCTGAAGTGTAGTTCCACCCGCTGCAAAGATTATTGCTAGTGATGCTTCTATGATACTGCCCTTCACCTCACCAAAGTGCCTCTAGCCTGGCTCCCCCCTGGTCCTGTATTAACACTGTTTTCAGGGAACTGATGAAGATGGAATAGTTTCATCCTGCATGCCTACAGCAGTGGTCTCCAAAGCGGGGTGCGCACACCACAGGGGGTGCACAAGATGATCCATTGGGGTGCGGGAAGAAAATAGAACTTCTATTTATATTTATTTTTTATCTAAAAAAATAAGAAAGAAATTAAGCTTTACTAATATTTAATATCCAGATTGACATTGGCACCCTCACTCAGTCCATACGTCAGACGGTTACGTGTCACGTATGTTACGCGAGGTATCCTGAGGGAAGAGTGGGAGCTCCACAACGCGGAGGGGTTGACAGTGGCGCCCTCACTTATTCGTTCGCTTTCAGCGTATTGAGACGTATTGCAGTTTACGTGTGTCCGGTTAAGTGGATTTATGGATTATATTACCTAGTTTTAACTAAACTGACCCTCACAAAATGGACAAGATCTGACAAGAAGTCAGACAAAAATATTCGAAATTATCAAGAAGACTATTTGAAATATGGATTTACGTCCACTATTGTTAACGATGAACCTCGCCCTAAATGTATATTGTGCCGTGAGATATTAGCTAATGATAGTATGAAGCCATCACAATTAGCAAGACATATAAAAACTAAGCATCCAGAACATGAAGACAAACCTCTACAATTTTTTTCAGCAATGTTTAAAGTCATGCAATACTCAATCCAGTACTTTACAAAATCTCACTAAACTTAATGATAAATGTTTAGAAGCTTCTTTTGAGGTTTCTTACTTAACAGTGAAAGACAAAAAGCCACACACCATTGGGGAAACACTTGTTCTTCCTGCTGTGGTAAAAATGGCTGAAATAATACACGGAAAACAATATGGCGACAAACTAAAATGCATTCCTTTGTCAGCAAATACTGTTGGAAGAAGCATAAAAAACATTGTTGAAGATTTGTAGAAACAAGTATTAGAACAAATTACGGAGGGTGGGAGGTTTGCTATACAGTTGGATGAAAGTACAGATGTTTCTAACATGTCTCAGCTTCTGGTATTTGCTAGATTCTGTTTCAATAATGAAATACACGAAGAACTACTTTTTTGTGAGCCACTAAAGGAAAGATACACCGGAGAAGATACATTCTCAACAGTAAATGATTTCTTTAATAAAACAATGTTTTATGGAAAAACTGTGTAAGTGTAACCACTGATGGAGCGGCTGCTTTGACTGGAATAAAAAAGGGATTCCAGGGTACAGTTACAGGGATAGCACCACACGTGAAATTCATTCACTGCATCATTCATAGGCAAGCTATTGCAGCAAAGAAGTTGGAGCCAGAAGTGCACAAAGTGCTACAGGTTGGCATTGATGTGGTTAATTTTATAAAAACAAGACCTTTAAATAGTAGAATCTTTACAATACTTTGTAATGAGATGGGGAGTGCCCATGAAAATCTTTTGTACCACACAGACGCTTGCTGGTTATCTTGTGGCAAAGTGCTTAAAAGAGTTGTCGAACTTAAAGATGAGTTACGCATTTTTCTTTTACAAAAAGACAAGTGCCCCAAATTTGCTGACCTTTTCTGTGATGACAAATGGCTGTCAGTAGTATGCTACCTAGCAGATATTTTTGAAAACATAAACACACTTAATCTGTCCCTTCAAGGTAAAGGTGGTGTTTTAACTATGAGTGAGAAAGTAACTGCTTTTCGAAAGAAACTCGTGCTATGGAGAGAGCATTTTGAAAACGGATGTTTGGAAATGTTTCCATCGTTATGTGATTTTGTTGCTGAAAACAATGTAAGTGTGTCACCTATAAAAACTCTCATATCTGCACACTTAAAAAACCTGGAAACAGAATTTTCTAACCTGTTTAAAAATCTTCCAAATGAAGACTTTCAGTGGGTTTTGAACCCATTTGTTAAAAATATAAAAATGCAACACCTTCCAATTAGTTTGCAAGAACAACTGATTGACATCAGGGAAGATGGAAATTTACTAGCCGAATTTCAACAAAAACCTTTGCATAATCAGTGGATGGGACTGAAAAATGAGTATCATGATTTAGTAAGCGCAGACAACAGTGCACTTCTTCCATTTGGATCTACATATCTTTGTGATGTATCTTTTTCAGCTATGACAGCCATTAAAACCAAGTGTCGAAATAAACTGAACTTAGAACCAGACCTTCAAATCGCTGTATCACAAAGTGTTAA
>NW_017728937.1:4969632-4977598 GCF_001723895.1 Crocodylus porosus | reverse complement strand
GTTGATTTCATCTTTATCTCATCCTTTTTTAATTTCTATTTTTTGTGTATGTTTTATAATGTACATAATATATTAGTACAGTAGTACATGTATATAATTTATAAATAAATAAATATACATATATTGGGGGTGCGTCAAACATTTTTTACCGATAGGGGTACGCGATCAAAAACGTTTGGAGACCACTGGCCTAGATGACTTACGGCAGCCGTTGCAGGTTGGAATGACTCAGTTTGGGGCAGAATTGGGCAGGCAGGGAGGCAGGACACTGCCACTGCCACTGCCACTGCCACTGCCACTGCCAGTTCTTCCTGTATGAGGGAAGTGCCTGTTGCCACTGCTTGTCTCCACCATGGCAGGGAAGAACTCCCTACCTCCAAGTGTCACTGAAGCCCTACAGCCACAGGCCAAATCCAATGGCTTTGTGGGCCAAAACCAGCTAACAGTTCATAACTTGCCAACCTCTGGCTTAGGACACCTAATGGGTGGACCAGGATGTGGCCTGAATAGTGTTACTGAGCTAATGGAACAGAGCAGTGTGGGGCAGACCAGGGCAAAGGAACAGTCATTTGTACCAAAACCCTCATGCCTAGAGAGAAAGGCAGGAAGGTAGAAGGATGGTGATGGGCAGGGAGGAGGTGAAAAGGAAAGAGAATACATAATACAGGAGGAGAAGGGTATGAGTAGGCAAGACTCACAACTTCCATTGTCTTCCATTTCCCAGCCCTGGCTTTGTGACTCACCTTAGCTTTCATCACAGCCTTGTTAATTTGAAGCATATCAGTTGAGCAGGTTGCAATCAATTGCTGCTCCCTTCACTAATTTATAAAGAACTTTGAGCTGCTCTGAGGTGGCTTGAAAAGTTACTGAATGATAGCAAGAGAAAGGGGAAACAAAAAAGCTTTACTTTATTGGTCCTGACTTTTAACCAGGAAATAACATGAGGGTGCAGAGAAAGCAGAGTCCTATGCAAGGCAGGAGTTAGTCTCAAAGCACCCAAACCTTTAAGTTATCAATTTTGGCCCTGCAAAATGGTGCCCAGCTCCCACAGACTTCAGCAGGAGCTTGCAGAATTTGGTCCTTAATGTACTAATAATATGAAACACTGAACAACAATGGCATGACAATAAGTGACTATGGGTTTGAACCTGAAGACACATATTTGACTACTGTCACTGACAAAATTCCTATTTAGGTCCCCGCATGGACAGATCTAGGATTTTGAAAAGGGGGGTTCATACAGTGCAGTACAGTGGTCTCCAACTTTTTTATAGTGAAGATCACTTTTTGGAAGTAAAGGGTGGCACCCCTTGCCCCGCCGAGGGTAAGCAGGGATTTAATCCCCACATTGTAGGGGGGAAGGGGAGTGGCACAGGCAGGGCTGGATTATGACATGCTGGGTCCCTAAAATAGGAGTTCCCAATCTTTCTATGCCGTGGCCCAGCAAACTGTGGACCACCGCACAGAGCACCGCAGCCAGCATTCGCAGCCGGAACACAGACCAAGATACGTGCATCCCGGGCGCGGGGGTGGGCCCAAACCTCAACTGCGGCTGCTGCAGGCCCTGCAGGAGGAGTCGCAGCCTCTCCGCCCTGCTCTGCAGGGTCTCGGTTTGCTGGCCTGCGGTCAATTCCGCTCCAGCAGCCAACCCTTCACAGCCCGGGGCTTGGTTTAGAGGCCCCTCACAATACTTAACTTATGCCTAAAGCTGGCACTGGGCGTGTGCACCAATAGACTCCACTTGTGTACCCAGAGCTGTGCACCCAGAGCTGCGGTGGCCAGACACCAGTAGCCTGAGGGAAGAGGTGGGGGTTAACCCCCCATTGCTGGCAGCAGTGGTGGGCCGAGTCCCTCCGAGGAGCGGCCAGCCAGCCACCGGGAGGGGAGATGTGACCTGGCTGCAGGGAAGGGAAGGAGCTGGGGCTGGTTACAGATCCTGACCTACTGCTGTTTCCCGCTGCGGCAGTGCAGCCCGGGCTTCGGCAGCCCCAGGTGACAAAGGTCAGCACCTGCCACCTCCTGCCTCCAGCCCCGTGTGGAGGCCATAGTAGCAAGCAGCCTGTCCCTGTGCCTCAAGACAGACACAGTTGCACAAGCACCCATGTCATGAGTTTTGCCTGTCAGCAGCTAGAGGTGCAGGGCCCCAGAACCCAGACTCCCCCTGCACCAGCTGGCAGGCTTTGTGGCCTCAGCAGGGGCTAGCAGGCCTGCAGGTTTTACCCTGCTGCCCCTTAACACACACAGTGTCACCCATGTCACGAGTTTTCCCTGTCCGCAGCTTGAGGTGCAGTTTCCCCCAAAACCCTGCACCTATCTCCTTGAAACTTGGCAGGCTTTGTGGCCTCACCAGGGGCTAGCATCCCTGCAGTTTTGACTCCACTGCGGCTTACACACACGTGATGTGAGTTTTGCTTTCAGGAATTTGGGGTGCAGTTTCTCAGAAACCCCTGCATCTATCTCCTTGAAACTTGGACTGCACCATACTCTCAGAAGAGGCTACCACCCCTGTAAGTTTTGTCTGAAACAGCCAAAAAACAACAAAGTTATAAATATTTCATTGATTCCCCATTATACCCTATGGCCAAATCTCCGAATCTTTTCCAAATCTTTTCCAAATCGATTTGGAAAGCCTAAAGCTTCCAGTGATTCAATCTGGCTTCATAGATATGGCCTCTGAATCATTCAAATCATCTCCGAATCCGAATAGTGATCCGAAGCTTTGCACAGCCCTAGACTTTTCCCTTAAAGAAGTTTTGGTATTCAGGCCAAATATCCCACAAAGAGAGGTAGACTAACTATTAATGGACAGGCTTGAGTTATTTGCTTGAATAATAGGAGTAGAAGGGGAAACTGCAACATAGCCTGTGGGAATTGAGATTTACTTCCACTGTATTCAGTTTCTGTAGAGACTCTAGCACATAATTGTTCACAGGCACATGTAAGGCTACACATGTGGCAGAGAACATTCAGTGAAAATGAAATCTGAATTCAAATGCGGGCATTCACAGCATGTGCCTGAGTCACCTCCGTCCTGCCAGGAGCTAGAAACAATGCATATGGACTCGAGTCCAATCCCCACCATTGCATATGCTCTCAAATTCTAGGTTAGACACACACCTGGGAGGGACATCCTGGGGTCAAGCTGGATCCTGTACTGTCCCAGGCAACCAGTCCTAGAAGCCCCTTTCATAAACAGATCACACTCCAGCTTAAAAGCTGTTGGGTTTCTTGTCCCCTTTGCTCGTGTTGGAAGGCTGCTGCAGAACCACACTGCTGTGATGCCTGAAAACGCAGGGCATGGACAAAGGTACATTAGTAGCAGCTTCGAAGGGGGAGAAAGAACTACTGGGTAAGACCGGGCAGCAGCTGTTATGCTGTAACTGTTCTGTGAGCCGGCAGGGATACACAAGCGAGCTCAGGTAAATCGGCTTAGTTTTGATCCTGGATGAAACAGGATTGAAGTTGGAGTGGTTTTGCTACAGCTGAACGAGACCCTAGCACTTGTGAGCTGTTCCCGGGAACCAATTTGGCAGCTCCTCCAGGCACAGCTGCAGAGGCAAGCTCATTCATTTCATATGAACTCTATGAAATCTATGAAATCCAGCAATGTGTCACTGGCCCCTGCTGAGAAAAGGCCATACCCCAGGGGTGGGCAAAATGCAGCCCATGGGCTGGATGCGGCCCGCCAGGCCATTCTATCTGGCCTTGTGGGGCCCCTAAAACATTTAGAAAATTAATAGTTAGCTGCCCCTGGCTTCCTGTCATGTGGCCCTCGATGGCCTGCCAAAACTCAGTAAGCGGCCCTCCACCGGAAATAATTGCCCACCCCTGCTGTACCCCCAAACAGGCAGAGAGCTAGCTCCAAGTATCTGATGAGAAAACTGTTCCCCGCTCCAGCTAGAGTGCCATACAGTCATTCCCGCAAGCCCTCTTGCCACAAGACTTCTGCACCTAAATATATTGGTATTCATAAGCATGGAACATCCAGCAGCTCCTGTTCCATTTATTTAAGGCCCTAAATACCTGTATAGACAGGATAATTGGGCACCACCTTTCTTTCTTTTTAAACCTCACCCTTACTCAAGTGTTTGTGACAATCTTAGAAAATAAACATTATTTCCAGACAAAATATATTTCCATTTTAGAAAGTTACAGACTGCCAGCAGACAATCTTTGAACAGGAGAGAGGCTGCTCTCATCAGATAAGGCATTTTGCTATGTATCATTTGCTCGAGTTTATCCAAAGCCATTCTACATGCACTTAATGCCCCCTTATGGTGACAGGATGTTGGTCCCTGCCATAACACAGCATTATGACAAAGATGCTTTCTACACAAGCAGGAGAAAAGTACCAGGAATTTCCACAGGACAGGCTACAACAAATTGACATGCAGACAGAAAATAACCTGAGGCATTCTTTTGTTAATCACTTGGGTTTATAGAGCAATCTCAAGTCATACTTTAGCATTAAATGGTTATTTGGTGGCACTGATACCTATATATATAGATAAAAAAATTGTACACCCCCTTCATAGGCATGAATTCACAAGCCTGATCATGGTACTACCAGCACAAAGATAAGGGAATAAGAGATGGCTAGAAAAAAAGCTTAGTTTGGTAAGAGGAAAGAGCTGGAAGACAAAACAATGGCAAACACCAAGGGTCAGACTGTTAGTAGCTTTAACACAAAAATGCTTGCGAAATTGTGGGTCTAATTTGCATATACAATTAGTGCGACTGCAAACCCCAGATTTGCATGCCTGGTCTTGAACTGCTCCATGCAAATCAAGCTTGGGGTTTTGCACTTGCTCTTCTGAAAGTCTGGATGAAAGAGGAGCTGTGACACTCACTGCTGAGAGCTGGAGATGGTTTTGTTTGAGCCAAGAACTATGAAACAGGAATTTCCAGCTCCATTTGCAGCTGCTGCTGGCTTGTTTTGTATCAATGGAGGAATACACAATTGAATTTCTCTGTGCCTTCATTTAGCCTCCTGGGTACGCTTTGCAATGATGAGGTTTCTAATATTTGTGCAGTATGTCAAAATTTCTGGATGAAACTTGCTGTTGGATTATGTATCAACCCTAGTGTGAGATGGCAAATGTGCACTACAAAAAAAAAATCTTCAAAAGAAAATATTACCTATAAGACCTTTGGGTAATCTGCTTTCAAAAAGATGTAGAACAATCTTTTCATCTGACACTTCAGTGGGATATAGCTTTCTTTTCTTCCTATTCTCAACTCTATTTCTATGCACTGCTAGACAGCCCTCATGTTTCACAGAAGATAGAGCTATATTTTGTAGTGATCAATGCAATATACACATCTTCTAAGCTCAATGTTGCAAGGCTGATTTAGTGTTCACAAAGCATTCAGAAATCCCAGGTAGAAGGAAACATCATAGATGGGTATTGTCAATCAATGTTTTTTTCATTCAGCCACATCCACTCCTCAAAGAAAAATATCCATATGCCACTGGGCATACAGCACTCCTTTCGAAGCATGCTCCAGTGTTAATAGTATTTTCCCATGACATGCTCTGGTTTGTAATTCATAGCAAGCCCAGTGGGTGGAACCAGTGAATCATCTTAATGCAGAGATGGAGCAATTCAACAAGAAGCAATGATGCTCCATCCTGGGGAGCTAAAAGGGAGAGTGGGAGAAAGAGGACAAGTCCATCAGAAGAACTGATTCTATTCTCATCCTCCTTCCACTAGTCTTACTAACTCAGCACCTCATCTAGGTTTCTTCCCTGTTCTTCCCCTACATCTCTGCACAGTTGATCATTTTTTTCCTGCATCTGGTTTATCTGGAGCTCCCAATCACTATCACTTTAGCCAGGGCGAGAGATTAACCCAGTCTCACCATAATCTCAGGGCAGATCATGATTTTAATTACACTGTGAGGCACCATATTCCAAGACATTATTCCATCTCTATGTTCAGTGGGACCATCTGCTGAATATGCAACATAGGGAAAAGAGGCCACAATCTGGCCCTTATTTATAGGCAGTTCTTTCAGGGCACCCTGACTGAATTAGGCCTCTATCCCCCACCGCAGCAATTTTGCTATCGACTTCAAATGGAGCCAGGGGAGACCCCCAGATACCCAGCATTGCCCTGCGAGATGCATAAAGACTTCCACAGCTTGGGAAATGGTGACACAGAACTCAAAAGAATTTCTCGAGGCCCCAGGAAAGTGCTAGCAGAGACACAAAGCAACATCCAAATCTCTAGACTCCCCAGCTGATCTGGACCCTGGTGCTATGTTCTCTCCCCGTTCTGTTTCATGCCTCCCCTTTTGTTTTTCCCTTCATCCATCCTCAGCTCCTTCAGCATCTCCCACCTTGCTCCATTTACCTTAACTAGACAAAACCCAAAATTGCAAATACAGGGATTGCTTTCCCTTTCTGCTATTCCTTCCAGCCAGGATTTCAAAGCACTTTGCCAACATGAACAAGCAATGCCTCATTCTGTAGCGCAATATTATCCCCCACTGTACTGATGAGGCATGCAAACAGGGAGACACTGAAGCCCAGACCTACACAGGCACTGAGGCCATAGATGTACCACTTCCCTGCTACACCTGGGATCAGCCCCATTATTTACATTTGCTCTGCCTTAGCCCATGTCTGGTAATTATGCAGAGTAAACAGGGCCCTGAGCACACACCCTGCGATTGCTCTTAGGGACCATGGCTTGGTTGAGGGCAGCCAGAGAGAAGACGGGCATGTGAGCAGAACTATGTAAGCTCAAGGGTGAGAGCCTACATCTGGAATGGGAGTTTTGGGTTCTGTTCACAGCTCCAAAGGGTTATGGGCATTTTATCTAATGACTGTCCACCTAAGCCAGAGCCAGGAACCAAGTCCAGGCCCCCTAACTCAAGAGCCTGTATCTTGCCAACCCCTGCTTTTGTGGAAGAGAATTAGAAAACAGGGCAAGTGGAATGATCCATCCCATGCCTTACCCTCCCAAACACCACTAGTAGATCAGCCTTAAGCATTGCATTTCATTTTCCCTGATGGACTGATCCTCTATAACCTTGTCTTATGCTGTCTGGTAATAATATTGGCTTCCACAATATCCTGTGGCAATGAGTTCTGTATGTTAATTGTGCTGTGTAAAAAAATCCCCCTTTATGTTTGTTCTAAACCTGCTGCCTGACAAATCTGCCATGTATCCCCAAAGTGCACAGATGAGTCTTGAGTAAGACCTTAGACCCAAACAGCCATGAACTTTGGGGAAGTTCATGAGACAGTTCCTGCATCACTGACATATTCTCATTCCAGGAAAAGCTCTGTGCTACGGTCAGCATAAAATAATTCCCTTCTTAGCACAATGAGTTTATGAACAGCCCCATATTTTTAATAAAAGACCTGTCACAGGGGCATTTCACAGGGGGGCCCAAGCAGGAACTTAGCAAAAGCAGAATTCCTTCTACTGATTCTGGGAAGCTGATGCCCCTCCTTTAACACTTACATACACACTTTTAGGCCAGCCTGACCCCGTCAGTTTGACTTGCTCAATGTATGTAGGGGGGAAGTGCATCTGGCTAGACATCCACAGCAAGAACCAGGAGTTCATGCCAAATCAAAGGAAAGGGCCTGTTCATTCAGATCAACACAGCAGAGCTATTATGCTAAGATAAAACTGATTTCTGTGTTCATTACCTACGGGTCTGGCAGGTGAGATACAGACTAGTGAAAACTAATGAAGGAGTTAAGGGACTGCTTTTGAATGATGTCTGCCTGGTAGAGTCAGTCTTTTGGAAGCTGAACTGTAGTGCCACCCTGCTGTTCATTGGCACACAGTCAAAGGGTAGGTAGATGCTTCAGAGTGAAAAGGCTCAGCAGAAGAAGGATTATGTTATAGTCGCCCGAGGATGTAGGGGGGCAGTCAGGAAGGCCAAGGCAGAGATGGAGATAGGACTAGCTTCCCGGATTAAGGACAATAAGAAGTCCTTCTTCAAA
>NW_017728937.1:4964575-4969532 GCF_001723895.1 Crocodylus porosus | reverse complement strand
GGGATTTTTAAAAGGAAGTTAGATGAGCACCTTGCCGGGGTCATCTGACCCCGGTGCTCTTTCCTGCCAAGGCAGGGGGTTGGACTAGATGATCTACCTAGGTCCCTTCCGACTCTAGCTACTATGATACTATGATACTATGAAGAGGCTGAAAGTCAGAGAGCAGATCCTCCAGAGTCTGCTGGCTTTTTATGAACACTGTTCAGCAGGAAAATATATTCAAAAGCCTAGTGTGGAAACCACAAAAAAGCGATAAACACAGGGCCCCAGTTGCAGAGACAGGATATTACTGCAAGCACCAAAAGTACTGGGAGCCTAGGTGACATCAGGTAGCTTTGTGCTAGGTCAAAAGTACACGTAGATTCATAGAGCTGGAAAGGACCTTGAAGGTGCTCTTGTCCAACCTCCTGCACAGATGCAGGATGTGGTGTTCCTAAACCCTCCCAGACAGATGCTGAATCAGCCAGGCCAGGCCCATCCCCCGCCCCTCTCCCAGCCTGCCAATGGCTGCCCAGCCAGCCCCAGCTCCTAGCACTTGGGGGAAAAAAAGCTCCTGCTCAACATGTGCTGCCAGGCGGGGGGGGCAATCCCCACTGTGCTACGCTACACAGGGGCTCTGCATGAGCACCCAAACCCCCTGCCCCTGCTTCCTCAACCCCGCCCCAGGTGGCCGCATGGGCCAGCTCCAACCCTTAAAAAGAACAAAACAAAAAGAAACCCAGAACCCACTGCTCTTGCTGGTGGGGGGTGATCCCCACTGCAGAAGCCCCCAAAGCCCTGAGGCTGCACCAGGAACAGTGAGTCCCAAGGGTTTTATTGCCTTTTTTTTTTAAAGGGGTAGAGCCCTGGCAGGCAGGGCAGCTGTGTGGGGGCCAAGGGAGCAGGGAGAGGGATGAGGGGCTCATGCAGAGCCCCCCATGCAGCATGGGGCAATGGGGGGCACCAGGGATACCCACTTCCCCTGCCCAGCAGCACCCGGTGAGCATTGGGGCTTTTTTTTAAAGTATGGAGCTGGGGTGGGCAGGAGCAGCCATGGGTGGGGAGTGGGCAGAGGTCAGGGGGACTGGCAGGGGTCCCCCCATGGTCTCCTCCCCCAGCACCCCCTCCTCCGCTCCGAGTACCAAGTTGGAGTGGCTGCAGCTCCCTGCTGCAGCCACTGGGGACTGCCCGAATCATCAAAGCTCTCCAAATCTTTGCCAAAGATTCAGAGAGCTTTGAAACAATTTGGACCTTTAAATTGGTCCCCTGATTTGATGCGGATTCAGAGATTTGGCCACCAAATCAGGCCGAATCTCCGCCGAATCAAATCACCACCTGAAGTTTTGCACAGCCCTAATAGTGACATTTCATTTTAATTGCAGAAAAACGTTGGGGTTTTAATCAGAGAAAACCAGAATCCCTTGCCTCACCATGTGCTTCCCAAACCCTTTATCATTTTCACCACTTTTCTGTGGATCTGTTCCAGTTTTTCCACATCCTTCTCATAATATGGTATGCAGAACTTGGACATCCAGCCAAGACCTAAGCAGCACCAAGTAGCACTGCAAAATCATCCCCAGCATCTCACATACAGTGTTGGTGTTGATGCCTCACAAAATTCTAGTTGCTCTGTTTTGCAACATCATATAGAGTTTGTAATCCACCGTAAGCCTGTGATCCTGCTCAGCAATGCCACTGCCACACCATTTGATTCCTGTTCAGCATGTGGGTATACATCTACAGGTAGGTACTGGGGCGCGGAGCATGGGGAAGCACTGATGGTAGATGGAGCAAAACATCAGAACTCTTCCCACCCTCCAAAATGGGGCATCACAGGTGACCCCAAAACAAAAACTCGGTGTCAAGACATTGTTGCTACATAACAGCATCTCTGTGGCTAATGTGCAGGTTTGCTTCCCCCAAGGTCTGAAGTGCCCAGACAAACAATGCCTCAGGCTAACCCAGCCAGAGCCATTTCCAGGCCTCAAGGAGGCATTCTGTGGGTTCAATGTTGAGTTGCAGTGCCACCTGTTAATGCTGGAGCCAGGAGTCTATTCAAACACCAGGGCTTAATTCCCATTTGGGCAAACTCCTGCCACTGCAAGAGATGTGGGGCTTAAAGGCAATGATGTGGGGAGAAGTGTAAGCAGTGCTTGAATTGCCACTTGGCCTTCTGAGATCTACTGCTGGAGATGGGCTGTGGACTCAAAGGGGGTGGGGGTTATGATAAAGTGCTATTTGAATAAAGATGACACATGCCTGGCTGCATGATCCCATGGCACATAAAGGTAGTCCTTTATCAGGTATCATCTGAGTTCTCCATTACTGTAAAACCCCTTGACTCTAGGGGAGGATGCATAGTGGGTGCAGTGGCACAATCATGTTCACCACTTTCAGGACATGCAGCTGAAGCAGCAGCCAGAGACCTTTTTGAAGTCTCTGAAGCAGGTAAAAACCCACAACCCCTGCTCTGCTTTTGGCACTCACTCCCTTCCCCTGTGTGCCCAGCCGCATCTTTCCATTTACTCCCTTCCCTGCCCACTGCTGCTACCACCCCCAGCTGACCTAAGGAGGGTGAGAGGCTCCAGATCTGCTCTGCCCTGCTGTAGCTGGGCTGCACTAGGAACTGGGTTTAGCCAGGGAAAGCGGCAGGGGACAGGTTCCTCTCCCTGCCTGGTCCCATCAGGTGTTCTCTGGCAGCACAGGACTTTTCAGGACACCTGTGGTAGCATGTGGGTATCCCTTTCTCCCAGAGGTGTAAATAGAGACAGTGAAGTGGTAATGGGAGGGGAGAGGAGGTACCACTGAGCACAGAAAGGAAGGGAGAAGGCGCCAAGAACAAGGTGAAGATTCTTTTTTTCATAGATTTCATAGACATTAGGGCTGGAAGGGACCTCGGAAGATCATTGAGTCCAGCCCCCTGCCCCAAGGGCAGGAAGTCAGCAGGGGTCATAGGATCCCAGCAAGATAAATATCCAAATGTCTCTTGAAGGTGTTCAAAGTAGGTGCTTGAACCACCTCTGACAGCAGTCTATTCCAAACCTTGGGGGCTCAGACAGTAAAGAAGTTTTTTCTTATGTCCAGCCTGAACTGGTCACAGAGGAGTTTGTGACCATTTGATCTTGTCATCCCTTGGGGCTCTATGGTGAATAGACTTTTCCCCAGATCCTGGTGAACGCCCCTTATAAACCTATAGACGGCCACCAGATCACCCCTGTGCCTGCACTTTTCTTATCTGCTTTGGGGACTTAAAGAGTCCTAGCTGCTTCTCCCACAGTGTTGTCTGCCCCCCAGTTCCCCAAGTGAAAGGGAGAGGCTGGAGTGGGGACACAGCCAACCCTGCAGCAGTGGTCACTGCTTCTGCACCCCTTTTAAAATCCTGGATCCGCCGATGCTTGACTCTGTTCTGGCTGTATAAATTCACACCCACTTTTAGGTTTCTTTATCCACCAGCGCAGTGTAAAGGAGGCCTTTTAGGGTATGGACATATGGTCAATTTACATGGGGCAAAGACATCTGAAAGCTCTACCCAAGCGTGTGCTCTGTGGTAAATACCCAAATGCATGCTTTTAAGGTGATTGGGAGCTTTAAGGCAGCAACATGCTCTTTATTTATTGAAGGCTGAGCTACACCCTTCATCTTCTTATTGCAGGGTAAGTGCATGTACAATTAGTTCCCATGGAGAAGTTGGCACAACTTGTTTCCTCACAACCTTTTTTGCCCCCCATGGTACATTGTTCGTATGTCCATATCTGCATAGCTGAGGATCTGACCCAGTTTTTACTGTTCTCTGCCTGAAATAGGGTTTCTTCTGGGGAGGTCAGTAATGGTTGAAACCAGGCAGGGATTTGTTTTGTTGTGAGCCAAGTTGCCAGCGAGAAACCATGTAACATGCACAACAATCTTTATGCTTTTGTTTCAGGGACAGCCCTGGAGCCCAGCTCCTGTCACAGAAGAAAAGGGCAGAATGAGCACCCTGTAGGCAGCCCCTGCTAATGTTAAGCTTGATCCAAAGTCCCTGGAAATCTATACAGAGCTTTCCATTGTGGCATTGCCACATCTGGAAGTTTTATCACAAGTTTCAGGCTCTTTCATGCTTTTTTTTAAAGGCCCAGGTACCAGAGTCACATAAAAATGTCCTGATGCTCATTTTTCTGGGGTCTTTCCTGCCCATGTGCAGGGGGCTGGACCAATGATCTGTAAGGTCCCTTCCAGCCCCCTAATATCTATAAAACTATGAATGGGAGACTCTCTGCTTTCATAGAAAGTGAGATTTGTGGCTGCAAAATTAAAAAAAAACCCCTGTGACCCAAATGTATGTATGTACTAAAGGTGGCAAAAAAAAAAAATCCCAAAAACAAAGAAAGTAAATTTAAGGAAATGAAAGTCTCTCTCTCTCTCTAACACACATATGACATGAAGCTCAGCTTAGGACATTGGAAAACTTGTGCAGCAATGCTGCATTATTGGGAAAGTATTAGCTCTGTCTTTCAGGAGGGTTTTTGAGTAATAAAACAAAATGTTGCCCTCTTATGGAACACTAGGATCCCTTTGGAAACTGAATTATCCACGCAAAATCCTCCTGAGCAGGAAGGTAAATAAAACCTTGTAGATTTTTCTATTGATAAATAAAAAACAGGTCAATATTATGCCAAAGACCATTAATTCTGGCCACCTGTGCCAGGCCAGAGGAGGGGAATTTCAAATATTTGATGCTCTGTCCTTTCCCTTGAAGCCTTGTCAAATGACTCATGCACCAGAAACAGAGGTATAACCATTTCAGAAAAGAGGAATTCAAGGCATCTAGGTTTTCAGGGGCACAGGGAGCCCAAAGGTTGCTACAAGAGGTTAGAAGCACAAGTTAGGTGGACCTTTAATAGGACCAATTCATAGATTTCATAGACATCAGGGCTGGAAGGGACCTCGGGAGATCATCGAGTCCAGCCCCCTGCCCAAAGGGCAGGAAGTCAGCTGGGGT
>NW_017728937.1:4939398-4964564 GCF_001723895.1 Crocodylus porosus | reverse complement strand
GGGGCTCTTGCCTTGCCCACAGATTGTGCCAGGGCTGGGGCAGGGGTGGGCTCCCTTAAGTGCCTTGGTCCGCTGGCTTTGCAAGGGTCACTCAGCGGGCCAGCAGTGGCAGTCATCCCCCCATCCCCCAGCGGGCTTAGTTTAAGGCCCCGTGGAGCAGGTCAGCCAGCCTTAATGCTCTTAAATTCCTTGGGCACCTAATAAAACTCCATCCTGCAGCCTCACCATGCCAAAGGTCTACCCAGTGGTCTTCCACTGTCTGGGCAGTTAGGGTTGAGTCTCCAGGCTATTCCAACTCATACCAGCTCACCTCTAAAGGCTTGCTGCAGGCTTGTAAACCATGCCCTCTGCTGCTCCAGGAAGTTCCCCCAAATAGTCTCATTACCGCAATGGGGAGAAGAAGAGAAAGCAGAGTCGAGGGCACAGAATGATCTGGGTTAATGTGATATCACTCAGGGATTCCCCAAGATACCAGGGATGCAGCTGCTTGAGAACTGCCCTGACACCAGAGCTGGGGATTCTTGATTATCTCTGGCAAAACAGTTTGTCAAGGCAATTCCTCTTGCATTCCTCTTTTCAATGTGCTGTGTACCCTGGCTTTGTGGGTAATGATGGAAAACAAACAAAATCATAGTTTGTGCTTAAACTAACAGAGGTGCTATCATGTATGTTGCAGGAGGGGCAATTTAGGATAACCCCTGTAGCTATTACAGAGTAAGCAAGCTATGTGGGAGTGCAGAGCTGAGAAAACACCAGCTGCTGCTGAGCATGGCCTCTCACTAGGGCTCTGAGGCAGGCAGCCCAGAGCAGGTACTAAATAAAAAGTGACAGGACATTTCTGGTGAGGTCAGCAGTAAGGAAGTTCCACCTTAGGGAGAGCACAGACTGTCATCAGTGGTTGTCTTTCAGCAACAGTGATAACAGGAGGGGGCCATGTGAGCAAGTAGAAGGGGCTGAGGGGGGCATGTTCAGGAGTGCCCCTGGGGGCACCAGGTACCCCATGTAAGTAGCTCTGGTGACTGCTTCAAGATGTATCTTGGTCCTGGCAGGCCCTTGTTATAGGCACCTCTGCCAGGGTAGCACAGGGTTGTCACACACCTACCAACTGTAGTACTTTTGCCTACACACAACTTCTGCTGAGCTTCCAAAAACCTTGCAGGGGTTTCATGCTCCACAAGACTCCCAGAGGAATCTCCTCTGCTTTGTCCTGCCTTTCCTGAAATCTGCATCTGTGCTAGGCTTTCCTCTCATTCCAATTGCTCTCAGCTCCAAGGTTAAAATCTCTCTTGTGCCACCCACTCCCACCTGCCCAGAGAGTGCCCTCATTGCCAGGCCGGAGGGTGAACTGGGCAGGTCAATTTTAGCCTCTCCACTTACTGGGCCAGGGGTCTGAAACCTACTTCTAACTGAATGGCCTGAGCCAGAGGTGGCCAATCTGAGGCATATGCAGAGGTGCTGAGTACATGGGGACCTGAGGGCCCTGCCCCCTCTTTGGCAGAGGGCTGTCACCTGAAATGTATAAAACTTTCAACATGTCCATTATCTTAGCCTTCCCCCCAGTAAAAATAAAATTTAGTGCCTATGGGCACATGTGACCCAAGCTGCCCAGGTAGCCTCTGTGTGTGGCATAAGGCAGATGAGAGAAGGGACAAGCAGCACAGTGGCAGACAGCACAGAAAGCAGAGCAGCTGTTGGGGCAGGGAGCACAGGGAAGGAAGTGGAAAGCAAAGCAGCAGCTTAGGCAGGGGCAAGGGATCCACGTGGCACTTGGGGGGGCTGCAGGGCTAATTTGTGGCACACCTGTCAAAAACATTGGCCTCAGTGGCCCAAGCACTGAGCTATTAACCAAAAGAAGAACCTCCTTCATCTTGTGGAACCAGTCCTTGATGTCCTTTGGCTTGCTGACAAGTCCCTGAGGACGGAGTGCTTCATTTTGGACAGAACAGATGACTTCCTTCAACCCACTGGCAACGTGTAGGGGGTGCAAGTGGGTGTACATGCACCCCTTGAGCATGGCGGTGCACCCCCTGCAAAAAGGTGCTGCTGACACTGCCAGCAGTGCCTGCAGACAGTCAGCGCTCACCACCCTCCCTCCCCCGCCACCAGCACCACCAGCAGCATCTGCGGGCAGTCCGTGATCACCACTGGCCACTGCTGATTCTACCAGTGGCGTCTGCAGTTGGTTGCCAACCACTGGTCAGCACTTGCCACCCCTCACCCCTCTGCCACTGACAGTCCCGCAGCTGCCTGAGGAAGCTCCCCGCTTGCTGCCACCATGCTTGCGCCGTTGTGAGTACTGCTGCCACCTGTGGGAGCTCGCCTTGTCCCCCCCAGCTGTTGGGGGCACATGGCATTTGTGCTTCAACCTAAAGTGAAAAATTTTCAGCATTGTCATTTCAACAGAAAATGAAGCCACCAGTCCGTGCTGACGGGCACAGAAAGAGTTGGATTAACATAGAACCCCTTTCCACCAGATCCCAGAAACCCCAGATTTCCTACACAAATTCTCCACTGAGCTTGGTAAATGCAGCCAAGATGACCAGGGGAGTACTATGACAGAGCAACAGGAGAGTTGGCACCCCTGCCATGCTAATGGCCACTAAAGCCATTTTAACTCCATCTGGAAGCAAGCTGATAAAATGTCATCGTCCATTTCCCTTCCTTCTACAGAAGAGCAGTTAATAAGAGCTACTGTAGGAGGCAGGCAGTCCGCTTCTCCCTGCCTGAGCCCAAAGGTCATACAGATTCACAGAAGTTTAGGGCTGGAAGGGACCTCGTGAGATCATCGGGGCTAGCCCCCCTGCCCTGGGCAGAAAAGACTGCTGGGGTCAAATCACCCCAGCAAGGTGTGTGTCCAGTCTCCTTTCGAAGGGCTCCAGTGTAGGTGCCTGCATCACTGCTGGGAGTCTATTCCAGAGTTTGGTTCACATGAACCATGAAGAAGTTTTTCCTTGTATCCAGTCTGAAACCTTCTTCTGGTAGTTCTGCCCCATGAGGCAGCCTTTTACGCAGATCTGTCTACTTTGATTTGATTTGGGCTGTATAGAGGGCGCCACTCTGTATGCTTGGGAGGTGGCAAGGCTAGGAGGGTGAGACACACACTAGCCCAATTCATAAAATTATACGCAATTCATAAAATAAATCTTAATCATTGAACAGATCTCCTAGGGGCACAAGGAAGACCAACTCATGCTTTTTGAGCTTCCAAGATTGGCAGCACTGAAGTCTAGCTCTGGAGAGAGGGCTTCAGCTCTACAGAGAAGCAGTGCAGAAGCTAAAGGGATTTGCCTCAATAAGATCTTGGTGGATGCTGATGATGAAACCATGAAGGGGCATTGTAGTCTGGGCAGAGTCTGAGCAGAGGGTGCTGCCTCCCAAGCGAGTTTCAGTTTTACACATACACTTAAACCACCAGAACTCATGAATGGAGGGAGAATGAGAAGAGAAAAAACCTCTTGAGCACAAGGCAGAAGGGAAGAAGCCAGGTGTCAGAAGGCAAACTCAACAGCCAACATGCTTCAGCTAGCATCTGGAGGTTTCTATAGTAGGCTGAGTCTGCTGAACTCCACGTGGCCCCAGAGGGAACTTTCCTTTCTGTAAGAACTGCTTAATGTCAACATGGAGGATACGCAGACTGAGCTGCTCCCCTTCAATGTTTGCTCAGGTCTGTTTGCATAATAAAAGCAAACAATTTGAGTGGGAAAAGTGTACAGGGGAGTGAAACAACTCTGGACTCTCGCCTTCTTGCTGTCCGATTTGCCGCGTCTGACAGACAGCCGAAATCTTCAGCATTTCAGCCGTTCTCACTGAAATCTGGGTTTTGCATCACTTGCAGGTGAGCAGCCTGGGTGATAGAAACCCCAGGGTATGATAAACACAGCTAGGCAAAGAGGAGATTTTTCAGTTCAGGGGCCAAACTGATGGAGGAAAGGGAATAATCATTTGGGGTTGAGCCAAAACAAAGATGTCATCTCCTTATTATTAATAAGCATTTGGTTGTCCAAAATAAAGAAAAAATAAAATTTCATTTTGAAATTATTATCATTATTATGATTGATAATAATGATAATAGTAATAATGACAATTATTATTATTATTATTATTTCAAAATGAAATTTTATTTTTTCACAGAAACTGAAACACAAGGCCATAGTTCTAGTTACATGATGGAAAAAGTTCAAAATTGAAACTTAATAAAACAGGGGAAGCCCCAAAACTGGTGTGTGATGCTTCAGCGGAAACAATTTACAGAATCAATGCATGAGTACTGAATATAGTAGGGCTGTTCAAATGGCAGCCCGTGGGCCACATGTAGTTCCCAAGGGACTGTAGCTTCCAGTCTGAGCACTGCTCCCCACCGTTGCTCTCCTGCTGCTGCTACCAGACTGGCCACCCCTCCCTGGGGACAGGACAGCATGGCCCACAGGGCTGAGGGAATCACTGGGTTTGGAAGGATCCAGGGACCCCAAGTGGTCACCTACCATAAGGCACCTACCACACAGGGTGACCACCCACTCCACTATGCCAATGCCATGTGCGGGGGCATCGGCATAGTGGAGTGGGGGTGTACCTGTTGCACAGTGCAGTAAGGCCCAAGTGGCACTGTGTGGTGTGAGACCTGGAGCCATGCAGGCCCCCACAGCACGTGCTTGGCTGGCCCCTCAGCCCTTAACTGGCTCTTAAATGACATATATCAGTGCACCTGTTGGATCAAATGCTTTAGAAATGGACCCAAGTCACAAAATCCAGGTCTAGATTCTAACCCCGCAGAGCAGGGGTCAGCAACATTTTGCAGTGGGTGGCCACTTTAGTCAAGCAGGAAGCAACTGTGACCACCTGAAACCTGAGATCTGCTCCTGCCTTTGCTTCAGGGTAATTTGCATCATCATAGATCCTCACAGGAGGTGAGAGGCTCCATACCAGCTATGAACTGACTGCCCAGAAGAGTTTTCCATCTATTGACTCCTCTGTGAAACCTGAACTTTCATTTCTACCCAGGAGAACTTTTACAGTCTTTTCTCCGATGCCTGATGGTGTTTGTGCCCAAAAGCTTGCAATTAAATTATTTTTGCAAAAATCTTACTGGTTTAATAAAAGATAACATCTCAACTACAACTCCTGATTGCCTTGGCCACTTCAATGGAACTTAGCTCTGAATGCAGGCCATTTCCAACTGGTCCCATGCCACCAGAGCTGCAGCCACAGTCACCACTTTTCCATGCAGAGCTGCCACGTCTTTCCATCTTAGAAGCCCCCCCTGGTTCCACCAGCTGCATGAAATGGCTCCAATGGCCAGATCTGGTTGATAAGTTACCAACTCTTGCTCCAGAGAATGAAGTTCTTCAGGCCCCATTTCTAAAGCATCTTTGTTTCAACCTTATTTGTTTTATGAAAGAGATGAAAAAGTGCGTCTGATAGAGGTGATAGTATAAATGAGAGGCTATTGCTTCAAGCAAGTCAAAGTTATAAAATGCATTCCAACCAATTCATGAACATCATATTTTCTCAATTCTTTAGGGGGTGCAGGGAGGCTTGTTCTTAGTGCACCTTGTTTTGAGGAAGGCAAAATGAAGGGTGGGGGGAAGATTTTTCCAAAGTTATGGCTGCATGGAAGAAGGACAGAGCTTAATCTTCAGCTCATTCACTGTCCCTTTCTTGCTTAGGTAAAAACCCAAAACTGCTTCTCAAAATTGCTGCCTAATTGGCAGCAGCTTTTGGCTACTCAGGCAAAGACTCCTGATTCTGCAGTGGTTATAAAAGGGTTGAAACTGTAGCAGCTGTTGCTGAAGACTGAACTTCATCCCCTCCCTCCATGCAGCTGGGGAAGAGAAGGAAAAGCAGCAGCCGCCATTTTATAGCATCTCCATACTTCTGTTGCAGGCAAAAACAAAACCAGCTCCCCTGCTTAGCACACATATCCTTTCCCCGCAAATGCCAAAATCAGGGTCCATGTGATATGCAAGGAAATATGACAAATGTCAAATAGGCTCACTTTTAAGGCTCCCCTTAAGAAGGAAAACAGGATTCAAACCTTCGAAAGGGTTTTTTTTTTCTTTGAGAGCTTGGTTGAGAGCTTGGGGGTGGGGAGCTGGCACAAAATGGATTTCTTGTTTTTCAATCACTCCTAGTCAGGGCTGAGCAATGGGGCAAAATCAAGTAAGCTCTGCAATTCTGTTCCCACCGTGAGTCTGGGCACAGGTACATGGTGGCAGAAAAATCTTCAGCATAAAATGAACATAACTTCATTGAGGTCAGTAGAGCTACCTGCATTTACAGTAGCTACAGCTACTGTTCTTGGCCAGCAGGTAGAGCCCAGGGCTGAAAACCAGGAGGCCTTTTTCTATTCCTGGCTCTCCCACAGAAACTAGGCAACGTGGATGCTGTGGATGGAATGCACAAAACACCCACGCAACTTGTTGTACAAATAAAATGACTGGAAATTATAGCTTCCCCAAAACTTCTTTCCCTTCCTCTTCCTGGTATTTGTTTTCAACGAGTCCTAACAGAGAGAGTAATTGAAACTTTGGCCTGATAAGAATATCTAGTTCTGTATTTTATTGCTGAATAATTAGTAAATAGAAGGGCTCCACCGGGATAAGGCTACAGTTACAAATCAGAAACCTGCTGTGTACACAGATGGAAATCCTCACTTCCTTGACTTGCAGATTGGCTCAGGATCCTCCAGACTGAAGTCTAGCTTTCAGCCCAGTAACTTGGCCACCAGTAGTAGCTTGCAATGGGGTGGGTAGGAAAGTAGCCACAACCCATTTATGTAAAGAGCTACACAATCCAGGAAAAGTTATTGCTCTCACCCCCTGCCCTTCCTCAGAGCCCAGCTAGATAACCCACCCTTGCCTACACAAATGGGTTCAAGTGTGAAGAGCCCCAGTTATAGCGGCAGGGCTCTCACAGCACAAATGGGTCTACACAAGACTACAAGAAGTCACACCCGGTGTCCCTACCAAATACTGCTGCTTCTTGAGAGCAATGCATAAGTAGTACGGAGAAAAGGCTAGGAGAGAAATGGAGCTGGTGAACCCATGCACTTGCAGATCTGATCACATCTGTATGGAGAAAAAGGGTGTGACAAGCTGTGGAGATGTGAAACCTGAGGGCCTTCAGGGCTAACCATTGGGTGGTTCCAATGCCAACAAGCAGCTCAGTGCAGGTAATATGCTGAAGAAGAAGGGTTCTCTTTCCTGCTTCTCTCCTACACCAAACTAGCTACTCAGCCTTTGGGTATGAGGCAGCATACCTCTGCTATCTGTGCTCCTGCAGAACAATGCTAACATGTCTAAACTAAACCAGAATGACTGGGTTGGCCAGGTGAACATGCCTGCATCCACATTAGCATATACATGTAGGAGGCAGGGAGCCAAAGTTTAGTCTCACAAGGGATATTTCCTGCAGAACAACCTACAAAGAATTCATATTGGTCTATGCACAAACAGATTGGTAACATCACCTCTCTGACCTTTACTGCCAGCTATAGAGGCTTCATAATGGTCTGCTGCATGCAGGAAAGCAGGGAGCAGGGTTATTACACCACTGTATTATCTCTATTGCAGCAACAGCTAAAAGTCCCTGAGATCAGAATCCTGTTGTAGTAGGTACTGTGCAGGGGCTAATTGGTGGGGGGGGAAGGAGAGGGAGGCACGGGGGTGTAGAGGGAGGAGTACAGTGGTGCAGTTGGACCCCCATTTGAATCCTGCTCTACCCAAAATTTAAAACTGCCTGCCTGGGAGGAACAGTGGCACTCTATTCAGACAACAGTGACAACTAAGTTCATGACTCATTGTCATCTACCCAATTCCTCCTAACCTCTTTTCACCCCACGGGTGTTAACAGCTTGTCTTTTTAATAGCCTTGATGTTCCAGTATTTAAACTATCCTTTCCTCTACAATGTTGCAGTCTGTTTGCCATTCCTGGTAATGTTTCCTATTTCACAGCTGTGCAATGCATTTGTAGGTCTAGCTAAAACCCTTCACTCAGGCATGGTAATATTAATTCAGGTGTTGAAAGGACTAACAGTGACGTATTGGAGGCTCTCCGTATTCTGATCCAAGTTGTTGCAAGGAAAATTACATTTGGTCATGTCAAGTTGACCGAACTCCCAAAAGCCTTTTCAAGATGATTCAGAATTGATAATGATTGTGGCCTGAACCTAACTCCAGTAAAATGCTGACTGCACATTTAGTACAGAACAATAGAACGATACCATGATGACCATTGGGATTAAATAAATGTAAGAACAGGCTAATAGACAGGAAATATAACAGGAAATGTGTAAGGATATGCTATTGTTTAACTTAGAATCTATCAGTTAAAATATTATAACCTGTTTAGCTAGCGTTGATGCTGACGACATCACTGAAGGGTAAGTAGGCTAAGGAAGCGACGTCAGTGTTTGCTGTTCGCTGCATGGATTTTTAAAGAAAAAATCAAGTCTTTGGATGGGAGCGGCGCAACCCAGGAAGCCTTCCCAGGGCGGCCGTCTGAGGGAAGTAAGTCCTGTGTAACAGCTCTAGACAGACTGAAGTGGTGAAGAGTCACGTTAATGCGCTCAGTCTTTGGTAACTGTCTGCTTATATTCTGGCAGTCCTAGTAAAATTGACTACTTGTATTCTGGCAATCCTAGTTGATGAATTGCTTTGTGCATAGTAGATGTTTTGTAGTCAATAAAGCTTCTGTTTGTCGGACAGGTGCTGGTGGTTAATCAGAGTTCTCCTTGCCCACAGAGAAGTAGGGCTTGAATGAGTTTCATCCCAACACAAGTCACCCAGGAGGTTATGTGGTATATCCTTCTCTTCCCTCCAATCCAATCCCTTCCAAAGTCCCTGCTGCTGCTTGTAACTTGGAGCTGTGAGCAAAGGAAGTCAAACAAAGGAACCCCGTCAAAACATCTTGCTGCGTTGGTCAACCAAACTGGCTTTGGAAAAACTGTGTCAGAGGGTTTTGACATATGCCCATACTGTGGCTAGCCAGTCTGCTGAGATAATGTTTAGGAAACTGTGTTGTAACACATTAATTTCTTAAATAAATAGGAAGCCACTGACACACTCCTTTTGAGTTTCCCATGCTCAGGCTTTCAAATACTTCATTTACTAAGCTCAGACATGCAAGATGAAGAGGATTCACCGCCTGCCAGCAATTTGCTTTTTGTGCGCTGATTTTTGGCTGAAGTTGGATCTGGTCAACACATTAAGCAGCAACCCAACAAGTTAGCCAGCTGAGCAGACCAAAACAGCTGGTCCAGACCAGGAATGGGTTATGCACCTGAAGGTATAAAAAGTGGATTGGTCTGGGATCCCCCCGTGGCTACTGTACACCTCCAGGACTGCTGGAGAGAGCAATGAAGACTGAATCCAGGTCGAATTGTAGAGTTGGCTGAAGTCGTGGTAAACAGGGTTAGAGTGTGGTGTTCGTAACACCAAGATCACAGGTTCAGTCCTTCCTTGAACTAGGTCTCTCCAGGGCATCTCAAGCAAGACTAATGATGTCATCCTCCCTCTCTAGTCAGCCTTGGTGAGACTGCAGCTGGAGTACTGTGTCCAGTTCTGGGTGCCGCCCTTCAGAAAGGATGTGGAGAAGCTTGAGAGAGTCCAGAGGAGGGCCATGCAAATGATTAGAGGGCTAGAGACCAGGTCATACAAGGAGAGGCTGAAAGACTTGGGACTGTTCAGTCTGGAGAAGAGAAAACTCAGAGGGAACTTGGTGGCAGCCTATACCAAGCATATGAAAGGCATAAATCAGGGCCAGGGTGGCACATCTATTCACAAAGGCCCCTCAGGGAGAACAAGAAATAAGGGGCACAAGCTGATTGAGGATTGCTTCAGGCTAGACACAAGGAAAAACATTTTTACGAGTCTAGTACCGAGGGTTTGGAAGAGGCTCCCCCCAGAAGTGGTGCAGTCATCCACCCTGGTGATTTTCAAAAAATGTCTTGACACGCATTTTGCTGGGGTCATCAGATTCCAGCAGTCTTTCCTGCCCAAGTGCAGGGGGACTGGACCTGATGATCTGTAAGGTCCCTTCCAGTCCCTAACAACTATGAAATGTATGTGAAAAACTGACTTTTCATCAGAAAGAGCAAAGTTTTTTGAGAAGAGTGGACACATTCTGTCAAATGTTGTCATTTCTCTATCAAAAAGTTGTTCAGGCAGAAAACTTGTGGCAAAACCTTAGGTAAAGTTTTAAGCTTCCTGAAAGGCTCTTCAAATTGATCTCTCCACCAAGCATTTCAACTGACCTTCTGTTTGCATCATCAAATCACTGAAATCTTTCTTTTCTCCCCAAGTTTATCTCTGGGCATTTGTTCTGCATCTGCAAAATCAGCAATGAATATATAACAGTTATGCACTTCCTTTTTTAAAAAAAACCAGATACAGTACTCACTTTTAGGTTGAGAAGAGCCCCAGCTTTTCTAGTGTTTCCTCTTTTCTGGTGATGATTAATAGCTTTAGCTATTTACTGCATCTTAAGAAATAAGCCTGTGCCGGACCTGAAGCAACCCAACAAAGTTCACACCAGGTCAGGGGAAAGCTGGTTATAGATGCACAGCACAGGACTGGCAAATGACTGTAAGAGAAACAATTTACATGGCAGTGACAGAGTAGACATAGGTGTGGCTAGGGTGACAGCACTAGTTGGGAAGGCTCCCACTCCTTGCCTTGGGTTCTGATCCAAAGTCCACAGAAGCCAATGGGAGCCTTTCACAGTTGGTAGGGTCGGAAGGGACCTGAGCAGATCATCTAGGCCGACCCCCTGCCATGGGCAGGAAAGGATGCTGGGGTCGAGTGACCTCAGCTAGGTGATTATCCAGCCTCCTTTTGAAGACCCCCAGGGTAGGAGCAAGCACCACTTCCCTTGGAAATTGGTTCCAGATCCTAGCCACCCTGACTGTGAATTAATGCCTCCTGATATCTAGCCTGAATCTACTCTCAGTCAACTTATGGCCGTTATTTCTTGTTACTCCCAGTCACGCTCAGGGGAACAGGGACTCTCCCATTGCCTGCTGGTTTCCCTTAGCCAATTTACAGATGGCACCAGATCCCCCTCAGCCTTGTCTTGTGGAGGCTGTCTTGTAGCCTCTCCTCGTAGGGCCTGCCCTGCTGCCCCCGATCATGCGAGTGGCCCTCCCCTGGACCCTCTTGATGTTGTCCACATCCCTCCTTTCCACTGAATATTGATGGGATCAAGACCTTAATAAGCCTTAGTCCATAACCTCACCTGCCACACAAACTGAGCTGACCCAGATCCCAGGCTGCGCTGAAGCACAAGCAAATGAACGGGAGGTAGTAGGTACCACATGGCACAACAGAGGCCTCTGTCTGGTAAAGTCCTAGCCATTCTGTGGCACATGACCAGAAAATCCTACAAGGTGCAATAGCAAAGCAGGTGGTTTCTAAATCCTCATATCATATGGAAACCACCCATCTTACCTGTTCACCCCAGAGGCTGGTTGTTAGCAGTAGGATTCAGGTTATGGAAAGCTGACAATAGTTCCCTCTTATGCAATAGGATTCATGTTACAGAAGCCTGAGACAACAGCTCTGTGAGAGCATCACTGAAACACTGGCATCAAGTCAGTCTAGCCATTTCTTCACAAAGGCTGTCCATCATTCAGAGAGAATGGGTGTGTACACAAATTCCCTCCAGCAGAGACGGAAAGTGAAAATAAGATGGGTGTTGTCTTGATGCCTGTATAGGTTGATAGGTAGACAAGGTTCTTTGTGTGAATCTGATATCTTTTATTAAACCAACTTAAATAGTTGGAAAACAATTATTAAGCATGCTTTTGGGTTCAAAAACCCTTTGTCAGGCTAAGGAAGTTTCTGCAGTTGGTGTGTGCTCTTCCTGGATGCAATGAAAAGTAAAGAAGCCAGAGGCTGGTCTGGTATGCATGCAATACAGGTAGTCAGTGAAAATGTAGATTGACTCTCACCCATTGACTCCTCAATCTACATTTTCACTGACTACCTGTCTTGTATGCATACCAGACCAGCCTTCCAAGTGGTTTGGATGCATGTGGGGGGACCTCCAAAGGTAATTCAAATCAAGTCAGTCCTGAGACCGCTGCAACCACTGGGCATCTTAGATGCTGTAACAATCCTCCTCCACTTTGCCCAAAGTTGGCTAGTTTTGCGCACTCTGTCAGTTGAAGCCAATTACAATAATAAATTTAATTATTTTATACATGTATCACAACAGCACCTGAAAGCTGTGAAGCAGATCAGTGCCCCATTGTACTAGAAGCTGTGCATACACATATAGAGAAAAGAGAATCTTCTCCTCTAGAAGCTTTCAGCCTAGATAGAGGAGACAAAGAAAGCATAATCCCCATTTTACGGAAGGGGAAATTGAGGTAAGGAATATTTAAGTAGCTTCCCAAGCTTGGAATAGACCTCATTTCTTGATTCCCAAGCATTAAGCACCAAACAGTCCTTTCTTTCAGCAAAACTTCTGTGGTGTAAATAGCTCAGGTTGTAAAACTCAAGTGACAAGGCTTTCTAATGCCATTCTCCAGTACTTTCCATTTCTGGCCAAGCTAAAGTCTCCTTCTCCTTATTACAGAGTAGAAAGTGCAAGGGGGGGGAGTAATGAAAGTAAGAGCCACATTTCTGAGATTTAAGGAACGAGATTATAGTTTTGGATGAAAACAAGGGTCAAAAGGAACATGGAAATGGAAGGAACCTCTGAGTAACTAGTCCAAGCGTTTCCTTTTGTAGGCAACTGCAACATATGCTGTAAGCCCTTCTTGAAGCTATTCAGGCTTTATCTAAAAGCTAGTTTGTGTTTGTGCCCAAGAGGCTATTATCAGAAGACTGCATCAGAAACTGATGATTTAGAAACCTTCTTATATCCAACCTTGTTTTACACCTACCAATCTACGCCTGTTCACTCTCCTACCAACATAGTCCTTTAACTTGACTTGTTCGTTTTCCTGCCTAATGTTTACCCTCCTTCCACAGTGCATCACAGGGCGCAGACAGACGTGACGTGCTGTTGCATAAACAGCCACTGAAACCACTCTCAGCTGTGCCCTGACAGAAGTGCATGGCTGCAAAGCACTTTAGAAAGTGCCTGATTGCATGACAAACGAGCCCTCATTACATAAGGATTCAGATAAAGGCGCTCCAAAGTGGAGTGCTTTCATTAACTTCTGTTAGTGTGTACCAGGAGCAGGGCTGGGCTGAAGCAACCCATCCCCATCCCAAGTGCTGTCTGCAAGCCCACTCAAGTGACCAGACAGGTCAGAAAGATAAGGGGTCACCAGAAGCTGCAGTATTTCTTCTCTTGATGAGAAGTAGGTAGAGGAGCTGAAGAAATGTTTCCTGAACAGGGACAAGAAGTTTGGGAACTGGGGCCATGTAACCCCTGCTTGCCACAGAATGAACCAGATGGGAGGGTGTTAATGGCAGAAGAACAGAAAAGCCAATTGCTGCATAGGCCTTAGCCAGCCACTGTCACCAAGCTGTTTACTCCGACTAAAGATGAGATCTCCAGGTCAGTTCCATCTCCTACCCTAGTAGCTCTGAAAATGTCAATCTGAATCTTTATCCAGTTCACAACAGCCACTCTGTCTCATCTGTACATGTGGGCAAGGGAGAAACATTGGTCTTCTGGGTAAGGTACTAGACAGTACAGACAAACTCTTGGCATGTTTTTGGATGAGTCATTTAACTTGTCTGCTTTAGCCCTATCCTTACTAACAAAAATCATTACTTTCTTTCACTCTCATAATTTGAACAAGACTATCTTTTATGGTCTTACTATCCAGTGGCTGAAGTTATATGTGATATCAGGCTAGATGACCCCAGTTATCCTCTATGGATTTAGTTAATGAGCTACCATAATACAAGCTATAGCCAAAGCAGACTGGCACTTGAAAAAGATTATTCCACTGCTCTCAAAATTACAGAAGAAAGTTAAGTAGGATTTAAAGTCACACAAGATGTCAAAAGTGCCAGATTTAAGGCTGCTGGTGGAACCTTAAATTTTTCCTCTTTGTTCAGCCAGCCTGCACACTGAATAAGGCAGAGGTCAGCAGATCCCAACATCCTGTCTATCAGTGTCCCCATGTGAAAAGTGGCAGTGGCAGCACTTTAACTAAAGCTTATCAAACAAACTTTAGTTAAAGCACCCTGGCCACCATTTTTCAGTGTGGGGACGCTAATACATGTGATGCTCTAGGCACTTTACCAGCCCCCTCTCCCCCAGCACTTGTATAAACACCCATAGTTAGAAGGCTGGCCTCTGCCGTGAATCAATAGGCTTTACATCCATTCCAAAACTATTTTTATATTCACTATAGCACTTGATATTTTTCATACCATATGAGAGCGTCCAAGGTTTGTTTTGAAAGTAAGCTCACTACTTTCTTGCATCATTGCATTCCACAGATTATTACTGTGTTGTGCAATTACTAGATCCAAGTCATGGGAACAGTATGAAGGTTAATGGCTGTGCAAAAAGTGCTTTGAGAGCCTCAGAAGAAATTGACAGGTATGGTGTTCTTAATGTTAGCCTGAGAAAAGGAGTTTATTTTAAAGAACAAACCAAGAGAAAAACAAATTCAATTTATCAAATATATAACATATATATTTTCCATGTTGGCTTCTATTCTACCCAGGAGACCACACAAACAGCGACAGACTCTCCCTATGCCTGAAGGGCATTGTGCCCAATAGCTTGCAAAGAACAAGTTTTCCAACTATTTAGTTGGTCTAATAAAAGATATTACATGTACCCAAAGAACCTTGTCTGCCTATGTCCTTAGGCCAACATGGCTACAACCAACAACCCTAACACATAGAACTCACACTTTCCCCTCAATATTAAAAAAAGGAGTTTATTTTTAATCCCCTCTCCAAAAGTATTTGAGTCCAGGGACAGGTAAGTAGCAGACATAGGCGATGTGAGGCCACCCCCACTGTGGCAGGGCCCTGGCTCCAGCCAGGTTGTAGCCTGTGCCCCATGCCTCCTGTCAATGCAGAAATTGGGGGGGGCACGCTCCCCTGACACATCGTCTGTGGTACCACATATTCACATCCCTGGAGTACACATTAGGACTCAGTAAACAGCATATTCGTATTTCATATAAAGATTAGAAAAAAGACCCAGTGCAATTAATCATGAGAAAGCCCAAACGGGTCCTTGGCCTGCAACGTTCTTGGAAAGGGAGTGCTATGGGACTGTATCCCATTTCAATCAAACTGAGCTCTTCTGCATTTTCTACAAGTAACCAGGAAGCCCACCCGACTGCTCATGACCACGAAGGTTGTGCCTACAGTGCAAGGGGAATCATATCCCTGCCAGGATGTTCCCAAGCATGCCCTGCCTACTTGCATCCAATCACAGACTCCAAACAAGAAGTATCACAGACTCTTCTGCACCCACGAGAAATTCCACAAGACCCCGAAGGCTTCTTAATAGGGCAGATGCCATCATCCTCTTGCTGTCCCTGTGCCAATGAAAGCCAGATTCTGTTCTGTAAGAGATACTTGCTCCACCCAAGCTGTTTGTACCTGTTTGTTAAAGCCAGATAATAAAATCTAATGAACTATAGGCGAGGTTAGGGAAGCCCATGTTGGAAATATCTGGATTCCCAAGGGCCACCTGTTCAAATCCCCAAAAACTGAATGGAGCCTTTCCCCAGCCTAGAGTAGAGCATATCCAGAAGCATCAAAATTTCCATGACACCATGGAAGGGTAGGGGGTTTCACCTGGTAGCCACTGGCAAACACCTTCCTTTCCTTCACACACTTGTGAGATATTCAGTGATTGAATTGTACCTGGTTGTTGACTTTCCATCACAAAACCAGATCTCTAACAAGGGCATATATAATAATAATAATAATAATAATAATAATGAGCTTGTAAAGTACTCTAGGGTTTTTTGGATAAAAAGCTTTGGATACACAGCCTTGTTATTCAAGATCGACTCTAGGTTAGAAACTTTACCTGACTCCAGCCTTCAAGGACAGAGGGCCTTTAAGCAGTTTCAGGTACAGGACATAAAGCACCTTTGAATCAACCTGTGCAAAAGCAACAATTTTTCATGTTTCCTAGGGAGTGCTTGCACCAGAACTGTTTGCCTCTCCATATTTGGAAGAGTAGTATTTTTTCTATACACCTTCCTTCCTGGTAAATGCAAAAAGATAACTACATTATGTATTGTGGCTGCCAGCCAGGATACCTGATCACACTTTGGAGTAATGCTACAAATCCACCAGGTAAAAAATAATTGTACACTTGACTTCTGGGTGTGTACCACATTCAGTGAAACTGAACCCTCCTGTGCTTACTTGTACCAGCAAGGAAGTGTTAGCTCACGGATGCCATCTGCATTAAGAAGGGATGTGACTGTGTTCAGTGACATCATGTTGTGTGAGGAACAGCTGGAGCTAGACTTTCCCTGTGCCCAGGGAACCTGTGTACAGTCTGTGGGCCACTGAAAAAAAAGTTTCACTGATGCCCTCTGCATCCATATTTCAAGAAGTTTGACCTCCCAGCAGTGAGCCAAGCAAGAATACAGAATTTGATGGCCCCAAGACTATGGGGAAGTTCAATTCTGGATCCAATACATTCAAATTTAACCCCTCCAACCACTTCTTAATCATGCCTTTACTTGCTCTTGCCAACATCAGAAAGTATCCTCAGTCTGTTCAGTGGCTCAGCAAGAAGCTGATTCAGAAAAAATAATTAAAGTGCAGTTAGAACCAGAAAGGGGACTTGGGAGCTTACATTATGTGATTCCATAATTGTTTCCCAATTGATATTTGCTCCACAAGGATTGGTTAAGTTGGCTTTAAGGCTGTATAGCATTGCTAGAACAGGAGTCAGAATCTGACCATAGGACTTTCTGACTGGCAGGACTGTATCTCAGTGGTGAGATGACATTTGCTACTTCCTCTGCCCTTCAGTGACAGGTTTCCCTTCAATTTGTCTATTCTGATCAGGCTCCAAGTCCAGTAGCCATGTTTTCTCTCAGCACCCTGGGCAGGTAACTGCCCCCCTTAATGGCAGGTTTCCTTCCAATTTTTTGGTGCTGCACTCAGAAGTATTTCTCTACATAAAGCTCATGACACCCCTCTGGCTCTGGAACTATCCAAAGACAAAAAAGGGAAGTTTCCCCAACCCCAACCCCAAAGTACATGCTGACAAATGTAGTCATTTAACCAGATACGGGGTGAGAAAGGAGATACTTCGTACAGACTGCCACTGTTTCTAGCATAAGAATTTTTCTGCGGAGAGAATGCAACTCCTCTAAAGGCATGGAGAATATAGTATGCTGAGGGAAACAGGTACGCAGCCCATGAACAGTCAAGTTTTCCTGCACAGGAAGCTTTTCAAAGGTTACTTAGTATAAAAATGGTTACTGTTGCCACAAGGACGTTATGTGGACCACCAGTAGGCAGCCCCTGCAGCTGGAAGTGGGAGGGGAAGTTCCTAACCACACTTCTCATTTAGAAGCTGCCCATACTATGAAGTGAAGAGTCTTTTAGTTAATTGGCATTTTCCATGTCAACTTATGGAAAGTGGCCAGTGTTGTCCCTCAGGGGTCCATGCTTGGACTGGTGCTTTTCAACATCTTTATCAATGATTTGGATGGGGGAGTGAAAAGCTCACTGGCCAAGTCTGCGGATGACACCAAGTTATGGGGCAGTGTGGTCATGCCAGATGATAGGTTGCAGATACAGGTGGACCTGGACAGGCTCGACAGTTGGGCAGACTGGAACCAGATGAAGTTTAACATTTCCAAGGTGCTCCATCTGGGAACAAACAACCCTCAGCATACATATAGGCTTGGTGGCTACAGCTTGACTTGCACCACAGTCAAAAGGGACCTAGTGGTAATGAACAACCACTGTATGAATGTGAGCCATCAGTGTGAGGTGGTGGTCAGCAGGGCAGACAACACGCTGGCATGCATCAATCAATGCATCTTGTGTAAAACTAAGGAAGTGATACTCCCACTGTACGTAGCGCTGGTGAGAACGCAGTTGGAGTACTGTGTCCAGTTCTGGGTGCCACGCTTCAATAAGGATGTGGAAAAATTTGAGCGAGTCTGGAAAAGAGCTACCCATATGATCAGGAACTTGCAAGGCAAACCATATGAGGAAAGGCTGAGGGACCTGGGCCTCTTTAGCCTAAAGAAGAGAAGGTTGAGGGGGGACTTGATAGCAGCTTGCTGCTATATCAGAGGAGTGCATCAGGAGTTTGGTGAACAACTGTTCACCATTACACCCCTGGGGAAGACCAGGACCAGTGGATGCAAACTCCTGGAAGACCATTTCAGGGTTAATGCCAGGAAAAACTCCTTCACAGTCAGGGTGTCCAGACTGTGGAATAAACACCCTCCAGAGGAGGTACAGTCACCTACCCTGGAGGTTTTCAAGAGGAGACTGGACAGTCACCTTGCTGGGGTCACCTAACCCCAGTTGTCTTCCTGCCTAGAGCAGAGGGGCTGGACCCAATGATATGCAAGGTCCCACCTAGCCTCTAACAATCTATGAATCTCTGAATATACTATGTTCCTGCTCTCTAAAAATTTTCCTATTCATGCCCCCAGACTAGAATTTAGGAAAACCCAATGCCTTTTAAGAATCCATCTCAGCTTTTACCTATAATATGATTCAGGGAGCCTTAGTTATACTTCACTACCCAGCCCTACTGGCTCTGTTCCATAATTTGTACCCAACCACCTTCGCACAAAAGCTCAACATAGCAAAAAACAGGCCCCAAGCCACCACATCGGATCTAGATCCAAAGTTCTCCAAAGTTCAGCCCAGTTTAAGAAAAGTGAGGGTAGAAAGATTATCTGTCTGATATATCATTGTCCTGCACTTTAAATAAACCAGACTGGCAACAGTTTGCTCCAGTTTTGAATTGGCAGAGATGACAGGACAAGATGCAGGCTAGCTGCATGCATTTTAATCATGGGGCATAAAGTTATCTGGAAGAATAAAACACCTCTTCAAGAAAAAGCTGCCTGGTGCTTAATGTTGCTTTCTTTGTGTCTGGCTATGAAAGAGCTTTGGTTCCAATGAAGAGGCCTCAAGGAGCTGACTGTTGCTCTTCTTTCATTTAACACTTGCCTACTCTGAGCCAAGATCGACTATGCATGCTAGAGAATGGAGAGGGAATTACTGTAAACCAGCTGCAATCTCTTGAACTGGTTGTGCTTCCTCTTTCTAATATGATCATGCCCTCTAATTAGAGTGGGGAGAATTGCTAATCCCTCTGCATATGTTATTGGACTATTAATGGAAAGAAACCTCAGACAGTTGGCTATTTTATTCTCTACCATGCCTTTCAATAAACGTACTGTGGTCTGTGGCCAGCACAAATCAGTTCCTCTGACAGCGTCCTGCCCATGTGCTCTGTTATCGTGCTTTTCCGATCCACAGAGTGGTGGCAGGACACCTGCTTGTTCTACTCTGCCTGTGATCAACCAAAACCATGGATCTGGAAACTTGCATCACTAGAGCATCTAAGCACAATATGAGGCACCACTTTCACAAAATTCAGAAGGCAAAGTGTTGCCCGATGAGATTCTACCCTCTTCCCCTACTCAGAATTTCCACCCATACCTCATAGAAGGAAACCCCCATCTCCTCCACCTCCCCTTGACATACAGAATGGCTCAGCAGGTACGTTGCATCATGGAACACCATTCTCTAGGGCATAGGCGACTGGTAGGAGAGCTTGGGGGGGGCATGTGCCCCCCTGACAGGGCCATCCCTGCCGCTGATGCCACCAGTGGCTTCTGTGGGTGCTCACCAGCGGCTTCTGTGGGTGCTCACCAGCCCCATCCCCACCACTGACACTGCTGGCAGCTTCTGTGGGTGCTCACCAGCCCCATCCCCACTGCCGACGCCAGCTTCTGCCAGAGTCCGGAGGCACCAGTTGCCCATGCTCCAGGGCTAAGAAAAATTTAAACAGAGTGACTTGCCTCAGTGGTACATGGCAGAGCAGACTGACCCTTGCACAGGCTCACTGCAGCCAATTCTCATCCATGTCAGCAGGAAGTTAGATCAAACCCTCTCTGCAGTGCAACATTTGTCAGGCCTAGGAAGATGATTATGGTTTGGGGCTGGGGGAGCTGTGCATGTGTATTGAAGGGGTGGAAGATGGAATATGCAATCCATAACCATCTCAGCTTAAAGAAATAAACTCTCCCTGAACTGGGCCAATAAAGCCTCCTGCCACTTGTAGGGCTCAGGCAATGTAGAAGGCAGGAATAATCTGGAGGCTTGATCTTTCCAGATGTCTGACCATTTGTCTAGACACTCATTCTTGTTCAAGACCTGACAATGGCCTAAAACCACGCCGCACTGCTACAAAACGGTCTCCAGAAATCATGAGCTAGGGAGGAGTCTGAATCCAGGAGTTTGATTTAGCAGTTGGAGAAATAAGATGTCTAGGGAACTCAGATCCAGGTGCCATGCTCAGACTACTTGGGTCAAGTCATCTCTCACCTTAACAATTGTTTCTTCCCTTCCCCTACCCTTCAGGATCACACTCTGATCTTGATTGCAAAGAGTGCCAGGAAATGCTCTGCTTTTAAACCACCTAGTAACTTTTGTAATAAATCACCACTAATTCAGACCAAGGAACATTGTGAGAAGTGGCCTATCTCTGTCCTCCAACCATTCATTTCTTCCTGCCTATCACAGACCTGAATGGAATTCAATGGCTTTCACTCAGCCTACTCTTCTTCAGTAAGTGGTTTCTCTTAACTCCCTTCATGTCCACCAATTGGGACATATTTTCAATTCCTCCTCCTCCTGTCACACAAAAGTAACTTTGCTGGCATGGCATAGCAGAGTAAAGAGGGGTATTTTCCCTTGTGTTATGAGGCAGAATTCACACAGCAAATTTTGTACCATCCAGGGAATAGGGTTTCACAAAATAGTTTGCAAAGGGCTTCAGATTTTCTTGACCCACCTCCTCCAAACCACCGAATCCTGCCTACTCATAACATTGCTAGACTCTGCAGTTGGGGACACAGTACAGAGAAGCCCTGGGTGCATTTCAGCATTCATTATGGCTCATGTATGGTTTGAAAGAGAAGCTCTTCTGCAGTTAGCAGTTTTTAGGCGTATCTAGAAAAGAGCCATGTTTGCCAACAAAACCATCAACAGCAATATTGCATTACCTCCCCCTGTCCGAGGCTCTGCACAACTGTCTAGGATGGTGCGTCTCAATCAGGTTGCTGAGGCACCCAGGGATGTCACCACAACCTCTGAAAGGTTCTGGAAGAAGTGTGAGGAGGTAAGGAAGGTAGCAGATAAGTGCAGGCTCAAGCTTCCCCTGCTTGGTTTCTCTTCCACCACCACTATCCAACCCCTTTGCAAGGAGGCAACAACTGTAATAAACAAACTAGGGTGCCACTCATTTCCTAAAAGTTATAGAGGGTTGTCTTGAGTCTAATGAGGGGTGTCCCAAGTCTAAAAAGATTGTGAACACTGTTCTAGGAAAAAGATATTGGATGTGGGAAATAGTTTTTTTTCCTAGAAGGCCACACTGGTAATTAGATGCATGGGGCTTGATCCCAACACCCTTTAAGTCAAAATGGATTTTTCAGTGGGGTTTAGCTTACTAAGATAAAATCCAAAGTCAGTAGCATATCAAAGGGAGTGGGAAGGGGGCCATGGCCCCTGGGCACTGGCTGGGCGGCACCACCCAGGCCTTTTAGAGCTAGGTGGAAAGGCTGCGGCACCTCCCGCATCTGGTGTGTAGTCCACCCGCCCTGCCGCCTGGCGGGTTGTAAGTTTCTTTAGCTGTCCTGGCTGGAAATTCCAGCTGCTGCTGCTCCCCCTGCATCCGGTATGCCGTGCTGTTAATTTCCCCGTGAAAGTGCCATGGGATGGAAGAGGGGCCCCCACACCCTACTTGGATTGTCCCCCGGAGGGGGTGTGGAGGGAGCAGGGCACATTGGGGCTGCAGGGGGGAGTGCAAATGCAAGCATTGGCCCCCAGGCACAGAAGACCCATAGTACACCACTAGCTAAAAAATCAGTGCTTCTTGGGGTCATCATAGGCAGCAGAAGGGGGTGGATAATGGGGCTTAGCCCACACAAGCATGAGGCAGTGGTAGGGCTGCAAGGCAACCCAGCTGAGGGCTTCCGGCACAGCAAGGGTAGGGAGGCAGTGGGGCTGGGGCCAGGTAAGGGGCAGGAGCTGCACAGCCAGTGGGGCACCATGAGCGACTCCTCCATGGGGGCATGGCTTCTGCTGTTACCCACACCCCGGGAGGCACAGAGAGTGTGTGCCCCTGGATCTGCATGGGATGGGGCAGGCTGCTGCTGTGGGCTTGGACTGGGGTTGCGCTGGCCTGTTCCTGGGGGGAGGGGGAGAGGCAGGTTGGGAAGAGCCTAACGCAGCCCTCTGCCCCAGCCCGCAGCAGCACCCTGCCCTGCCCCACACAGATTCGGAGGCACATGCCCCCCTATGCACTTGTAACCCGGGCGGTACTCCAAGAGGTACCCCCTCTCCAATTGAAGGTCTCAAAGCAGGTACACAAGCACTGTGGCAGGTGTAGGGACTCTCCTCCTTCTATAGAGCAGAGCCAGACCACCAGTGGGGACTTAACCATATACCTTTTAATACTGGGAACATAACAGGCATAAATCAGAGGGTATAGTGGACACTACAATGCCCCAAGGGGGCAGGATTCAACAAAGGTTAGACACTTACAATCATTGACAAAAAACAGGGTTAACAAAATATAAAACATATAGGACCTTGGCACCTGGAGGGGGAGAAAGCACAATGGCCCCTTTCCACTGCAAGAAGATTCGCTTCTTGTTACCTCACTCACCCCCCAAGTCACCTCAGCTGGGATTTGAACTGGATCTCCCGTATGGTGAGCAGGAACACTGGCACACAGCCACCACTGGCGGCACTACTCCAGCCTGCTAGGGGTCTTGACCTTTCTGGAGCCTCGGCCTCACATCACTTAGGTCACTGCTCAGATCCTTCCTGGAGTGGGGGGGCCCTCTCCTGCTGGCTGCAGCCCTTAGGGCATTTATTCAATCTGATAGAATCCCAAGGGGCAAAGAAAAGCAGTCTTCCCTTTGTCCTCTTCCTGCAGAGGTATCTGGTAGTAGCCACTGCAGAGGTGTAGTACTGAAAACCATTTGCTCCCTACTAAACAGTCTACAGTCTCCTGCACCCGTGGGACAGTGTGTTGATCAGTGATGATCCAGGTGTTCAAAGTCCGGTAATCAATACACGTATGGAGTTGGCCGTTCTTCTATCGCACAATCACAATGGGAGAGGCATAAGGGCTCTTAGATTCCGTGATGATGCAGTGGTCCATGAGCTCCTGCAGATGACATCTTACTTCCCCCATCTCAGCAAAGGGAATGCACCGAGACTTTTCATGAAAGGGTTGTGGGTTGCTCAGACTAATGTGATGCTCTACCCCCTTAGCCTCCCCCACATCCCAGTCACACAGGGAGAAAACACGGGCTTGAGCCCCAAGTTTGTCCCTGAGCTGAGCTTTACAGGCTTCAGGCACTGGAGAGTTCCCAAAAAAGAACCTTAAAGGGTCATTTGGAAGAGGGTTTCCCTCCTGCTCCAGGGTTCACCACTTCAGCTTCCTTTATCAAGGCCACTTTCTGTCCTGGGTGGACCACAATATCTTTCAAAGTTGGGCTAACCACTATCACTGTAACAAGGTCTTGGTTGAGCCCTCTTGTCTCGATCACGCCATCAGGGACCCCCACTGGGGCTTTTCTCCCAGTGGGGGTCTCCACCACCAGCAGCTTATTCTTTTCATCCCTCTCAATCCAACTGCACAGAGTAGACAAAGCCCATTGGCCCTGTGCAGGGACTCGCTGGGACTTTGCTCCAGAGAAGTGCAGGGTCCCCACAACCCCAGGATGACCCATCTCTCTATGCTCCCATTGGTCATCTGCCTCTGAGCACAAGGCATGCATCGTTAACTATTTTTGGTAAGCTGGGCCAGCCTGTTGTTTACAGTAGCGAGCAAGAACCCGGAAAAGGCTGGAGTTGGTCCCTACAATGACAGTGGCCCCTTCCATCCACCCCAGATCAGGGCACACTAGAGCAATGGCTGACACTTCTTCCTCCACCCCAGCTATTTCAGCAGGGAATTTTAGCCTCACATTCACATAACCTCTGTAAGGATACTGTTCCTGGCTTAAAGTCCCACAAAGTCCCAACCCCGTAAGGGGAAGCAAAGACAGGCATCTCAGATGTTCCTCACAGAAGGATTCAAATAGGATTGGAGGACTTGGGATTCCCTTTCTGCACCAATCAGGCCCCAGAGACTGCCCCCTCTCCCCACCATATCCTAACTGGCCCCTTGGGTCACCTGGAGGGGGATAAAAGGAGCAGCATGGGCTGACTCAGGGAAGAGACCAGCGAGGGACAACAACGAAGGAGCTTTACAGAGCTGGCATGAGCTGAGCCAGCGGGGCAGGACCAGTGCCCCAGAAGAGCCTGAAAGATCAGGACTTGCAGGCAGCAGTGGGCCCCTCAGCAGTGCAGCATGCGGCCAGCAGGAGAGGCTCCCCACTGGGCTCCAGGATCCCCTACGAGAGGCTGCAGCCAGCAGGAGAGGCTCCCCCTGCTCCAGGAAGGATCTGAACAGTGACCTGAGGCGTTCCCAGCTCTGCTTCCAGCTCCTCCAATCATCTTTTACCCTTCAGAACCCCTGGGCCAAATCATTACCAGATTGGTGAGGAAAGGGAATCCCAAGTCTTCCAATCTTTTGCCCTTTCAAAACCCCTGGGCTAGGTCACTGCCAGCTAGCCTGTCACACACTCCTGGGACACGTGCAGTGGTGGGAGCCACCACCCCCTCCCCTCACCCCTCTAGATAGCAACAACGACTTGGGGTGGGGTGGGGTGGGTGCCCTCTGGCCCAGCGGTGCAGCTGAGGCTGGCCCTGCTCTGGCCCCTGGCTCCCTGGGTGGTGCAGGGTTAGGGCTGGGGCCAGGAGGGAGCCTGGGCTGGTGCAAGGCTGGCAGATTCATTGGTGTGAGGGGCACTGGCACTGGACAGTGACCCCGGGCATGGGGGAAGGGCTAGCCACATGGGCATTGTGCGCCCTGGCCCCAATTCCTATCTTGGGCCCAGCTCAGCTCTGCTCCCCTGATCCCTGCCCCATCCCAGGCCCACTCCCTCCCA